>NC_086445.1:92800999-93139553 GCF_028390025.1 Pseudophryne corroboree | reverse complement strand
AAATTATATCAGGCGCTCCTCGCTGCCTTCTGCTGGATCCTGAGATGGAACAAATTATATCAGGTGCTCCTCGCTGCCTTCTGCTGGCTTCAGGGATGGAACACATTATATCAGGCGGTCCTCACTACCTTGTGCTGGTTCCCAGGATGGAACAAATTATATCAGGTGCTCCTCGCTGCCTTCTGCTGGTTCCCAGGATGGAACAAATTATATCAGGTGCTCCTCGCTGCCTTCTGCTGGCTCCCAGGATGAAAAAAATTATATCAGGTGCTCCTCGCTGCCTTCTGCTGGCTCCCAGGATGAAACAAATTATATCATGTGCTCCTCGCTGCCTTCTGCTGGCTCCCAGGATGAAACAAATTATATCAGGTGCTCCTCGCTGCCTTCTGCTGGCTCCCAGGATGAAACTAACTATATCAGGTGCTCCTCACTGCCTTCTGCTGGTTCCCAGGATGGAACAAATTATATCAGGTGCTCCTCGCAGCCTTGTGCTGGATTCAGGGATGGAACAAACTATATCAGGTGCTCCTCGCTGCCTTCTGCTGGTTCCCAGGATGGAACAAATTATATCAGGTGCTCCTCGCTGCCTTCTGCTGGTTCCCAGGATGAAACAAATTATATCAGGTGCTCCTCGCTGCCTTGTGCTGGCTCCCAGGATGGAACAAATTATATCAGTCACTTCTTGCTGCCTTTTTCTGGCTCCTGAGATGGAACAAATTATATCTGGCACTCCTCACTGCCTGTGCTGGTTCCCAGGATGGAACAAATTATATCAGGTGCTCCTCGCTGCCTTCTGCTGGTTCCGAGGATGGAACAAATTAGTGTATATCAGGTGCTCCTCGCTGCCTTCTGCTGGTTGCCAGGATGGAACAAATTAGATCAGGTGCTCCTCGCTGCCTTGTGCTGGCTTCAGGGATGGAACACATTATATCAGGTGCTCCTCGCTGCCTTCTGCTGGCTCCCAGGATGGAACAAATTATATCAGGTGCTCCTCGTTGCCTTGTGCTGGATCCTGAGATGGAACAAATTATATCAGGCGCTCCTCGCTGCCTTGTGCTGGCTTCCAGGATGGAACAAATTATATTGGGCGCTCCTCGCTGCCTTCTGCTGGCTACCAGGATGGAACAAATAATATTAGGCACTCCTCACTGCCTTCTGGTGGCTACCAGGATGGAACAAATTATATCAGGCGCTCCTCGCTGCCTTCTGCTGGTTCCCAGGATGGAACTGCATAGTCTGTTTGTCTGGAACTTGCCATATTGCCCATACCTCTCCATATCTTGCACAGGGCTAGTTTAAATCTTCTGGCCCCTTTCTGTATTGCTGTGTATGTGTATTTCTTTGCTTTTTTCATCATAAGGTCCTTCTTTGTCTGCTTGGACCATGGAATGGACGTCTATCAATCTGTCAGCAAGACAGACCAGTCACTCTGTTTTCATGAAGATTTTAGCCCTTTTATGGCTTGGTTCTATCAACTGATTTTTTGGCCAATTTCTTAAAGCCAAGGCGTAAGGGGTGTGCGGCCGGTGCCATTGCACAGGGCGGGATGCCCTGAGGACAGTACCGGCCATAGTTACCCTCCACTGCAGCCTCCAGGGGAGGCGGTAAGTCACAGTATAGCGACAGCACCATCACGTCTGCCAGAATCCCGGCAGCGAGGCTGCGAGTCACCTCGCGGGCTCACTGCGCTCGCCACACTGTGGGTCCGGTGGCTAGCTTTGTTCGCCACAGGTTCTATTCCCACTCGGTTAGTGGCATGGACCCACAACCGAGTGGGAATTTCGGGTGGGTGTCGGGATTATGGGCGCAGGTATAATGTCGGTTGTCGGGATTACGGCATCGGTATCCTGATTGCCAGGACCCCGACAGCCGGCATTTTTACTGCATCCCGCTCCAGGTCATGGCTCCCGCACTGTGTTTGGGTATGTATTTTCCCTTAGTGCAGAGGGAGCTGCTACAGTATGTCGCGTGGAGCATCTATATGACGCTCAGAGCCTCCCGCCCCATGGGTTGTTTAGTTATGGTGGCTTGAGAAGGTGGCCACAGAAGCGCCCTGTTTCAGGGCTGCTTATAGCACATGTCATGAAACTTGGGCTTACAGCATTGCATAGATGTTCTTTTGATGAAGAGGCAGCGGTGCAGGATCACGGCTGTGACATCTGATATTTCAGTGTTATTGCTATGGAGTGATACAAAGAGCATTAACAGTTGTTCCTGGGTATGATATCTGTTATGTGGCTGCATGGGATTCCTCTAGGAGTTCCCACACAAATGGTTGTCAGCTGCACTCTCTCCTCAGGATGATCTTGTACAACACGCTGCCATATTTGTGGCACAATTTGTAGCACACCTGGCTACATTGGTTTTGTTGTTGTTCTTGTAATGGGACTGTCACCCTTATGCCTGCTTTCTCTCATTTTTGGTCCTTTTTCAGTCCTAACCTTGTCACAAATGTACCCTACTTCTAATAATCCACATATACAGTATTCTAATGCAATGCTCACAGCCATTATATTGTGATAGAGTAATCACCCCTGAACAAGACTGAAGGTGGGTACACACTGGTAGATATATCTGCCGATCAATTGATCAGCAGATATATCTATGTACGGATCGGGCAGTGTGTTGAGCATACACACTGCCCGATCCGTTGTGGACTGACACCGTGAACTGGCGCCCAGTTCAGCTGTCAATCAACGCCGGCTGCCGCAGCATGTGCCCATACACACACAGCGAAGTGCCAATATATCGGTAGATATATTGGCCGTCGGCTGTGCTGCGGGGCCGACGCGATACGTCTGTGAACGACGAAGTTCACAGACGTATCGCCCGTACACACTGGCCGACGGACCCGCGATATATCAGCTGTTCAAGAGAATGGCCGATATATCGGCCAGTGTGTACCCACTGTCAAAGTCGAAAAATATTGTAATACACACAGCACGTACTAACCACACACACATGCCCGCTGCGCGTGCACTTGTTCCGCCGTGCATGCACATATCCGCAATTTGCGTATGATCGCTCCTGCGATCATGCGCGTGGTATGGGTATTTACGGCGGAGTTTGTGAGCGCATATAGGGGTATCAAAACTTTACATATTTAACCCAAATAGTGCACATTGTACACATAGCCCCCCTGCACCACATCAGCAAGTACTAACAGTTTAAATGATTCCAGGACTAAGGGATTCACCTTTGCATGATAGGAAGGGACAGACTAAGGTTATAAGGTGATGTCTAGTATCCAGCTGTAGGGTATTTTAAGGGTAACATTCCGGTGTTGGTTAGAAGAAGATCGCATGTTCCTGCGTATAGTTATGTGCAGAAGTAGAATATAGATATAAACTGTATTTACTGTATATTATGTATGCTGCGGGAATCCAGAGGAGACCACCCACAAGAGCAGTTGAGAAACACATCGCCCACCTTTTCAAATCAACCTATGACCTCTAGCATACAAAGTGCGTAGCGTGTGTATTAAGTCTAGCGGCCGCAGCGGCTCCATGGTAAAAGTGTATTTAGAGGTATAGCTTTATGGTTTAAGATAATATCGACATTATCAATTGGGGGCATCGTCCGGTTTTTCCTCATGCCCACAACCTAGCAGGTGAAAGCAGACTTTATCTATCAGCAAAGGGCGGACAGGTATCCTACGTAAGCCTTTTCCTGGCCGTAGAATACACTGGTAAACCCTATCTCATTGCTGATAAGATGGCGTCTGCTCTGCATGGTTTGTAGGGATGCTGGTGGGATCCGTAAGGTAAATATGCAAAGCTATTTTAAAAGTCTGTGAATTTCTGTTTGGCGCCAAATGCGTACACAACACAAGCATACACCCGTACTTTGTATACCTGCTCGCATTGTTGCCATACGTATTGATTATTAGATTTATTTTGACCTGTACTGAGAAATTTGTTGCTATTTAGTTAAGACATAGACTAGATATTAAGGAAGTAAACGTAAAACACAAATACAGTCTGGCCTAGTTAAACAGGTTTATACAGGAAGAAACTGTGTTGTGTTAAGTAAACGATTATAGGTAATATCGCTTACTTTTATAGAAGTGTGGGATTTGTACTACTGCGGACGTACGGTCTTTGTACACGTGTCTCGGACAAAGTACGGGACTGTGTACGCAACATAAAGACATACGCACGGTCGCGTGTTTACGCAACGTGCGTAAGGGTACGGCCGCTAAGTACAAATTACACAATAGCATTGTTTAGTTTAGGCGCGGGACGGTAGCCACGCGACAATAGCACAAATTGCTCAGTTTCCAAGATTTAGTTTAAATAAATCCTTTTTACTGTATTACCTCTGGTACTAAGGCTGTTTATCTGAATGAAAGTTAATTTTCTGTACAGAAAAACCAAAGTGTATTTGAGTGAACGAACGTGAGTGTGCAAACATAATAAAGGTTTTGTGGACCCAGTGAATTCGGGATCCCGTAGGAGACCACACCAGGTGAGTGGAGACTTGGTGGCGTGAGAATAGCTAGCTCACGTTAATATAAATTGAAGTACAAAGGAGCAAGGTAGCAGAGTACCGCAGGCCAGAAGGTCAGCGAAGGTTTAGAGTACCGCAGACCAAAGGTCAGCGAGGTTTTTGTTTAGAGTACCGCAGCCCAGGGGGTTAGCGAAGATACCCATTTAGGCCTTTGATTGATACGCTCCGGCTAAGGTTTCGCAGCCTGAAAAATCGATTCCATTGGTCGTACGGCGGATAAGTAACAGTTACCTATACGCTGTGCGATTGGACAGCGCGTTCGTGGGTGTAATATTTAGCGCAACATGATACCCTTTTTTTTACGAGCTTTGCGTAAAATCGCGGGATCATTAGCGCTGGATATAGCATACGCAAGCGTGATTTGTGTATAATAAAGGTTAAGGGAGTTTCGCTGGTCACTCAGGAAATCTCCAACAACCAATATTTACTGGAAAGGGTAAGTCACTCCCAGATACTTCCAGTAAATAGAGGTTACATAGGGGCCCTAGGTTGGGTACGTACCTCCGCTAACGACAGTGTTTGGTAGTATTGGCCAACATGGGCGGTGTTGCCTTATAGGTAATTGTCTGCACTTAGTATAATATTAGGGCAATGGATATTGTCTGAATCAAAATATAATTCATTATAAATAGGCGATGTTACCATAGTGGACAGTATACTGGATATATATAGTAAGGAATAGATATGAAATAAGTTTGAATGTATGAGGTAATGTTTAGCTGATTTAAGAGATTAGGTTTGTGTATGTGTTTATATAGATATACTGTATATTTGTGTTTTACAGCAAGATGGTAAAAAATAGTGTAGGGAACAGGTTTATTCTGCTCTAGTCATAAATAAGGCCAGAGAGGTTACAGTAAGATCAAGAGTCATTGTAGAGAAAAGGTATTAGGCCATAAATGATAATAGGTATGTGACAGAGCTCTGTTGGTCATTGGAATTCACAGGTGTGCTTACAGTAGATCAGAATCTACTGGTTTGTCTATTGTCCAGTGAAGGTTAAAAGCTAGGGAGTATAAATTAACTACTATGAAAAGAGATCACATCCATTGATAAAACATTGTGTAACCGACCCCAGGAAAACTTGTCAATACAACAGAACTTTGGATGAAAAGACATTCCAGATTTTACAATACTATACTTGCTTAAGGCAGTGTGGACACCACACTTTTATGACACCATGCCTCCGTGAACAGGACACGACAGCCCAGTTCAATGTTTGTTTTATTACACCTTGGAATCTGACAAACCTATAATTACCTATTCCATTGGAAACTATGAGAATATGATAGTTTGAATTGGTAAAATATGAGATAAAAGGACCAGACTTGTAGTTAGGAGTTAGAAGGAAGAGGGAGAGGGAGAAGAAGAAGGAGAAGGAAGGAAGTCAGTCAGGAGGAGAAGTCATGGAGAACATGCAGAAGGAATGATTCTTGGGATGGCAATCTTTAACTTGCAAGTATACATTTTATGTTAGCAATTGAAACTGTTTGTGAAACTTATGTCATGTTGTTTTATGTTATGTAACGAAGGAAGCATATATAATTATAATTAGTATATATATCACTACTGTGTATATCTTATTCTGTACGATTTGATCTGCCTGTAAATAAAGAATCATATAAAAAGAGCGGTAATATTCAAGCTTGAACTCTCTTTAAGGAATCTTAACTTAATAACTTCATAAGTCATATGTATAAGGACTGCATATATGTATCAGCCAATTAGTTTGTAAGCCTGACATAATATATTTGCAGATATATATGATAAATGCATATTAATTGAAATATATCCATATATTAAATACCATATATGATATATTAAATATTAATATTCATAAATATTGATTCCAATATTGATTTATGGAATCATATTTATGAATATTAATATTTAATATATCATATATGGTATTTAATATATGGATATATTTCAATTAATATGCATTTATCATATATATCTGCAAATATATTATGTCAGGCTTACAAACTAATTGGCTGATACATATATGCAGTCCTTATACATATGACTTATGAAGTTATTAAGTTAAGATTCCTTAAAGAGAGTTCAAGCTTGAATATTACCGCTCTTTTTATATGATTCTTTATTTACAGGCAGATCAAATCGTACAGAATAAGATATACACAGTAGTGATATATATACTAATTATAATTATATATGCTTCCTTCGTTACATAACATAAAACAACATGACATAAGTTTCACAAACAGTTTCAATTGCTAACATAAAATGTATACTTGCAAGTTAAAGATTGCCATCCCAAGAATCATTCCTTCTGCATGTTCTCCATGACTTCTCCTCCTGACTGACTTCCTTCCTTCTCCTTCTTCTTCTCCCTCTCCCTCTTCCTTCTAACTCCTAACTACAAGTCTGGTCCTTTTATCTCATATTTTACCAATTCAAACTATCATATTCTCATAGTTTCCAATGGAATAGGTAATTATAGGTTTGTCAGATTCCAAGGTGTAATAAAACAAACATTGAACTGGGCTGTCGTGTCCTGTTCACGGAGGCATGGTGTCATAAAAGTGTGGTGTCCACACTGCCTTAAGCAAGTATAGTATTGTAAAATCTGGAATGTCTTTTCATCCAAAGTTCTGTTGTATTGACAAGTTTTCCTGGGGTCGGTTACACAATGTTTTATCAATGGATGTGATCTCTTTTCATAGTAGTTAATTTATACTCCCTAGCTTTTAACCTTCACTGGACAATAGACAAACCAGTAGATTCTGATCTACTGTAAGCACACCTGTGAATTCCAATGACCAACAGAGCTCTGTCACATACCTATTATCATTTATGGCCTAATACCTTTTCTCTACAATGACTCTTGATCTTACTGTAACCTCTCTGGCCTTATTTATGACTAGAGCAGAATAAACCTGTTCCCTACACTATTTTTTACCATCTTGCTGTAAAACACAAATATACAGTATATCTATATAAACACATACACAAACCTAATCTCTTAAATCAGCTAAACATTACCTCATACATTCAAACTTATTTCATATCTATTCCTTACTATATATATCCAGTATACTGTCCACTATGGTAACATCGCCTATTTATAATGAATTATATTTTGATTCAGACAATATCCATTGCCCTAATATTATACTAAGTGCAGACAATTACCTATAAGGCAACAGTCGCCCCCTTGTGGCCATGAGAAATTCTTTTGATTGGCCACACATTAAACTAGCGTAATTGCTTCCAAATACATTTCAAAATATTCCTTCAAACATAACTTTCGTTGTAACCATAATATATACCATAAGTGTAATAATAATAACCATTATGATTTTAAAAATCTCTAAAAATTCTTAGCTTACCTAACCTTATTCTACTTTTAACTAAAGCAGACAAAACTGAGGTTTTTATTCAGTATTCATGAGGAAAACTAATTTCTACAGACATTTGGAATACCATAGCCCAATTGTAGACCTTTTTTCTGTATCTGGATCAGTACGTTTGGACATTTTTGCTGTTCTTGTATGTAGCAATTTACTGGGATAAGACTGTCATCTGCGTGGTTTGCTTGCAATTGGAGATGCCTTGCGTTTGCATTATGGCCTTGCGTTTGCAACATTTGCACCATTACTAGAAGTAGAATTCTTCGTAGCAGCTGCTCCTTTGCTTGCCATTTCGCTGTTTGAGGCAGAGGGCTGTGTACGTCGAGTGCTGTGTCTTGAACATTCAGTACTTGTGACGACCCTCAGTAATAGTAATAGTCTTTATACAGTCTTTAGCAGTTCTGTTTCCTTTGCGTTTATCCAATGCCGCAGTTGTGACCAGTGTCCATATTGCTTTTGCACAAACAGGTTGTGATTTTGAATAGAACAGGCATATATGAAACAGTCTTTTTTTTTTTTTTTCTTTCTTTCTTTCTTTCCTTGCTTGTTAATAGTAGGTCTTAATTGTCTTCGGGCAATAGTACCACAAATGGCTGTGAGTAGTACACCTACTCTGTTCTGTATTTCCTCACTGAATAAATTACCATGCAGTCTTAAATCTCCTTATTCTACCTTGTACCTATTTATACATCTCAATCTTACATAAACTTATACCAGTTTAACCCATATAAAGGCGTTTTCTATCCTACCTATATTTTGACTAATAATTATTTAAAATGCTTTTGATGTGTATATAGTAACATCCTATCAATACAATAAATGAATATAATTTTGCTTCAAACAGATATTAAATATCATTTAGGAATGGCTTTAAATATATCTAATTCCATCCAATATTATTTTATATGCAGCCATGTGCATATACAGTGACCCTGTTATGCTACAAATAATTATCTTAGACTTGTGACAGTCTTTATTAAGAGAATTATTCATCCCACTTAATAATCTCGGCCCAATTTGTTATAACGTGGTATACCATCCTGTATTAGATATTTAATTACTTTTGAAGCTTTTACGAAGGAAGCATAGGTAGTATCTATTGTGTAATATATAAAAAAAACATAAAATATTTACAAGGTATATATGCAATGATATAAAATATATCTCAGACAAATGTTTACATATATGTGATTAAGGTATATGAAGGGATGAGACAGTTCTGTATAATCACAGTGATGAGATGTGCTGTACACTGTTGTGGGAGTGTACATGTAGTTTGAAAGACAAGTAATGATTACTTGTGATGAAAGGGTTAATGAAAACCTTCCCCTTTCTTGTGAAACTGGAAAACTCCTTGAGGATTTGTCCATATATCAGTCTTTAGGGATGCTATGTAGATTTTGCTGGATAGCAGCGATGAAAGGGTTAATGAAGACCTTTTCCCTTGTAAATTGGAGTCTTTTTGGAGTCTTGCACCATTCTGTATACAGGTTGCCAGGATTACTATGAATCAAACAAAAATACATACAATGACTATCACAGATATTTATACAGTGATTTAACATAGCTTGCTATGCATTCTGTCCTATCTGCTGCATGTTATCAGGTACAGAATTTACAAATGTGTCTTTTAACGATTGAATAACAAACAAACAATTGTTTCTGGCCTGTGCCAATCTTTCCTGTCACATTGTGTGTCAATGACAGCACAATTGTCGCTGCAGATATGATGCAGGTTTAATTTGGAAACTGTGGCTGTTTGAACATCAAAGCAAACAATGGCTTCATTGGATCTAACAAGTAAAGGAATGATACTACCGTATTCACTTGTGACCATACTCCCTTGTGATGCAGCCTGGTCCCAGACTGTCTTTAACCATAGCGTTTGCTGCTTGGTGTGGCTCCTTAGTTTGGAAGAATCTTGGAGCTTCTGAAAAAACCTACTTTTGTGGGGAGAGAAACTTGTTAAACTTTGCCAAATATGTATTGCAGGTCCCAGGGCTTTCTGTCTTTCCACACCTGTAATAAAATGGTTATGGCACCAGGGCATAAAAACATTTTCATCCTGGTGATCCTTTTTGTCATTGTTAATTGGTGTGTGGTTTGCAGAATGACACTCTGCATGTGGTCTCTCTGAGAGCATGCAAACATTTGCACCATCACTAGAAGTCTCTGAGTGCTCTGTGGGGGTTACATAAGTTTGGGAACTTTGTTTGTAAACATGCATTCCTGAATTAATTTCATGGATTTTCCCTTTAAACATGTTTCCAGGTGAATACATTTCAAGGTTTGCAACTCTGGTTGCCATGGGAGTTTTCACCATGGGGAACTTCCCCACCCCTGTGTGCACTGTACTGCTGCTATCAGTGTTTAAATCTGCTGACAATTCACCTTTGCCTAAGGGCATAACAAATTCTTCATTTACATTGGGAACTCTGAGAGTGTATTCAGCAGAATACTCATAATCTGAGTTACAATGATCTTCCCCCTTACTAGACACAGTATAGGGGACATCTCCTATTGCTGCTACCTCCTTTACATTAATGTGCTGTCTGATGATAGACACATCCGGCACATTGCTACTTTCTTCCTTTACCACAGAGGCTGTTCTGCTGGTGGTCTGTGTGACCATAGCAGACTCCATGCGCTGCACATTGATGCAGTCCTGCAACATGTAACTTTCCTTAATTTTAGGATCTTGACTGATTAAGTCATTTCTGACTCCTGTAGACTCTGTGTACAGAGTTTCACATACCTCAACACTATTCCTGTTTGGTGTTTCTATCTCAGCTTGCTTGCTGGATGTTATCTCTTCATCAGAGATCTTGACAATTTGATTACAAACTGTCAGGCTTTTCGCTTCTGCCCCAAACTTTTTCTGTTTATTTTTCTGTTTAAGGGACTTAAATAACGAATGCATTTTTGCATTAATGGTCAGGCACGCCTTACGAAGACGTGAACCTGATTCTTCTTTACATTTCTGTTTGGCTTCTAGAGCCGCAGTTCTGCGCATTTTTCTAAATGCTACAGAAAACTTTTGCATTTTTAACATTTCAATGCTAAATTTATATATTCTTTGTTTTTAGTACTGAAGGTATCCTCTCCTTAAGATTGACCGGTGTCTTAAGGTTAAACTCTAATACCTGGTACATTTATACATTTATTTGGAAATACTCTTTTCCACTGTGCACATTTTCTATTCTAGGCCTTTAAATTCTTTATTCTCATTTGTAACCTATTCCACTGTGATCTTGTATTTTGCCAGCAGGCTTATAGCCTTTGGTGCTGCTTCCTAATAGATATTATGTTAGTTAAAATAACGTATATTGCACTAACACATTTATCCTAGGTTATACAGAATACAAAATTGACATTACACAATGGTAATAAATTTTCATAGATACATCCCCACCGTGATTCTGCAGATTTGGTAGCCAGCTTATAGCATCTGCTACTCCTCATAAATATTATAGATCAGATAATCAGATTCAGTAATAACAAGTCCCTTCATGGTCGCCAATATTGATTTATGGAATCATATTTATGAATATTAATATTTAATATATCATATATGGTATTTAATATATGGATATATTTCAATTAATATGCATTTATCATATATATCTGCAAATATATTATGTCAGGCTTACAAACTAATTGGCTGATACATATATGCAGTCCTTATACATATGACTTATGAAGTTATTAAGTTAAGATTCCTTAAAGAGAGTTCAAGCTTGAATATTACCGCTCTTTTTATATGATTCTTTATTTACAGGCAGATCAAATCGTACAGAATAAGATATACACAGTAGTGATATATATACTAATTATAATTATATATGCTTCCTTCGTTACATAACATAAAACAACATGACATAAGTTTCACAAACAGTTTCAATTGCTAACATAAAATGTATACTTGCAAGTTAAAGATTGCCATCCCAAGAATCATTCCTTCTGCATGTTCTCCATGACTTCTCCTCCTGACTGACTTCCTTCCTTCTCCTTCTTCTTCTCCCTCTCCCTCTTCCTTCTAACTCCTAACTACAAGTCTGGTCCTTTTATCTCATATTTTACCAATTCAAACTATCATATTCTCATAGTTTCCAATGGAATAGGTAATTATAGGTTTGTCAGATTCCAAGGTGTAATAAAACAAACATTGAACTGGGCTGTCGTGTCCTGTTCACGGAGGCATGGTGTCATAAAAGTGTGGTGTCCACACTGCCTTAAGCAAGTATAGTATTGTAAAATCTGGAATGTCTTTTCATCCAAAGTTCTGTTGTATTGACAAGTTTTCCTGGGGTCGGTTACACAATGTTTTATCAATGGATGTGATCTCTTTTCATAGTAGTTAATTTATACTCCCTAGCTTTTAACCTTCACTGGACAATAGACAAACCAGTAGATTCTGATCTACTGTAAGCACACCTGTGAATTCCAATGACCAACAGAGCTCTGTCACATACCTATTATCATTTATGGCCTAATACCTTTTCTCTACAATGACTCTTGATCTTACTGTAACCTCTCTGGCCTTATTTATGACTAGAGCAGAATAAACCTGTTCCCTACACTATTTTTTACCATCTTGCTGTAAAACACAAATATACAGTATATCTATATAAACACATACACAAACCTAATCTCTTAAATCAGCTAAACATTACCTCATACATTCAAACTTATTTCATATCTATTCCTTACTATATATATCCAGTATACTGTCCACTATGGTAACATCGCCTATTTATAATGAATTATATTTTGATTCAGACAATATCCATTGCCCTAATATTATACTAAGTGCAGACAATTACCTATAAGGCAACAGTGGTGAGTGGGTGAAAGCACTCGGAGAACTTTCACCGTTGCCTTATATTGAGTATTTTGGTTTTTTGTAGGATTAGCCGGGACGGCAATACCTGCAAAATATGGGGGTCAGTTGCTCAAGTAAGGGACGTTCAACCAGGGATCAGGTTGACATTCCGCGGCCCAGGGGGTCAGCGAGGTTCATAATGTGTGAGAAGCATGGACCACACGCAGAAATGTTGTGCAATGAATGGGAACGTATGACTGCGGAAGATAGGGAACCATTCCCTAAGGTAGGCAGTTTTGAACCAGAGGTATTGCAGAATTTAAGGGTTAGGATATGTCTGATAAAATCCCGAAAGCAAAAGGTCAGACACACAAACTGTTTAAATTTATGGCAGCAAGAGGGCGATATGCAGAGGGAACTAGCTCACGCAGCAGGTTCCAAACCTAGCAGGAAAATGATGGCAACCGCACCACCACCAACGTATATTGTGGGGGAGAAAGTGGCTACAGACAATGGCATATTGGTATCCGATAAGAGTATAGTTGATAAATGTACTAACGCTAACCCTTGCCAGTTGTATCCCATTTTAAACTTTCCTCAGGACTGCGAGCAAGAAGATGAGCCCAGCACGATATCGGCACTCTCTCTAGCAGCCACCATACAGAACACTCAGGTGGGCATGGCCCAACCAGTAAGATCAGTAGTAAAGGCCCCTAGCGGAGGGATAGGTGAGGTCGTGTCCACAGGTAAGTACGGAACCATACATTATGCAGAGACAATAGCACCTCAGATTGTGGAGTCAACTCAGAATGATGTAATTGAATTGAATCCTGTCAGGGTGATCGCAGTCCCCAATGGGAAGACTGACGCTCAGGGAGTCACCCCCATCAGGAACATTGCTATGCATTGTCCTTGGTCCCGGACAGAATTGAGGACAATTATGTCTGAATTTCCAGATCCCAGAAAGGATCTAGTCGCATGCCAGATGTTCATTAAAGAATTAGGTAACGCTACCGAACCCACAAACAAAGATTGGCGAACAGTGCTTCGGGCATGTTTACCCTCCAATATTGACCCCGTGAAATTCATTACTGATTGTAAATTAGACGCAGAAGTACCTCTCACTGATGAGTACACTCAGGAGAATGTACGACAAATCAATCTGCAATTAGGAGTATATTTCCCTACTGTTGTCAAATGGAATAAAATCTTTTCCATAAAACAAAAAGAAGGTGAAACGGCATCTGAATATTTCCACCTAGCACTGCAGGAAATGGCTAGATACACTGGGGTCGAGGACATTAAGGAAAATGTACATCACAGGGAGGTAGCTGTGTCAGTATTAATGGACGGGTTAAAAGAAACGTTGAGAACAAGGGTACAAACTTCTCTACCTAACTGGAGAGGTATCTCGGTGGCTGCATTAAGAGAGTCCGCTATCGAGCACGAACGGAACATCATTAAGCACAGGGAGTCACAGGGGGATAAGCTGATGACAGTAAGTATAAATGCCCTTACAACGAAGCCGCATCAGCCAAAACCCCAGACCCCTGATGGTAAGTTACGTGTAGTGGTATGCTATAACTGTAAGAAGGAAGGACATTATGCACGGAATTGTAGATTTAAGGACACACATAAGGTATATCGACCCCCTAGACCAGGATATGAACCACATTATGATACGCGTAATTGGGATCAGGGATCACATAGGAAAAATTATGAGCCACACGCAGGGGAAACAAGGAGGTATCCACCTAGGAGGGACTGGCAGGCCTCCGAAAATTCTCAGTTACCCCCCTCACATATAATAGCTGCCAGCGCGCTGCGGGAGGGTCACAATATACAATAGGGGTTAGGCCACACCTGTAGTCTGCAGCCAGTAAAGTTGATTGCTAGCCTTGGTAGTGAACCCGAGGTCACAGTTGATGTAGCTGGTAGATCATTACCTTTTCTTGTAGAAACAGGGGCGGCCAGGTCAGTGTTAAATTCGACGGTAGGTATGAAAACCACGGGTAAAACAATTTCAGCAATGGGAGTAACAGGAATAGTGCAACACTACCCTTTAAGTAGACCAGCGGAGATTACGATAGGGCCTTTACAGACCAAGCATTCCTTTTTGCTGGCTGCATCGGCTCCGACTAATCTACTTGGGAGAGATTTATTGTGTAAAATGAGGTGTGTCATATATTGTACTCCTGAGGGTGTCTTCTTGGATATACCCGAGAATCACGTTCAGGAAGTGCAGGATATGTTAGACACCCCACAAAGGTTAATGTCACACTCTGCTGTTATAGACAAGTGTCCATCCAAGGTAGAGGCAATGATCTCCCAGATACCGGAATCCCTCTGGACCAAAGATGGACAAGACACTGGATTGATGGCGAATGTAGCTCCTGTAGTAGTGCAAGTAAAAGATGGTAGGATAGCTCCAAAAATCCCACAGTATCCTCTGAAGCCAGAGGTGGAATTAGGAGTGTACCCCGTCATAGAGCGCTTGCTACAACAGGGCATCCTAGCTAGGACGTCCAGCACTGCCAATAGTCCCATCTTCCCTGTGAAAAAGAGTGGGGGGAGGGTTTACAGACTAGTGCAGGATCTAAGGGGGATAAACAAGATAGTTGAGAGCCAATTCCCTGTAGTGCCAAATCCAGCTGTCATCCTCATGCAAATTCCCCCTACTGCAAAATTTTTCACTGTCATTGACCTCTGTTCTGCTTTCTTTTCTGTCCCTCTGCACCCTGACAGCCAATACCTGTTTGCATTTACATACAGGAGAGTACAGTACACCTGAACTCGCCTACACCAAGGTTTCATTGACAGCCCAAGTATTTTCTCCCAGGCTTTGCATGACTGTTTACAATCCTTTCAACCTGAGAGCGGATCAGTATTAATACAGTATGTAGATGACTTACTGCTGTGTTCTGATTCACTCGAATCGTCCTTGAAAGACACGAAACAGCTTCTGTTTCACCTTTCTAATACGGGACACAAGGTTTCAAAGGATAAGTTGCAGTTGTGCCAGACCAAGGTAAAATATTTGGGACATTGCTTGACGCAAGGACTTAGACACCTCACTGCTGATAGAATACAGGCGATTCGCGACATAACTCTGCCACAAACACAGCAACAGATCCGCACTTTTCTTGGAATGTGTGGGTAATGCCGAAACTGGATCCCAGGGTTCTCCATACTGGCTTTACCTTTGCAAGAAATGGTCTCCTCGAACAAACCAGATCGGATCTCTCACACAGATGAGTCCGAACTGGCATTTGAGAGACTTAAACAGTGCCTATCACAGGCACCTGCATTAGGCATGCCAGATTATGGGAAACCCTTTGAATTGTACGGTACGGAAAGTGCTGGGTGTGCGGCAGGTGTCCTAACCCAGAGACATGGTGATGCCAGCAGGCCGGTAGCTTACTACAGTGCACAGTTGGACACTGTAGCGCGGTCTCTCCCCACATGCTTGCGAAGTGTTGCAGCGATAGCTTTGCTAGTGAGTAAAAGCGAAGACGTAGTGTTAGGACACAACCTGACCATCCATACACCTCATGCAGTGTCAGCCTTACTGAACTCTGCCCAAACCAGAAATGTCTCATCTGCACGGTTTACAAGGTGGGAATTAGCACTAATGGCCCCTGTAAACATCACCATAAAGAGATGCAGCGCACTAAATCCTGCAACTTATCTGCCAGGTGTGCCTGGACAGGCACAAAGGGTGGAGGATGAGAATGATGGTGAAGGAGGATTTAGTACAGACACTGACACACATGATTGTATGGAATATCTGAACCAGACTTTCACTGCAAGACCCGACATTAGTGACAACCCACTGGAAGGCGTAGATTTTACCTTTTACACTGACGGTAGTTGCCACTGACAGACGGACTCGGGAGACCTGTGTACTGGATACGCAGTCGTAGATGACAGAGGTATCATAGAAGCTGAGCCCCTGGGCCCACCGCACTCAGCACAAGTTGCTGAGCTGGTCGCCCTAACCAGAGCGTGTGAATTGGCCACGGGAAAGTCAGCCAATATATATACAGATTCTAGGTATGCCTTTGGAGTAGTGCATGATTTTGGGGCCCTATGGCGCCTCAGAAATTTCATGACGGCAGCTGGCACACCTGTAGCGCATGCATCCCACATAAAAAGGCTTCTAACAGCGATACAAGAACCAGACAGAGTGGCTGTTATCAAGTGCAAAGCCCACACTTACAGTCAAGACCCAGTGTCACTTGGTAACAGCCGGGCAGACAAAGCTGCTAAATCAGCAGCCAGCACCCCCATACAAACAGATATCACATCACTGATGACATTCAACGCAATCAACACACAAAAATTAAGTGAAATGCTAAATTTGTGTTCTCCACAGGAAAAGGCAGTCTGGAGGTCAAAAGGGTATGGCCAGGAGTCCTCAGGACTCTGGACAGATGGACAGGGTAAGCCAGTGGCCCCCAGAGCATATCTTCCAAGCTTAGCTGAGGCGGCACACGGTCTGACTCATCTGGGTAAAGAGGGTATGTGTAAGCTGGTGAGAGCCTACTGGTGTGCGCCAGGATTCTCTTCTCATGCGGGTAAGAGAGCAATGACATGTCTTATTTGCTTGAGGAAGAATATTGGAAAGTCAATACCAACAGAACCATCCCATATCCCGCCGACAGACGGCCCTTTTCAGGTAAAACAGATTGATTTCATACAGTTACCACCCTGCAGGAATTTAAAATATGTGTTAGTCTGTATCGATGTGTTTTCCAATTGGGTAGAAGCGTTCCCTGCTGCCACAAATACTGCTACGTTCACTGCAAAGAAAATTGTGCAGGAATTTGTGTGCAGATATGGTATCCCTAGAATAATTGAAAGCGATAGGGGTACCCATTTTACAGGTGAAGTCTTTCAGGTTATGTGCAAACTGATGGGAATTAATAGCAAGTTGCATACTCCGTACCGCCCACAGGCGAGTGCAAAGGTGGAAAGAGTAAACAGCACTATTAAGAACAAGTTGAGCAAAGTGATGGCTGAAACTGGATTGTTGTGGCCAGAAGCTTTGCCACTAGTATTGTACAGCATCAGAACCACTCCCAGGTCCCCACTTAACCTATCACCCTTTGAGATTCTTTTTGGTCGACAACCCCATGTAATGATAGACCCCCAGGATGATTTGAAATGCAATAACGAAGTGACTATAAAATATTTGGTTAAGATGAGCCAGCAGCTGAGGAATCAAAACAGAAATCTAAAGCTGGTGATTCCTGATCTACCAAACAGTAATTGTCATGACATTGAACCTGGGGATTATGTAATGATTCGAAATTTTCTACACTCAGGTTGCCTCATTGACAGGTGGGAAGGACCGTACCAAGTCTTACTAACCAGCACGACAGCATTAAAGGTTGCCGAAAGAGATACTTGGGTCCACTCGTCCCACTGTAAGAAGGTCGCTGACCCAGAGAGAACTCGTGACAAAGAGCAGAGTGTAGAGAACATCATATCACTGGAGTGTCTGTTCCGGGAAGGTTGAGAGGCAGTACTGTTGAGACGGCACCTGAGCGCGGAGAACAACAAGACCAAGAGGCGGTTGTCGCAGCAGTTTTTCTTTTTTATTATTTTCTCCACCTCCCACTACCCTCCTTCTCTCCTTCCCTTTTCCTCCCCCTTCTTGTTTCCTTTCTCTTCCCTTAACAAGATGGACTTACCCCAAGAGACTGCGTTTCGGGTTTTCCTGTTAACCCTGTTGTTGACCAGAACAGTCTATTTCGGTGAGAGTACCAGAGAGGTCGAGAAAGGATCTGGAATGGGTTCTGATGGCGAGGACGGATTTGTAGAATTCCAAGAGCAACACATCAATCGAGCAAAGGCGAGTATCAGAAAACGATCTGGTAGTCAGGGAGCTAGGAGGCACTGTGAAGGGTTATTGGCTGAGGAAAATTGCATTTGTAAGAATTGTGAGAACATAGTTGAGGATGGGTGCATCCAGAGATGTCAGTCCAGCCTTAATATCAACATGGACCGTCATCCATTGAGTGATTACCACTCACTAGTGGGTAAGGTCTTAAACCAGACAGAATGCTGGGTGTGTTCACAAGTACCTCAAGGTCAGAGCAAGTCAGGATTAGTACCGTACCCTTTAGCAATAGATGAGGTACTCGAATTACGGGGTGGGAGACCGGGGGACAAGAAATTTAATATTTCTAGGCCCCCTAGTTTGAAGCTGCACCAGTATCATGTAGATAGATCCTTAGTGTGCTTTAACATTTCCAATTCCCGAAAACCAGGAGATTGGGAGGTGACAATGAATAATCAAACCATGGCATTTTCGCACAGAGCTGATAGGATACCCGTAGACTCTGAACTTATACACCAAATAGCCAACAGTGGAAGGTATTTCCGGTATAGGTATACTCAAGGAAGCAAGACCATGCGGGTTGGAGAAATATCACCAGGGTACTGTGCTCATATCATACAGCCTGATACTTGTACTGAACAGATAAGAGAACTAAGGATTGGGCTTTTCACTTGGAAAGTTTGCAATATGGTAATGTCATATTCTGTCCCATATGTTCTCCCCGATGATGCCTATTTCATATGTGGGAGGAAGGCGTATAAGTGGCTTGCCCCAAACTCAGAAGGATTGTGTTATGTTGGAAGAGTGTTGCCAGAGGTCATGACCATAACCCATGATAAGATGAAAGACGTTCACCGCAGTGCTCAGGCTCCTTATACTCATACTCACTATGAACACATCGTTAAGAGACACCTCATAGATAGGACAGAGCACGTAGCCTCTGATTTGATCCACGAATCCACCGGGATTCAATTCCTTCTCGCATTAGACATCACCCGTACTGCCAGAGGAATTAAAAATTATAGGTATATCCATGCGCTGGCGAACTTGATAGATAATATCACTGAGATGTATGACGACACCTTCAGGTATACGGGTAGGGAGTTGCAAGCTTACAAAATAGAACTGATCCAGCACAGGATGGTCCTTAATTATATCACAGCCGTGACGGGTGGGTACTGTGTCACTTTGGCAACTCAATATGGTGTGAAGTGCTGCACGTATATTACAAACAGCACTGATGACCCAACCGAGATGATCGATCAAAAGATGGACGATATCTTGCAGTTGAAGTGGGAGTTCCGAAGGAGACACAACCTTACCCTGACTGCTGTGAGTAATGAACTAACCGGCTGGGTCTCATGGTTGAACCCACGCAATTGGTTCTCAGGTTTAGGAGAATGGGCTCAAAATGTTATTATGAGTGTAGGAAAGTTTCTCCTTTGTATCCTGGGAGTCGTCATAATTATTGGCTTGATATTTAGGTGTGCTCGAATTGTAACGCGGCGCAAGCACGGCACAAAATTAATGAGTTTAAGGAGCGGGGGCATTGTTACAGCAGCAGATTTAATTTACGACCCATCCATAGAGACAATGTTATGATAAGGATTGCAAATGAATTCCATGGCCCGTTTCTTTCACCCGTTTTTCCTTTGTCTCCCCCTTGGCCCAAATACACCGATCCGGAAAAGACATCGACTACACCCAAGAATGATTACGAAAATGTTATGTGAATGTATTTTAGATATGTGTCTTATCTTCATCTCTACAACCTTCAGTTAGTGACACACATAGTCGACAGGTGATATCCACATATATTAGCACTCACATATGTTCCCCCTCCATGTATCATCAACTAAATGTGCACCCCATTTGTTAGAACAAGAAGCCGAAAAGAGCTCGGTAGTGTTTGTTGGCCCACTTACAGACCCTTAATACGGGATGAGAAGGATTTAATGTATACTTTGCAATACCTCGAAGCTTATCTAGAACATATACGGTACGATGATACATGCCCCTCAAACATGGATTCATACATACATGCTTTTTCTATCCCACTAGGTCATACATTTCCCGCCTACACCTCTCCTCCTACCACCCAATCATCTGTAGATATTGTATTGTATATTTTTCTGTTTAGTGTTTAGATAGTGGCAGTTATTGTTGACTGCCAAAGGGTGGACTGTCAAAGTCGAAAAATATTGTAATACAGCACATACTAACCACACACACATGCCCGCTGCGCGTGCACTTGTTCCGCCGTGCGTGCACATATCCGCAATTTGCGTATGATCGCTCCCGCCATCCTGCGTGTGGTATGGGTATTTATGGCGGAGTTTGTGAGCGCATAGAGGGGTATCAAAACATTACATATTTAACCCAAATAGTGCACATTGTACACATAGCCCCCCTGCACCACATCAGCAAGTACCAACAGTTTAAATGATTCCAGGACTAAGGAATTCACCTTTGCATGATAGGAAGGGACAGACTAAGGTTATAAGGTGATGTCTAGTATCCAGCTGTAGGGTATTTTAAGGGTAACATTCCGGTGTTGGTTAGAGGAAAATCGCATGTTCCTGCGTATAGTTATGTGCAGAAGTAGAATATAGATATAAACTGTATTTACTGTATATTATGTATGCGGCGGGAAACCAGAGGAGACCACCCACAAGAGCAGTTGAGAAAGACATCGCCCACCTTTTCAAATCAACCTATGACCTCTCCTGTAATGTAAAGATGCATCTCTGTGTCCAATGAACAAAGGGATTACAGTAACCATTGTATTGTTTATGGAAGTAGTGTATAAAAAGCCTGTTGCTGCCTGGCCGGTCAGAAGACTCTGAACGCTATCTACCTGATGAGCGGAGGACTGGTCCAGGTTGCGCAAGCGAACATTCTCACGTATGTACATTGACTGTAGCCATTTTACTCTGTTGTATTTTGTAGTGTATAAATTGTATTGTTATCCCCTTCCAGATATATACGCTGAGGTTTCGGAGCCCAGTGTTTAACTACAAATCGGTGTTGTGTCCTCTTTTCCCTGCTAGGGTTTAAAAGCGTATTACATTACCTAACTGTATAAGGTTTAAGAGTGTATTGATAAGGTGTGTACGCACTGCGGGTACTTTATACCGTCAGCGCTGCAGAAGGTTTAAGGTGTAACATCATTGCATTGCATTGCTAATAAGGTTTAAAGTTTATCAAGAGTGTGTGCACGCGCTGTGTGTACTTTGTACCCCCAGCGCGGCGTTTGTATGCTAAGTCCGTACTAGGTACGGGACTCTGTACGCAAATAGCGTACAAAGTGCGTAGCGTGTGTATTAAGTCTAGCGGCCGCAGCGGCTCCATGGTAAAAGTGTATTTAGAGGTATAGCTTTATGGTTTAAGATAATATCGACATTATCACCACCTTAACAGTAGGGCTCTGGAAGCGGAGAAAGGGATTATGGGAAAGGTAAGACAAGCAATGACAACTTAATTATGAGCTCTGCAAGCCGATTAACAAGCACCCTCTTAAATAACCAGGTAAAGCTCTATAACAATATTTATACATTCATCCCTTTATTCAACTAATATAAGGAGAACATTTTTTTTTTAAAATGGCACAAATCCCTTTAACATCTCATTTAGGGGCTTTTTCATTATCACTAAATTTTCATCATTTTATCAAATTCTACTTTTTTTCACTTAACCTCATTCATCAAAGCTGTAACAGAAGGAGATACGACTAATATCTCATTTGTTAGAACCTGCTTCGATAATCTCTAGACTCCCATGTAGAAATTAGTACATTCATCAAACTCCGTAGAAGCATTTTCTTCTAAGTTTTTTAGTGAAACTGATCCATACTTGCCTACCTGACCCTCTCCATGAGGGAGAAAATGCTCTGTTCCTGGACTTTCCTGGTAATGTATGATTGCCATCACCTGTGGTGAAACACCTTTCTTAACAATTAACTAGCTCACCACAGGTGATGGCAATCGTACATTACCAGGAAAGTCCAGGAACAGAGCATTTTCTCCCTCATGGAGAGGGTCAGGTAGGCAAGTATGAACTGATCGCCATCCTGGCAACGGGCAGCTTGTGCACATAGCGGCAGGATCTGTGGGGGAAATTCAGACCTGATCGTAGCAGCATTCTCAGTTCAGGACATTATCCATTACAGAGGTGAAACGCCACCTTTCTGAGTGGAACACGAGCACACCCATCCCAGTGAGCCTCTCTCTGCATTTTATCAACAGACCTACTTGAGTGCCACTGCCCTACCCACAGAAGTGTACTTTCCCTAACCCCTCCCCCCTATTCTGCGTGCAGCAGATGACTATATTGTACCGAAAATAAAGACACAATTAACTTTTAACATATTACTGTTTATTTGTCATTGTCATATTACTGTTAGCATTAGTATCAGTTTTTGTCATTCACATCCAGTGTGCATTAAATAACAAACAGCATAAATGTAAATACACATCCTTTCAGGTGCACTTGTAAAACTTGTATCATTACCAATATTGTTTACGCGAAGTATTTGAGGCATACTTGCCTACCTGACCCTCTCCATGAGGGAGAAAATGCTCTGTTCCTGGACTTTCCTGGTAATGTATGATTGCCATCACCTGTGGTGAGCTGGGTAATTGATAAGAAAGGTGTTTCACCACAGGTGATGGCAATCATACATTACCAGGAAAGTCCAGGAACAGAGCATTTTCTCCCTCATGGAGAGGGTCAGGTAGGCAAGTATGATTTGAGGTGCTTCACCAACAAGTTGCAGCCTATACAAATTTGTTAGCAGTTAGGCAAACCATGTGCACTGCAGGGGGGGGGGGGGGCAGATATAACATTTGCAGAGAGAGTTAGATTTGGGTGGGTTATTTTGTTTCTGTGCAGGGTAAATACTGGCTGCTTTATTTTTACACTGCAATTTAGATTTTAGTTTGAACACACCCCACCCAAATCTAAAGGGCCCTACACACTGGCCGACCCGACGGCGGATACGGCCGACGAGCGACCCGGCGGCGGGGGGGCAGTGACGGGGGGAGTGAAATTTCTTCAGTCCCCCCGTCATGCGGCTGCATTGAAGTGCAGGCAAATATGGACGAGATCGTCCATATTGGCCTGCATGCACAGCCGACGGGAGACCAGCGATGAACGAGTGCGGGGCCGCGCATCGTTCATCGCTGGAGTCTCCACACTGAAAGATATGAACGAGTTCTCGTTCATTTATGAACAAGATCGTTCATATCTTTCAGAAAATCGGCCAGTGTGTAGGGCCTATCACTCTCTCTGCACATGTTATATCTGCCCCACCTGCAGTGCACAACTGCTAAACAAATTTGCTGCTACGATTAACTCTGAATTACCCCCAATGTGCACTGCAGGTGTGGCAGATATAACATTTGCAGAGAGAGTTAGATTTGCATACCTCCCAACATGACCCTCTCCAGGAGGGACTCAAAGCTCTGTTTCTGGACTTTTCTCTTAATTTATGATTGCCGTCACCTGTTTTGAACAGGTTAATGAATAAGAAAGGTGTTTCACCACAGGTGCTGGCAATCATAAATTAAGAGGGAAGTCCAGAAGCACAAAAGCAGAGCATTCTGTCCCTCCTGGAGAGGGTTATGTTGGGAGGTATGGATTTGGGTGGGTTAATTTGTTTCTGTGCAGGGTAAATACTGGCTGCTTTATTTTTACACTGCAATTTAGATTTCAGTTTGAACACACCCCACCCAAATCTACTCTCTCTGCACATGTTATACCTCCCAACATGACCCTCTCCAGGAGGGACAGAATGCTCTGCTCTTGGACTTCTCTATCAATTTTTAATTGCTCTCACCTGTGCTGCTGAAACACCTTTCTTATCCATTAACCTGTTCAAAACAGGTGCCAGCAATCATATATTAAGACAAAAGTCCAGAAACAGAGCATTTCTGCAGCGGGGTACACTGGTATTCCACAGGGAATAACATCGGGGTGTAGAGTTGGATCTTGATCCGAGGCACCAACAGTCTAAAGCTTTGACTGTTCCCAGGATGCACTGCACTGCCCCCTCTATAGCCCTGCCTCCAGGCACTGGAGCTCAGTTTGAAAGTTGGTGTCTGCAGTGCAGGTCACTAACAGGGGGGCTGCACTAGGCAGCCCTGAAAATAACTTTTTAAGAAGACTTCAAGGGCCACAGCACTTTTTATTTCTTTCTGACATGCTGTGCTGCAGCTCCATCACCTCCTTCAGTGGCGCTGCATACTCTCGAAGCCTGGTTCCCGGGTACTTGCAGCGGGGATGCATCGGTTCCTAGACACACCACCGCTGCTGCTCTCCTGGATCGCGTGGCTGCATGACAGGGAGGAGGTAAGAGGGTAGGTAAATCGCGATCCAGTAGCGGTCCCAGGAGACAGACCACGCTGCTGGCGTGGACACTGTGGCCGTACAGGGACCCCACTATATCCACCAGGGCAGGGAGCACAGGTTGGATTTACCAAAATACGTTTATAATAGGCTCCACAGTACCCGGTGGTGATGTCCAGCAGAGGGGATAAGGTGCAGACCTGTAGCCCCTCCCCCAGCTCCAGGGCGCCATCTACTGCTGGTGTGCCCGCCCTGGAGCTGCATTTCTCTCTCCCTCACTCCCTGTTGAGATTTTGGCGCCATCTTCACTACTAGCTGGGCTGATCTCCGGGACTGCTGGGCAATGTCTCCTCTGTAAAACTGCCTGTCTTGTCAGCGCTGTGTATTTACAGACACTTAAGTATTCTACATGTTATTTTAGACAGTGTTAGTTAAGAACAAGTGTACTGCTATATGAATATTTAGTACACGTATTCTGTGATATACATACAGTGTTTAATGTGCATTGTTATACCTGTATACATACATATCTATATGTAGATTTACTAGTCCAGTGCAGTCTTATTGTTTATATGTAATCATTTCTGCATTGTACCTGTGACTGTGTGTGCCTATAGCTGCTGTGTGGATTATATTCTGTGTATCACACATATTGCTACCACTATATTCTGTTCCCTGGGGGGCTAAGTGCATCAGGGTCTCATGTAAAATATAGTGTGCCACAGGATATCCTGTTTGGTATTTTTCACTGTGTGTTTCAGTCACCTCACACCACTTAAATCCTCTGTTTGTGCTCTGCATTTGCTGTCACATAACACAGGCTTTTTATTTGCAGGTATTGTGTTTTTCTGGCTTTATTGTACTATTACTCCCTAAGGCTACATTTCCAATAATGTCTGCTACACAGGGCGGGAATTCCGCAGACGCTCCTGCATCATGCAGTGCTGGCGCCACGGATTTGACTGAGGAAAAGGTTTCAGCTGAGGGTTCAGGTACGGGGTGCCCTGCACCTTCCAGTCAGTCTGCAGCTCCTGTGGCAAATCAGGACCCACCTTGGGCTGCATTTTCAAATATGCTGACTACGCTTGTAACACGGCTTATGCCCTGTCCCTGAGGGACCTCCCTTGTCATTGCAGCCACATATTGTCCCTGTAGTTAACCCGCCTTGGGCGGATACTCTGTCTGCCCAGTACAACAATTAAATCAGTCTTTGGTTAGACAAAAACCTACCCCTCGCCCTGCTGGGGCCAAGGGGTCATCTAAGCGGGCCATTTCTTCCTCACAATCCACTAATATTTTGGATGATTCTTCCGATGAGGATGGGGATGGGGATTATACTGATCCGTCAGACACTGAAACAGTTGCTTCTGATAAGGAATCTACAACTCAAGTGGATGTTCCTGACCTAGTGGAGGCTATCAAATTGATTCTCCAGATTGATGATGAGATTGATCCTCTTGTTACGTCTAAGAAACCTGATAAGTTCAAATGTCAGAAGGTTGCTAATGTAGTTTTACCACATTCTGACCTTTTAATTGACATACGCCAGGAATCCTGGTCTTCTCCAGGAAATAAATTTTCCCTGTCCAAAAAGATGCTAGCTCATTATCCTATCCTGTGGAGTTGAGTAACAAGTGGGAAACTCCACCGCCGGTGGACTCTCATGTCGCCCGTCTAGTGGTGTCTTCTACTCTGCCTGTCACCACTGTCACCTCACTGAAGGAACCGACAGATAAGCGCGTCCCCACTATGGCAGCCTCTTGGGCTGCAAAAGCTATTGAAGCATGGGTTCAGGCAATTGAGGATGTGCTACCTCTAAATTTTTCTGACACTGACAGACAGTATCTGTCATATATTACCACAGCCTCTCACTCTATTCAGGAGGCGGCCTCTGATGCAGGCGTAATGGCGGCCAAGGCGTCTACTACGTCTATCCTGGCTCGCCGGATTATGTGGTTAAGGTCCTGGAAAGTGGACCTGGACTCCAAAAAGACCTTGGAGGTGCTCCCTTTTAAGGGGGGCATACTATTTGGGATGGATCTGAACAAGATCGTGACTGACTTGGTAACAGCTAAGACTGCGTTTCTCCCAAGTACTAATCCTTCTGCTCCGAAAGCTAAGAGTACCACTTTTCGTTCCTTTCGACCTCCAGGTAAAGTGAAGATCTGGATGACTTGCTGATCCTGGCGAACTCCCCAGAAGTTCTCCTCAGTCATCTGGAACTGACGGTCCAATTCCTACAAGCCTACGGATGGCTCATCAACTGGAAGAAGTCCTTGCTGGTCCCTGCTCAGAGCATGGTGCACTTGGGAGCATTGTTGGACACACACAACCAACGATTGTTCTTGTCTCCAGAGAAGGTCCTGAAACTTCAGGACAGGACAGGATACTTCCTCTCTCGCCAGAGAGTGTCAATACACTCGGCGATGCAAGTACTAGGCCTCATGGTGTCGGCATTCGACATGGAAGAGTACGCTCAATTTCATTCCTGTCCTCTGCAGCGGTTAATTCTTTCCAAGTGGGACGGCATACCTCACCGGGTTAGGTCTCAAATAGGTTCATCTGTCACTAAGCTGGTGGCTTGAGGACCAACAGTTGAGCAGGGGCCGTTCCTTCTGGATATCCAACTGGGTCCTCCTAACGATGGATGCCAGTCTGCGGGGTTGGGGTGCAGTGTTGGAGCAACACTTTCTACAGGGTTGGTGGACCAGGGAGGAATCTCTCCTACCGATAAACATTCTGGAATTACAAAGTGTTGACGCTTGCCCTGCCTCTGGTACAGAACAGGCCTGTTGAAGTACAGTTCGACAACGCCACCATGGTGGCATACATAAATCATCAAGGCGGCACTCGAAGCCACATGGCAATGATGGAAGTGTCAAAAATCCTTCAATGGGCGGAACGCCATCTGCCAGCAATATCGGCAGTGTTCATTCCAGGGGTCCTCAACTGGGAAGCGAACTTCCTCAATCATCAGGATGTGCACGCCGGAGAGTGGAGTCTTCATCCGGAAGTCTTTTAACTCCTAGTGGACAAGTGGGGCCTACCAGATGTAGACCTGATGGCGCCTCGACTCAATCACAAGGTTCCAGTCTTCGGATCAAGGACAAGGGATCCTCATGCAGCGTTCATGGATGCACTGGCGATTCCATGGGACTTTTGGCTGCCATACGTGTTCCCTCCAGTGTCACTCCTGCCCAGGGTTCTACGGAAGTTCATGCAAGAAGGAGGAATACTGCTTCTAGTCGCTCCAGCGTGGCCCAGACGGCACTGGTTATCAGACCTGCAGGGTCTCTCAATAGAGCATCCTCTTCTACTTCCTCAATGCCCAGACCTCCTCGTTCAGGGCCCTTGTGTCTACCCAGACCTGGCCAGACTGGCTTTGACGGCGTGGCTCTTGAAGCATCACTCCTGAGAGACAAAGGTTTCTCTGAGGCGGTCATTCAAACTATGTTAAAAGTCCATAAACCGGCTTCAGCTCAGATTTATTACAGTGTCTGGAATTCTTACTTCACCTGGTGTGCCAGTAAGAACTATGATGCATATACTTTCAGGACTTCCAGACTTTTGTCTTTTCTACAACAAGGCCTGGTCTTGGGCCTTTGTTTGGCCTCCCTCAAGGTTCATATTTCTGCCTTGTCGGTATGATTTCAGAGGAAAATTGTGTCTCTTCCGGACATTCACACTTTTACTCAGGGTGTTTTACGGATTCAGCCTCCTTATGTCCCTCCTGTGGCTCCATGGGATCTGTCTGTTGTTCTGAATGCCCTTCAAGAATCTCCATTTGAACCTCTTGAGTCTGTGGACCTTAAATGCCTTACGCTTGAGGTCGTTTTTCTGTTGGCTATTGCCTCTGCTAGGCGCTTTGTCCTGTTGTCCACACTTTCTGATTTTTCACCGTAACCGGGCAGTTCTTAGAACTTGCCCAGGTTATTTGCCTAAGGTGGTATCATCTTTTCTCTATCGTCCTAGTGGATGCTGGGGTTCCTGAAAGGACCATGGGGAATAGCGGCTCCGCAGGAGACAGGGCACAAAAAGTAAAGCTTTTCCAATCAGGTGGTGTGCA
This sequence comes from Pseudophryne corroboree, assembly GCF_028390025.1. Taxonomy (NCBI): domain Eukaryota; kingdom Metazoa; phylum Chordata; class Amphibia; order Anura; family Myobatrachidae; genus Pseudophryne; species Pseudophryne corroboree. The sequence goes on along the minus strand of NC_086445.1, from coordinate 93,110,592 downwards.
CTGGCTCCTGCCCCTATGACCCTCCTCCAGACTCCAGTTAGATTTTTGTGCCCGGCCGAGAAGGGTGCAATCTAGGTGGCTCTCCTAAAGAGCTGCTTAGAGAAAGTTTAGCTAGGTTTTTTATGTTACAGTGATTCCTGCTGGCAACAGGATCACTGCAGCGAGGGACTGAGGGGAGAAGGAGTCAACTCACCTGCGTGCAGGATGGATTGGCTTCTTGGCTACTGGACATCAAGCTCCAGAGGGACGATCACAGGTACAGCCTGGATGGTCACCGGAGCCGCGCCGCCGGCCCCCTTGCAGATGCTGAAGACAGAAGAGGTCCAGAATCGGCGGCTGAAGACTCCTGCAGTCTTCTAAAGGTAGCGCACAGCACTGCAGCTGTGCGCCATTTTCCTCTCAGCACACTTCACACGGCAGTCACTGAGGGTGCAGGGCGCTGGGAGGGGGGCGCCCTGGGAGGCAAAATGAGTACCTATAAAGGCTAAAAATACCTCACATATAGCCCTAGAGGCTATATGGAGATATTTAACCCCTGCCTGATTTCTCAAAATAGCGGGAGACGAGCCCGCCGGAAAAGGGGCGGGGCCTATCTCCTCAGCACACGGCGCCATTTCCTCTCACAGCTCCGCTGGTCAGGACGGCTCCCAGGTCTCTCCCCTGCACTGCACTACAGAAACAGGGTAAAACAGAGAGGGGGGGCAAATTTATGGCGATATTTTTATATAACAAAGCAGCTATAGGGGAGCACTTATTATAAGGCTATCCCTGATATATATATAGCGCTTTTGGTGTGTGCTGGCAAACTCTCCCTCTGTCTCCCCAAAGGGCTAGTGGGTCCTGTCTTCATTAGGAGCATTCCCTGTGTGTCTGCTGTGTGTCGGTACGTGTGTGTCGACATGTATGAGGACGATATTGGTGTGGAGGCGGAGCAATTGCCAAATATGGGGATGTCACCTCCTAGGGGGTCGACACCAGAATGGATGCCTTTATTTATGGAACTACGGGATAGTGTCAACACGCTAAAGCAGTCGTTTGACGACATGAGACGGCCGGACAATCAATTAGTGCCTGTCCAGGCGACTCAAACACCGTCAGGGGCTGTGAAACGCCCTTTGCCTCAGTCGGTCGACACAGACCCAGACACAGGCGATGACTCCAGTGGTGACGGTGACGAATCAACCGTATTTTCCAGTAGGGCCACACGTTATATGATTTTGGCAATGAAGGAGGCGTTACATTTAGCTGATACTACAGGTACCACTAAACAGGGTATTATGTGGGGTATGAAAAAACTACCTATAGTTTTTCCTGAATCAGAAGAACTAAATGACGTGTGTAATGAAGCGTGGGTTGCCCCTGATAAAAAGCTGATAATTTCAAAGAAATTATTGGCATTATACCCTTTCCCGCCAGAGGTTAGGGAGCGCTGGGAAACACCTCCTAGGGTGGACAAGGCGCTAACACGCTTATCTAAACAAGTGGCGTTACCCTCTCCTGAGACGGCCGCACTTAAAGATCCATCAGATAGGAGGATGGAAAATATCCAAAAAAGTATATACACACATGCAGGTGTTATACTACGACCAGCTGTAGCAACTGCCTGGATGGGCAGTGCGGGGGTAGTTTGGTCAGAATCCCTGATTGAAAATATTGATACCCTGGACAGGGACAATATTCTACTGTCGTTAGAACAAATAAAGGATGCATTTCTTTATATGCGTGATGCACAGAGGGATATATGCACACTGGCATCACGGGTAAGTGCTATGTCCATTTCGGCCAGAAGAGCTTTATGGACGCGACAGTGGACAGGCGATGCGGATTCAAAACGGCATATGGAAGTTTTGCCGTATAAGGGGGAGGAGTTATTTGGAGTCGGTCTATCAGATTTGGTGGCCACGGCTACAGCCGGGAAATCCACCTTTCTACCTCAAGTCACTCCCCAACAGAAAAAGGCACCGACTTTTCAACCGCAGCCCTTTCGTTCCTTTAAAAATAAGAGAGCAAAGGGCTATTCATATTTGCCACGAGGCAAAGGTCGAGGGAAGAGACAGCAACACGCAGCTCCTTCCCAGGATCAGAAGCCCTCCCCGGCTTCTACAAAAGCCTCAGCATGACGCTGGGGCTTCTCAAGCGGACTCGGGGACGGTGGGCGGTCGTCTCAAAAATTACAGCGCGCAGTGGGCTCACTCGCAAGTAGATCCCTGGATCCTGCAGATAATATCTCAGGGATACAGGTTGGAATTAGAGACAGATCCACCTCGCCGTTTCCTGAGGTCTGCTTTACCAACGTCCCCCTCCGAAAGGGAGACGGTGTTGGAAGCCATTCACAAGCTGTACTCTCAGCAGGTGATAGTCAAGGTACCTCTTCTGCAACAAGGGAAGGGGTATTATTCCACTCTTTTTGTGGTACCGAAGCCGGATGGCTCGGTAAGGCCTATTCTAAATCTGAAGTCCTTGAACCTGTACATAAAGAAGTTCAAGTTCAAAATGGAGTCACTCAGAGCAGTGATAGCGAACCTGGAAGAGGGGAACTTTATGGTATCCTTGGACATCAAGGATGCGTATCTCCACGTTCCAATTTACCCCTCACACCAGGGGTACCTCAGGTTCGTTGTACAAAACTGTCACTATCAGTTTCAGACGCTGCCGTTCGGATTGTCCACGGCACCTCGGATCTTTACAAAGGTAATGGCCGAGATGATGATTCTTCTTCGAAGAAAAGGCGTATTAATTATCCCATACTTGGACGATCTCCTAATAAGGGCGAGGTCCAGAGAACAGCTAGAGATGGGATTAGCACTGTCTCAAGAAGTGCTAAAACAGCACGGGTGGATTCTGAATATTCCAAAATCCCAGTTAATGCCGACAACTCGTCTGCTGTTCCTAGGGATGATTCTGGACACGGTTCAGAAAAAGGTTTTTCTCCCGGAGGAAAAAGCCAAGGAGTTATCCGAGCTTGTCAGGAACCTCCTAAAACCAGGAAAGGTGTCTGTACATCAATGCACAAGAGTCCTGGGAAAAATGGTGGCTTCTTACGAAGCGATTCCATTCGGCAGATTCCACGCAAGAATTTTCCAAAGGGATCTGTTGGACAAATGGTCAGGGTCGCATCTTCAGATGCACCTACGGATAACCCTGTCTCCAAGGACAAGGGTGTCTCTTCTGTGGTGGTTGCAGAGTGCTCATCTATTGGAGAGCCGCAGATTCGGCATACAGGATTGGATCCTGGTGACCACGGACGCCAGCCTGAGAGGCTGGGGAGCAGTCACACAAGGAAGAAACTTCCAGGGAGTATGGACGAGCCTGGAAACGTCTCTTCACATAAACATTCTGGAACTAAGAGCAATATACAATGCTCTAAACCAGGCAGAACCTCTGCTTCAGGGAAAACCGGTATTGATCCAGTCGGACAACATCACGGCAGTCGCCCATGTGAACAGACAGGGCGGCACAAGAAGCAGGAGGGCAATGGCAGAAGCTGCAAGGATTCTTCGCTGGGCAGAGAATCATGTGATAGCACTGTCAGCAGTGTTCATCCCGGGAGTGGACAACTGGGAAGCAGACTTCCTCAGCAGACACGATCTTCACCCGGGAGAGTGGGGACTTCATCCAGAAGTCTTCCACATGCTGGTAACCCGTTGGGAAAGACCAATGGTGGACATGATGGCGTCTCGCCTCAACAAAAAACTGGACAGGTATTGCGCCAGGTCAAGAGATCCGCAGGCAATAGCTGTGGACGCGCTGGTAACGCCTTGGGTGTACCAGTCGGTGTATGTGTTTCCTCCTCTGCCTCTCATACCAAAAGTATTGAGAATTATACGGCAAAGAGGCGTAAGAACGATACTAGTGGTTCCGGATTGGCCAAGGAGGACTTGGTACCCGGAACTTCAGGAGATGATCACGGAAGATCCGTGGCCTCTACCTCTAAGGAGGGACTTGCTTCAGCAGGGTCCCTGTCTGTTTCAAGACTTACCGCGGCTGCGTTTGACGGCATGGCGGTTGAACGCCGGATCCTAAAGGAAAGAGGCATGCCGGAAGAAGTCATTCCTACTTTGATTAAAGCAAGGAAGGAAGTAACCGTGCAACATTATCACCGAATTTGGCGAAAATATGTTGCGTGGTGCGAAGATCGGAGTGCTCCGACGGAGGAATTTCAACTGGGTCGATTCCTACATTTCCTGCAATCAGGATTGTCAATGGGTCTCAAATTGGGATCTATTAAGGTTCAAATTTCGGCCCTGTCGATTTTCTTTCAAAAAGAATTGGCTTCAGTCCCTGAAGTCCAGACCTTTGTTAAGGGAGTGCTGCATATACAGCCTCCTGTGGTGCCTCCAGTGGCACCGTGGGATCTAAATGTGGTTTTGGACTTCCTAAAATCTCATTGGTTTGAACCACTAAAAAAGGTGGATTTGAAATATCTCACATGGAAAGTGACCATGCTTCTAGCCCTGGCTTCTGCCAGGAGAGTGTCAGAATTGGCAGCTTTATCTTACAAAAGCCCATATCTGATTTTCCATTCGGACAGGGCAGAACTGCGAACTCGTCCGCATTTTCTCCCTAAGGTGGTGTCAGCATTTCATCTGAACCAGCCTATTGTAGTGCCTGCGGCTACAAGTGACTTGGAGGACTCCAAGTTACTGGACGTTGTCAGAGCATTAAAAATATATATTGCAAGGACAGCTGGAGTCAGAAAATCTGACTCGTTGTTTATATTGTATGCACCCAACAAGATGGGTGCTCCTGCGTCTAAGCAGACGATTGCTCGTTGGATCTGTAGCACAATCCAACTTGCACATTCTGTGGCAGGCCTGCCACAGCCTAAATCTGTAAAGGCCCACTCCACAAGGAAGGTGGGCTCATCTTGGGCGGCTGCCCGAGGGGTCTCGGCATTACAACTTTGCCGAGCAGCTACGTGGTCAGGGGAGAACACGTTTGTAAAATTTTACAAATTTGATACTCTGGCTAAGGAGGACCTGGAGTTCTCTCATTCGGTGCTGCAGAGTCATCCGCACTCTCCCGCCCGTTTGGGAGCTTTGGTATAATCCCCATGGTCCTTTCAGGAACCCCAGCATCCACTAGGACGATAGAGAAAATAAGATTTTACTTACCGATAAATCTATTTCTCGGAGTCCGTAGTGGATGCTGGGCGCCCATCCCAAGTGCGGATTATCTGCATAAGTTGTACATAGTTATTGTTAACTAATTCGGGTTATTGTTAAAGGAAGCCATCTTTCAGAGGCTCCGCTGTTATCATACTGTTAACTGGGTTTAGATCACAAGTTGTACGGTGTGATTGGTGTGGCTGGTATGAGTCTTACCCGGGATTCAAAATCCTCCCTTATTGTGTACGCTCGTCCGGGCACAGTACCTAACTGGAGTCTGGAGGAGGGTCATAGGGGGAGGAGCCAGTGCACACCACCTGATTGGAAAAGCTTTACTTTTTGTGCCCTGTCTCCTGCGGAGCCGCTATTCCCCATGGTCCTTTCAGGAACCCCAGCATCCACTACGGACTCCGAGAAATAGATTTATCGGTAAGTAAAATCTTATTTTCTCCTTAACCAGGAGATTGTGGTTCTGGCCTTCATCTCTTCTGGTTTGTCCTCCAAAGAGCAATCTTTGAACGTGGTACGGGCTCTCCGTATTTATGTGGAAAGGACTACCTCTATCAGGAGGTCAGATTCCCTTTTTGTACTTTTTGGTTTTCACAAACATGGCTGGCCTGCGAATAAGCAAACCTTGGCCAGATGGATTAGAATGGTGATTGCACAAGCTTATGCGCAGGCTGGACTCCCAGCTCCTGCTGCTATCAAGGCCCATTCTACTCGGTCTGTTGGACCTTCCTAGGCGGCCCGCCGTGGCGCGTCCGCTAAACAATTCTGCAAGGCGGCTACATGGTCCTCAGTGAACACGTTCATTAGGTTCTATGCCTTTGATACTTCCGCCTCCCAGGATGTTTCCTTTCCACACCGGGTTCTTGTACCCGCTACGGTGCATCCCCTCCCATGAGGAACTGCTTTAGGACAGCCCCGATATTATTCCCTGCGGAATACCAGTGTACCCCGCTGCAGAAAAGGAGATTTATGGTAAGACTTATCATTGTTAAATCTCTTTCTGCGAGGTACACTGGTTTCCAAAGGGCACCCACCCTGACGTACTTAGCTTATTTGGGTTTGTATGGCATTAGCCGCTAGTCCCTTCTCCTGTCGTGAGAATGGGGTTCTATGTGACTAACATCTACCGTCTCTCTTACCTGCTACTGCATTGGACTGGTTAACAAAACTGAGCTCCAGTGCCTGGAGGCGGGGCTATAGAGGAGGCAGTGCAGTGTATCCTGGGAACAGTCAAAGCTTTAGCCTGTTGGTGCCTCGGATCAAGATCCATCTCTACACCCTGATGTTATTCCCTTTGGAAACCAGTGTACTTCGCAGAAAGAGATTTAACAATGGTAAGTCTTACCATAAATCTCCTTTTTGTCCCTCCTGGAGAGGGTCATGGGGGTAATTCCAAGTTGATCGCAGCAGGAAATTTTTTAGCAGTTGGGCAAAACCATGGGGGTCATTCCGAGTTGTTCGCTCGCAAGCTGCTTTTAGCAGATTTGCTCACGCTAAGTCGCCGCCTACTGGGAGTGAATCTTAGCTTCTTAAAATTGCGAACGACGTATTCGCAATATTGCGATTAGACCTCTCTTAGCAGTTTCTGAGTAGCTCCAGACTTACTCGGCATCTGCGATCAGTTCAGTGCTTGTCGTTCCTGGTTTGACGTCACAAACACACCCAGCGTTCACCCAGACACTCCTCCGTTTCTCCAGCCACTCCCGCGTTTTTCCCAGAAACGGTAGTGTTTTTTCACACACACCCATAAAACGGCCTGTTTTCCGTCCAGAAACACCCACTTCCTGTCAATCACATTATGATCACCAGAACGAAGAAAAAACCGTGAGTAAAATTCCTAACTGCATAGCAATTTTACTTGGCGCAGTCGCAGTGCGAACATTGCGCATGCGCATTAAGCGGAAAATCGCTGCGATGCGAAGAAATTTACCGAGCGAACAACTCGGAATGACCCCCCATGTGCACTGCAGTGGGGGCAGATATAACATTTGCAGAGAGAGTTAGATTTAGGTGGGTTATTTTGTTTCTGTGCAGGGTAAATACTGGTTGCTTTATTTTTACATTGCAATTTAGATTGCAGATTGAACTCACCACACCCAAATCTATCTCTCTCTGCACATGTTATATCTTCCCCACCTGCAGTGCACATGGTTTTGCCCAACTGTTAAAAAAATTTCTGCTGCGATCAACTTGGAATTACCCCCCATGTTGGGAGGTATGCACATGGTTTTGCCCAACGGCTAACAAATTTTGCTTCTATGATCAGGTCTGAATTACCCCCTATGTTTGATCCACTGCTATGCTATGCTCTTAGCTACTCCTCCCCGGCTTCCCTCCCACTGTGTGGCCGCAGGTCCCAGCTATCTAGCTTGCCTATACCGTCACCTACCCTTCAGCTTCCCTCGCGCTGTGTGGCCACCGGTCCCAGCTGTCTCCCTTTCCCGTACCGCCTACTCCCTTTCGGCTTCCCTCCCGCTGTGTTCCCGCCGGTTCCAGCTGTCTCCCTTGCCCGTACTGCCTACTCCCTTTCGGCTTCCCTCCCGCTGTGTTCCCGCCGGTTCCAGCTGTCTCGCTTGCCCGTACCGCCTCCTCCCCTTCGGCTTCTCTCCCGCTGTGCGGCCGCTGGTCCAAGCTGTCTCCCTTGTCCGTACTGCCTCCTCTCCTTCGGTTTCCCTCCAGCTGTGTTCCCGCTGGTCCCAGGCAGCATTCTCTCTGCTGAAGAAGTAGGTCTCCGTCCTCCTGCCTCTTAATTTTACTACATATATATATTTATTTATTTATGCGATTTATGTGGCAGTGGAGTGGCCCCTTTCAGCGGCAGCTCCAGGCTCACACGTGTCCCGACGGCTGGTCAGACTCCTCACGAGTCCTCCCTTCAGTGGCGGATCCTGCTCACTCCTCCGGGGTCCAGCTGCAGTGCACACTCGCTCCAGATACTGATCATGCGCAGTAACATAAAACAATACTGAGCAGTACAGGACAAATATATCGATTTCCGAAATGCCTTCTCCGCAAAAAGACCCGTTTTTCGGAATCAATAAAATTTATTATAGAAGAATAATGAATTTAGAAAAAATGTGAAATGAGAGGGTAAGAATAGAAAACTACAAATTCTCATTTCACAATTTTTTCATGCTGAATATGCCCCAAAAGGAGTATATTGACTAAAGAGGGGCTCTTCAAAGCTGCCAATTGTTTTGATAGCTGAATTTTAAGGGGCAATGATAATAAATGCAAAACAAGCATGATTTTGCATTTATTACTATTGACTTTTTAAATCCAGTGCAATGTCAGCACAGGGTCGTTGACACCTGGTGCAGCCAACAGCCCACCTGCATGCATCCAAAAGGAGACAGATCCTCATAGAAAGGGACGCGCTTTACAGGAAGTCTCCCTTTTACATCACTATGGGGGTGTGGCTTCACGGTAAGTCCTCTATATATAACTCTCCAGGGGTGTGCACAGCATCCTGGGAGAGGTTGGGCTGCCCTCAGAGACTCCTGTCTGCACTGCCGTTTCCTTCTCAGTGATAGGAGCCAGACGCTGCAGGATAATGTCACACTGCAACATCCGACTCCCGGTCACTGCAGAGGAGCCCGTACTTCGGTGACACCCCCTGGAAGGGTGATACCCGGGTGCAGTCGGCACCCCACTTGTGACAACTCTAGTCCAGGGGTCAAAGCCACCATTTAGAAAATAAACCCCCAAACAGAATTTTAGCATTGCATACTAGGAACAATCTCAATTTTCAGAGCTCATCAAACAGTTAAAACACTATATGAACCTAATAAAATGACGTAATACAAGTCCATATAAATAGCTAAAATTATTTACCAAACTACTAATTAAGAACAAGTGAACTCTTTTCCAGATTTCAAAGAAGTTGTCAGCTTCACAAGTGAGACTTTTTCCCCCTCATGATTAAATCCAGGCAGGATAGCTGGCGCTGCGAGCACTGAACAGCTACCAGCAAGCCTCCGCTCCAGGATCTGCGGTCTGCTGTGTTTTCAAAAGAAAAGCTGAAGTTCCTTCAAGTGTTTGCATTTCTTCAAATAAAAGATGATGCACTTTTGCGCAGCTGCGTTGATCTTATGCCACATTATTATTCATAGAGGAGAAAGTAATACGACCAGCAATTACTCCCTTACCTCTGCAAAGGTAAGTAACTTAATATTTCTGTCCTCTATGTCTGACAATAGGAAGCAACACAACATGCAGTACAGCTCAATTAGCAAAGACACAAAAGACTAATAAAAACCAGCATAGAGCTAGCAAGAATAACTGTATTGTGTATGTGCTATGCAATCATTTTATATTAACGTTTATTACCGGACTTGTAGACTTTAAAGACTCTTTATTAGGGTATCTGGACTCCAGGTCGACAGCACAAAGGTTGACACACCTTAGGTCGACGCCAATTGGTCGACACACCTTAGGTCGACATGGACAAAAGGTCGACAGGAACAAGGTCAACATGGAAAAAGGTCGACATGAGTTTTTCACGATTTTTTTCTTTTTTTGAACCTTTTCATACTTAACGATCCACGTGGACTACGATTGGAACGGTAAAGTGTGCCGAGCGAAGCGGCAGCGGAGCGAAGGCACCATGCCCGAAGCATGGCGAGCGAAGCGAGCCATGCGAGGGGACGCAGTGCACTAATTGGGGTTCCCGGTCACTCTACGAAGAAAACGACACCAAAAAAACATAAAAAACTCATGTCGACCTTTTTCCATGTCGACCTTGTTCCTGTCGACCTTTTGTCCATGTCGACCTAAGGTGTGTCGACCAATTGGTGTCGACCTAAGGTGTGTCGACCTTTGTGCTGCAGACCCCTTTATTAGATAAATGTGTATTCGCTTATTTATGATATGGTGACATATTTATGTTTTCCCATTTTCTTAAAATACCCACCACTGGTAAATATGTTTTACAATGGTGCGCTGAATGCATTTGACAAGTACAGTATCAGCTCGCTTATTTTGACAGCCTCTCCTGTTATTCTGACTGATCGGCAATTCCATTAACTCAGAAGCTGGAACAGTGAATGCTAGAAAATTGGAAGAGACACAATACATGTCTTATAGCAATTATTCCTTTATTTTGTACAAATTACTTATATGATGGTCACAGAAAGTAAACAGCATAAGTGATACATAGGTTTGTTGAATGCAAATAATAATATATATATTTTTTTTAAATGCCAATGATATAAACCATTAAGCACTGTAATAGTTTTATCTTGATATGCTACAGCCGTTGATTATTTATTGCATCATCTTGATACTCTGTCAACATGTGTTTTTGTTTTCTGGTTTTCATAATAATGTCATTTAGAGATACGGGTAGCAATTTTGACAGTTACTGTAACATTAACATATACTTTCACATTTTAAAGTCAGGGGACCTATTTATGAAGCCCATTTTTAATAAAATGATGCAAAAACAGATTCTGCATACTTTCGCGTATTCCTGCTATGTACTAACAGCCTAATACAGGAGATTTCACAGAAATCACTGAAGACAGCAGTCCCCATTATTATCAGTGGTTACTACAGTCTGCTCCCTATGTTTGGCCTTGGAGGTTTATTCCATCTTCAAATGTCATGAACTGTTTAAGCCTATGGAGGCAGCAGAGGATTATTCTAATCATTTATAGTGTATATATGATTGTGTGCAGTGGCGGAACTAGCGATCGGTGGGCCCAGGTGCGACAAAATGTTTTGGGCCCCCCTCATCCCATCCAAGTCCACCCCCTCACCCCTGGAGAGGATCTAGTGAGGGGGACCTGCTCAGGGCCAGAGAAATGGATACCTAGCAACAGTGCCGTAACTAGACATTTTAGCGCTGTGTGCAAGAAACGGCATCGGAGCCCCCCTCAATGCTAAACTGGGGCAGTGTTACCTGTAGACGCGTGCAAAAAATATAGGGGCGTGGCTTCGTGGGGAAGGGATGTGGCCACAAAATAATACCAATTCCTATAACGGTGCACAGTAGTCCCCATTATTCAAATTACGCCGCACAGTAGCACCACTATACCAGGTAGAGCCCCTTTTACACCTTACGGCGGACAGATTCCCCTTTTTACACATTACGGCAGACAGCGTCCCCTTTTTACACATTACGACAGACAGCGTCCCCTTTTTACACATTACGGAAGACAGCGTCCCCTTTTTACACATAACGGCAGACAGCGTCCCCCTTTTTACACATAATGGCAGACAGTGTCCCCTTTTTTACACATTAAGGCAGACAGCGCCCCTCTTTTTACACATTACGGCAGACAGCGTCCCCTTTTTACACATTACGGCAGATGGCATCCCCTTTTTACACATAATGGCAGACAGTGTCCCCTTTTTTACACATTAAGGCAGACAGCGTCCCCTTTTTACACATTACAGCAGTGTCCCCTTTTTACACATTACGGCAGACAGAATATATAGATAAAAAGAAAGAAAGAATTATACTTATTACTATCTCCACTGGCAGTCAGGCTCCTCGGTGCAGCTTCTTCTGGCAGAGATCCCGGGCAGGGGAGAAGGAGGAGGAGGAGGGAGGTGGAAGCCGCAGCAGCACTGTGTAATTGGTGGAGGCGCTGCTGCTGCTTTCCCTTGCTTCACCATAGGCTGTCCTCCGCCGCTGTGAATGCTGGGATGCGCTTAATTCAAACACAGCTGTATAGCAACAATACAAAGGGGCATAAGTCACCCAGGTGCATCACTGCCCCGAACAATAAAAACAACAATTATAGAAAATAAACCAAGCAGCACAGCTGATAGGGAAGAGGAGAGACAGTAAAAGAAAGAAATTTAGACAGAAAGAAAAGAATAGTATAGAGATACAATGAATAGATGAATATATTGCCGGGGGGGGGGGGGGGGGGAGTCAAACATACGTTCCAGGGAAAGAAAAAATTAAATCGTGGTTTTGGAATGAACGTAATAGTACGCAGTGTCAGGAGGTGGAGAGTCGATACAGAAATAAAGGTCTACAGATCGAACCAACACCACAAATCACAAAAAAATCAAGTAATTGTTCCAGCCATACGATTGGTCAAGTACCATGTTGTATCCTGAAAAACCTTCCAGATACAGTCACGCCTGTCCAGAGGTAAACCATCTATGTACGTGCCCCATTTTTTATGGAAAAGCATCACCCCAGTTTCAATTTGGAAAGTAGCCATTCGCCTCTCACAAAATAGTACATCTAATAAAGCTGATTCCCATTCTCCTATCGATGGGGCTGTTTTATAAATCCAATGTCGCAGTACCACCTGCTTCGCTACCATGACCATCACGGTCAGTAAAGGAATCGCAGGAGTGAGGTCAGACTGCAGCATCCAGGGTGAGAAATCCGCGAACAGCAGCGGGCCCACTACTCTTGGGAGGTTTAATATGAGTAAACGGGATAAATACTAAAGGATCTTATACCAAAACCGTTTCAATTTTCCCACAAAACCAAAGATTATGTGCAAGAGAAGCTCCACTCATCTGGCAGCTTTATTTTTACACTGCAATTTAGATTTCAGTTTGAACACACCACACCCAAATCTAACTCTCTCTGCACATGTTACATCTGCCCCCCCCCCCCCCCCCTCCCCCCGTAGTACACATGGTTTTGCCCATTAGAAGATTTTGTTTTTGCGATCGACTTTGAATTAGGCCCTTTAGGAGGAGTTCTACAAATAAGCACATCCTCTGTAATGAACAAATGAATACTAGATCATAACTGGTGGTGTTAGTGTGTAGTTGTCATAGTATTCTATAATTGAATATTCAGTAAAACAATAATATATGTAGCTTAAAAAAAACATGCAGTACTGAATGTGTTTTTGTGGATGTACAGTATAACACTTGTAAAATGGTTTCTTTTGTGCTGCTAGAGAAGACATTGCGAGTAACCTTGCGTGACCTAATCGCTGACAGCTGCTTATATGTCTGTGTAGTAAAAGTGTGTTAGGAAGCTGTATTGTTTTCTTGTGAATTCTGGCCCTCATTCCGAGTTGTTCGCTCGGTAAAAATCTTCGCATCGCAGCGATTTTCCGCTTAATGCGCATGCGCAATGTCCGCACTGCGACTGCGCCAAGTAAATTTGCTATGCACTTAGTAATTTTACTCACGGCTTTTTCATCGTTCTGGCGATCGTAATGTGATTGACAGGAAATGGGTGTTACTGGGCGGAAACAGGCCGTTTTATGGGCGTGTGGGAAAAAACGCTACCGTTTCCGGAAAAAACGCAGGAGTGGCTGTAGAAACGGAGGAGTGTCTGGGCGAACGCTGGGTGTGTTTGTGACGTCAAACCAGGAACGACAAGCACTGAACTGATCGCAGATGCCGAGTAAGTCTGGAGCTACTCAGAAACTGCTACGAGGTGTGTAATCGCAATATTGCGATTACTTCGTTCGCAATTTTAAGATGCTAAGATTCACTCCCAGTAGGCGGCGGCTTAGTGTGAGCAACTCTGCTAAAATCGCCTTGCGAGCGAACAACTCGGAATGACCTCCTCTGTTCAAACTAGTGGCTAAGCTCCAGAAGCAAAAACAACATGCACTTCTCTGTACAGTTATCTCCACAAGGTGGCAGCACTGGGATCGCACAGGCGTCAGCACTGCTCACACCTATAAATGCAGCAATCACTGGAAAGTACAGGGTGTTTAAAAAAACATAACTGAAACTTTTTTCCATCCTCAAACATTGCTTGTGGTGCTACGGAGTCTGCCGGAACGTCCTTTATTATGATTAGCCACAGACCCTATTTGCCAGAACATTTCCACCCAAGACAGGATGGGATCCAGTCTCTAGGTCAGTGATGGCTAACCTTGACACTCCAGCTGTTGTTGAACTACACATCTCAGCATGCCCTGCATCAGTTTTGCTATTTGGCCATGCTAAAACTGATGCAGGGCATGCTGGGATGTGTAGTTCAACAACAGCTGGAGTGTCAAGGTTGGCCATCACTGCTCTAGGTCGACAGTAACTAGGTCGACAATGTTTAGATCGACCACTATTGGTCGACAGTAACTAGGTCGACATGTGTTTGTCACTTTTTTTCTCTCCATACTTAATGATCCACGCGGGCTACGATTGGGAATAGTAACCTGTGCCTTCGCTCGCCATGCGAGGGGACATAGTGCACTAATTGGGGTTCCCGTTCACTGTACGGAGAAAACAACACCAAAAAAACATTCAAAACTCATGTCGAACTTTTGACCTGTCGACCTAGACCATGTTGACCTAGAGACCCTGTCGACCTAGTTACTGTCGACCATTAGTTGTCGACCCAAACATGGTCGACCTAGACACTGTCGACGCTATGAACCACACCCAACAGGATAGTTTTGTTTGGAAGTGTAGGTCTATGGAAATTGTCCTGGAACCCAGTTGTTACGGATGCCAGGGAAGGCCCGCCATTCTGTCCTCCCCTTAAGTTTGGAAATAATATTCCACACACCATGCACTTTTCTGGATGGCGTACTGTGGCATACCGACTGTCACTCATCATCTACTGTAACACGTAAGATAAATATACAAGTTTCAATTACCTTTTTTTTTCTATACACCCAGTAGCTCTTCTCTCAGAAAGTGCTGTGTCTCTGTCTCACACATGTATATTTGACTTTCAGCATTTTCTTAATGGTGTATTCAGAGACCTTCTAGATTAAGGGGTCGATTCAATAAGCCGCGAGAGGGTAGTTGTAATGGCGTGGAAACAAAATGGCGTGTAAACACAATCAACAGCACAGCAACTCGCTCCCCCACATAGAATGAACAAAAAAAACGACTTCAAGCAACAGTTTGTGGAACAAACAAATCATTGATATTGATAAGTTAGTAATCGTCCTTTAATGTAAATGACATCAAACGTTTAGTTTTTGTTTATTATCAGGTAACAAACTTAGGCAAGCCATCTTAGTTATGGGAATTCTGTCCCGCCTGTACTCTACATGCAGGATTCCCCTCAGTTCATATCATGTAATAAAAGTGCAAATGTATAACTCATAGGGGGTCATTCCGAGTTGTTCGCTCGTTATTTTTTTCTCGCAACGGAGCGATTAGTCGCTAATGCGCATGCGCAATGTCCGCAGTGCGACTGCGCCAAGTAAATTTGCTATGCAGTTAGGTATTTTACTCACGGCATTATGGGGTTTTTTCTTCGTTCTGGTGATCGTAATGTGATTGACAGGAAGTGGGTGTTTCTGGGTGGAAACTGGCTGTTTTATGGGAGTGTGTGAAAAAACGCTACAGTTTCTGGGAAAAACGCGGGAGTGGTTGGAGAAACGGAGGAGTGTCTGAGCGAACGCTGGGTGTGTTTGTGACGTCAAACCAGGAACGACAAGCACTGAACTGATCGCACTGGCAGAGTAAGTCTCGAGCTACTCAGAAACTGCACAGAGAAGTCTTTTCGCAATATTGCGAATCTTTCGTTCGCAATTTTGATAAGCTAAGATTCACTCCCAGTAGGTGGCGGCTTAGCGTGTGCAAAGCTGCTAAAAGCAGCTTGCGAGCGAACAACTCGGAATGACCCCCATAGTGTATTATCTCTAATATCACAAAAACAAAAATTAGAAGTAAACCAAAGGATCATTGTTAGACTCGGGATATTCCTGCTCCCACCCAATGTGTCCACACTTTGCGGATAGTCGCAGTGATAAAGCTTCTCAGTGTGTAGGATAAGTGATCCTCTTCAGGCTGCAGAGTATGGCCCTCATTCCGAGTTGATCGCTCGCAAGGCGATTTTAGCAGAGTTACACACGCTAAGCCGCCGCCTACTGGGAGTGAATCTTAGCTTCTTAAAATTGCGAACGATGTATTCGCAATATTGCGATTACAAACTACTTAGCAGTTTCAGAGTAGCTTCAGACTTACTCGGCATCTGCGATCAGTTCAGTGCTTGTCGTTCCTGGTTTGACGTCACAAACACACCCAGCGTTCGCCCAGACACTCCCCCGTTTCTCCAGCCACTCCTGCGTTGTTTCCGGAAACTGTAGCGTTTTCATCCACACGCCCATAAAACGCCGTGTTTCCGCCCAGTAACACCCATTTCCTATCAATCACATTACGTTCGCCGGAGCGAAGAAAAAGCCGTGAGTAAAAAAACTATCTTCATAGCAAATTTACTTGGCGCAGTCGCAGTGCGAACATTGCGCATGCGTACTAAGCAGAAAAACGCTGCGATGCGATGAAATTTACCGAGCGAACAACTCGGAATGAGGGCCTATGTCAGGAAACGTCTGAGGCGAGCGTGCCAGTCACTGGTTACCCTGAATTCTATCCACCCAATACTACTGTTGGAGTCTCCTTTACTTGTATTATCAGAATAGGTGGTGCATTTTTCATTGGAAGCTGAGAGGCAATTTAAAATTAATTTCTCAAAGAAATTAATTGGGGGGGGGGGGGGAGGTAATCAGAAGCAATGTATACAAGCTTGTGATTGGCCGAAATTAGGTGAACTGCAAATCACTATCCATATCACTAAAAAAGCAGGTTAACATCGTCATGTGACAGATCTCCAGTGTCATTTTCCAGTGTGTAATGAAATTATACAATTTCCATTATTTTATATAGGTATGTTATCACAGTGGTGGCTGCATTGTTGTTTTTCTCTGTCCCTATGGCAGCTTCTTGGTAGATACTGACGTCAGAGGCTAACTGAGGCTGGCAGATAGACCAAAAGAGAGTTAATGTAGTTCTGATATGAACTGTCAGGCAGTCTCATGAGTTCTCTGCAAGATTACAATAACATAGGTTATATAGACATAGCTACAAAGATGGTGTCTGACTGGGCAACAGTAAATATGCCATTGGGGTTCTCAGAGACAAAGAGTACTCCGCTATGGTTTTTCTATAGGCGTTCTTCTGATGGCCAATCAGCACGTACAACAGACAGCAAGGACAGGAAAGGGAGGGCACACCCTTTACCCGAACAACAAAAACTTAGGGATGGCCATCAGTGAGTTAATCATCGATGGTACTAGGGAGGCCAATCCCGGGATTCGGGATTGAAAAATGCTTGATCCTGGGATTCTCGGGAACCCGGGATTGCAGTATGGATCGGTGTATGGAGTATAGAGAGTTGGTGTGTTGGGCAGTGAGGGAGGGTGTATGGAGCAGCAAGGGAGGATGGGTGTAGGGAGCAGTAAGGGTGGGTGTAGGGAGCAGGAAGGGAGGGTCAGTGTAGGGAACAGTGAGGATGGGTGTAGGGTTTAGGGAGCAGGAAGGGAGGGTGCAGGGAACAGTGAGGGAGGGTGGGAGTAGAGAGCAATGATGGTGGGTGCGTGGGGAGCACAGATAGGATGGATGGACTCAGGAGAGTGCTGTGTGCAGTTAGTATTAGGCGGGCAGCCATAGATAACACAGACAGCACCGGCAGCATTTCCAATGTAGCGCTGGCTGCTAGCCAATCAAATTGGAGGTCTGGCAGCCAATCAAGAGCCATTGCTGCGGCCACTTCTCTGATTGGCTGCTGGTCCACCGGGTGTAGTATGGTATGCTGGTGGCCGGGATCCCGGCGGACAGCATACCGGCGCCGGGATCCTGACCGCCGGCATACCGACAGCTGGGCGAGCGCAAATGAGCCCCTTGCATGCCCGTGCTGCGGGCACGGTGGCGCACTATGCGCACCACGCTATTTATTCTCCCTCCAGGGGGGTCGTGGACCCCAAGAGGGAGAATAGTTGGTATGCCGGGTGCCGGGATTCCGGCGCTGGTATGCTGAACGCCGGGATCCCAACAGCCGGCATACTGAATACCACCCCGTCCACCAGCTCCAATTGACTGGCAGCCAGCATTACATTTGAAATGCCGCCGGCGCTGTTAGTGTGTCCATGGCTGCCGCCTAAACTCCATATACCCCGCTGCCACCCGGGCCACACAGCTGGGCAGCATCCTAGCTGAGTGCTATAGTGCTCAGTGCTGCCCAGCAAAACTGCCCATGCGCAACCTACTGTAATCCCGCAAATCCCGGGATTGGAGGCTCCAATCCCGGGATTCAAATCCAGGCATTTTGGGGCCAAAATCCCGGGATTGGCCTCCCTAGATGGTACCATTGGTGGATAAGCACTCACAGATAATCCATCGATGGTTTCAACCACAGATGGTCATCCCTGTGCTATGCATTAGTAACAGAAAAAAGAAAATATGTGGGCGCTCGGAGGGGATGATAATACAACGGCTGCTGGTTTTGTAAATATACAAATTAGTTTATTGGTAAAATAATAGTTTTAAAAAATAAATAAACACTGGAAGGCTGAGTGCCTTTACATTGCATATACACAGTTAAAAATGAAAAATAAATATATAAACATATATGTAGTATTCAAGACTGTGTCCTAGGCCTCAGGACTTGCTGGTAATTAGACACAACTTAATGTGTTGTTTTTCTTGCATGCAAAAATAAACTGTTAGATGGCTGTAAAAAGTTAGTGCATATTGAGCTCAAAGTGCAAAGTTAAAAGAAAAGCTGGTTAGAATTGTAAAGCTGATTGATACTTCACCAATGTTGAACTGGTATAAGGAAAGTTCGAAAGCAAACTTGTGATAATGCTGGCTGAGCTGGGTCCACCTGTCTCACGTCCGTTGGTCGACACACCTTAGGTCGACATGGACAAAAGGTCGACAGGAACAATGTCGACATGGAAAAAGGTCGACATGAGTTTTTCACGATTTTTTTCTTTTTTTGAACCTTTTCATACTTAACGATCCACGTGGACTACGATTGGAACGGTTAAGTGTGCCGAGCGAAGCGGTAGCGGAGCGAAGGCACCATGCCCGAAGCATGGCGAGCGAAGCGAGCCACGCGAGGGGACGCGGTGCACTAATTGGGGTTCCCGGTCACTCTACGAAGAAAACGACACAAAAAAAACATAAAAAACTCATGTCGACCTTTTTCCAAGTCGACCCTGTTCCTGTCGACCTTTTGTCAATGTCGACCTTTTGTCCATGTCGACATAAGGTGTGTCAACCAATTGGCGTCGACCTAAGGTGTGTCGACCTTTGTGCTGTCGACCCTCAGTCCCAGACCCCCCCTGCCAAGGATAAATTAGGTTTCATACATGGTGTAACCTGCTACTGCTGGATGTATCAGTCCGTTTATAAGATCAGCAGTCCCAGCCTTTGCCCACGACATCAAATGTTCCGAACGTTTGCCACTTGCGATCATACAATCAGTGTGAGACATTGGGTGAGATTCAAATGATATATCACGCTCAATTTCCTTTCTAAAATGATCTCCGTTATGGCGCATATTGCGCCCATAGTAATCAGGTTTAGCTGTGTAAAGGGTTGGGTGCCTCGCTTCTCCGAGGGTAGCGAGCTGAAATAATGATACAACGTCCCTGAGGGCAGAAACAGAACGGGTGTGAAAAGGGGTGAAAATAATTGAATCCCGCCCATTGAGTCTTAAGGTAACTGCTTCCTCCATAGGGGAATGTATTCGATGGTGCGGTTTCAGTCAACGTTGTGGGAGAAACAATGAAAAATGTGACCTCGTCAGGAAGGAGGAAAACGATGTCCACTGTAGCGAAGAGTGACGAGAAGTGTTCTCAGATATGGAAAGACATGTCGTTTACATTTCGAGAGAAAAAAATCAACGTTTGCAGTAAGTAGACTTCACTAGTGTCCAATGCGGCTATAGATGTGTCCATCCTCACAGCTGCGACAGAGTCTTTATGCTAATGTTGCGGCCGGTGGGCATCCTACTGAGATGCACACCAGTCACGGCACAAGTCCATCAATGTGTGAACAAAGGCGCATCATCGATCGGACATAGACTGCACCACCGGACAGTCGTGCAACCTTATTGTGCTCAGATTGTTCATGGCTACATAGCTGCCAGTGCATCTTTCCACGCAGTTCTTGTCACTGACACGCCAAGTGTTGTTAGCCACACCCCCGGTCACTGCTCAAGATCTCCAAACAATTCCAATAAGCATCTCCCGCAGCAATCACCAGGAGGCATGGACAGTGTATCACTGACTCATGCGCAGAAATAAAACATTGAGCACTTTCATATGCTTCTGAATCAGGCTCAGTATGCATGAAGCCTGAGGTAAGATATACAGTATGTGGCCATTTTTATGTTACACATAGAATATCAGAACCTGTTTCTACTGTCTACGGTGGAGACACGCTGATGTGAAGTGGAGTGGATGAGGAATAATAGAAAAGAGACAGTGCCCCCCTTTCACCCTTGCCACCCGTTGTGCCCCAGACTACCCATTATGAAAGCGAGTTTTTGATTGGTTACTGTGATTAAATGCCACTCTATATACCCAACTAATGTTTGTTTATAGGGAATCTACAACAGTCGCTTATAACTTATGCAAGAAGCACAAAGACAATGTTGAAGAACATGATGGAAGAACACCAGAAATCTTTGGAATTTCTGTCCAATCAGGTGCAAATATTTTAACAAAAGCAATAGATACTTGATAATTGTATTATATGCAGTTATACCTATATTCAGGTAATTAACAGAATATCACTTGATCCACAGATCTAGATTTCTAATGTATAAACTAATGTTCCACTAGTTTATAGATTAGTAATCTAATGTTCCACTGTATAAATATCTCATGAATCACTATTAGGTGTATTCAATTGGTGTTGGATCCTCTCCGACGGAGAGGATCCGATACTGCACTATTTAATTTACTGGCGTTTTCGAAAGGTTTAGCCCGTTTTCGACAATGCTGATCCGACTTTTTTTAAAGTAGAATTGGCATTATCCAAAAATGGGCCAAAAACCTGTCGAAAATGCCCGCAAATTCTACAAAATTCGTGGATCCGTGGCTAATCCGCCGAACCACATGTTTCTGCTGCGGGGTACACTGGGCTCCACAAGGAATGGACAATGGGGTCTAGAGTAGGATCTTGATCCGAGGCACCAACAGGCTCAAAGCTTTGACTGTTCCCAGAATGCATAGCGCCACCTCCTATATCACCCCGCCTCCCTGCACAGGATCTCAGTTTTGTAATTGGTGCTGCAGTAGCAGGCACTTAACAGAGGGGCTGCTCCAGTGAAGACTTCAAGGGCAGCAGCAGTGTTACATGTCAGTGGACATTCACGGCGGCGCTGTACACTCCCGAACCCTGGTTGCCGGGTAACTACAGCAGGAGGCTCCGGTTTTCTTCTTGTCAGGCACACACGACGGGGGCTCTCCGTGATCGCGTGGCCGAACTTCGGGAGGTGGTAAGTGGGTCACGCTAGCGGGACCCGGTCTTTATCGTGATCCGGCGCGGTCAGTGGGAGGCGGGCCGCGCGCGCTGGCGGTGGACACTGTGGCAGTACAGGCGATCCCACTAGATTACCAGGGCATGGGACAGGTCAGGTTTTCTCTATAAACCGTTTTCTTAGAGACCGCAGTACCCGGTTGTTTTTTCCAGCAGGGGGATAGAGCTTGGACCTGAAGCCCCAGCCCCAGGGCGCCATTTTCTGCAAAGGTTCCCGCCCTGGAGCTGCATCTCTGTCTCTCCCTCACTCCCTGGCAGTGTCTGCGGCGCCATTATCCCTCAGCTCACTGTTCCTGGGAATGCTTGGGCAAATCCTCCTATGTAAAGCTGCCTGGTTGTCAGTGCTGTGACTTTACAAGACACTTAAGTATTCTACCTGCCTTTTTTAGTCAGTGTTAGTAAGAAAGAGTGCATTTAGTCAGGGTTTATTAGTACAATTACCCTGTGATATACATCCAGTTCTTACTGTGTACTGTTATATCTATTGTTATATAGCTGTGTAAGCTAGTTCAGTGCAGTATTATTGTTAGTAATAACCTCTGCATTGTACAAACTGTGACTGTTTGTGTGTGCATTTGATAGCTGAGTGGTGTCCATTTCGTGTCTTTCACTCAACCTGCTATCCCTATATTCTATAACCTGAGGGGGCTTGGTGCGTCAGGTTTTATCTAATATAGGATTTTCACAAAGATATACTGTATTACGTATTTTTCTCTGTGATTTAGTCACCATATCTCTCCTTTATCTCTGCTGGTGCTGACTACACTGCGCAGGGGTTTGGGATAGAGGTATTGTGCTGCTGACAAATTGTACTGTGTTACCTGATACTGCAAGTTATATCATGTCTGCTTCTGAGGGTAACGGTTCTGGGGCTGAACACACTGCCGGTGTTGCTGAAGCCACAGATACCTATGAGGAGAATATAGCAGCTTTGGGCTCTGGCTCTGGGGGCTCCTTGCCCCCCAGTGGGACGGTGGCAACGGGGGCAAATAATGACCCGCCGTGGGCCACTTTTTCCACGCTTCTGCATACGCTAGTTCATAAACTAACACCCCCTATGGGACCCCCAATGCCGGTACAACCGTTTGTGGTCCCTGCAGCTAACCCGCCGTGGGCGGACGATTTATCTGCTCAAATAAATAAGTTGAACCAGTCCCTGACTACTAAAAAGTCTGACCGTCGCTCGCCTACGTCCAAGGGGTCCTCTAAGCGAGCTCTTGTCTCCTCACAATCCCTTGCTGTCACTGACACCTCGTCAGATGAAGACGGCACTTACACTGACCCCACAGGTTCTGACTCAGATACGGCTGATGGCGAGGGTGGTTCACATGTGGATGGTCCTGATCTTTTGGAGGCTATTAAGTTAATTTTACAGATTACGGATGATCCCGAGCCATCCGTTCCTCCTAAGAAACCAGATAGGTTCAAGCGTCAGAAGGTGATTAAACAAGTTTTACCTCAATCTGACCACCTAATTGTGATACGTCAGGAACCCTAGGACAACCCGGGTACGAAGTTTGTGCCTCAAAAGAAAATGCTGGCTCGCTATCCCCTCGCGCCGGAGCTGTCTAAGAATTGGGAAACGTTTCCTCCAGTGGACTCACATGTGGCTAGGATGGTGGTTTCCTCAGCTCTACTGGTCACCACCGTCACGTCTCTAAAAGAGCCTACGGATAAACGTGTGGAGGGTTGTCTGAAAGCGATTTACAGCCTCACGGGTGCTGCACAAAGGCCCACTATTGCAGCTACTTGGGCTGCAGAGGCTATTGAAGCATGGGCCTTGGAGTTAGATGCTGAAATCTCCTCTGACCATGCTAGACAATGCTTGTCTTATATTGTCACAGCTTCTCGTTATATTCAAGAGGCGGCTTCTGATGCCGGTATCCTGGCAGCCAAGGCCTCTACTATGTCAGTCCTGGCTTGCCGGATATTGTGGCTGAGATCCTGGTCTGTGGATCTGGACTCGAGAAGAACCCTGGAGGTACTCCCTTTTAAGGGAGATATTCTGTTTGGGGAGGATTTAAATAAGATAGTGGCTGACTTGGCTACTGCCAAAACTGCCTGTCTGCCAAGTACTGCTCCTTCTGTGTCGAAGGCTAAAGGTACTTCCTTTCGCCCCTTTCGTCCTTCAGGTAAAGCAAAAGGTCAGGCGTACAACAAACAGGCCCGTACTTCCAAACCTGGTAAGCCTAAGCCCAAAAGAGCCTGGGCGGCCCGTCAGCCAGCTTCCAAGACAGATAAGCCTGCCGCATGATGGGGCGGGCCTCCCTCTGGGGGATCCCAGGGTGGGGGGCCGGCTTCTAGGGTATACCCAGGAATGGTTGAAGGCCACTTCAGATGCCTGGGTACAGGAAGTCGTCACTCGAGGTTACGCCATAGCCTTCAAAAACCGACCCCCTCATCGATTTTGCCAGACAGATGTCCCGTTGGACAAGACAAAGGCAAATACTCTACATTCGGTGGTACAGACCCTCCTGGATACAGGAGTCGAAGTGCAGGTGCCTCTTGCGCAGAGGGGCCGGGGGTACTATTCTCCGCTGTTTCTAGTCCCGAAAGCGAACGGGTCCTCCCGGCCCATTCTCAACCTCAAGGCATTGAACAGGTTTGTGAAGGTTTCCAAGTTCCGGATGGAAACCCTTCGCTCTATAGTTCTGGCCTTGGAACCTGGGGACTTCATGGTCTCCCTGGATATACAGGATGCTTACCTGCATATTCCTATAGCAGTGTCTCATCAGCAATACCTGAGATTTGCGATTGGCAACTGCCATTACCAGTTTCGGGCGTTACCTTTTGGTTTAACAACGGCTCCGCGAGAATTTACAAAAGTCATGGCGGTGATGACGGTGGTACTCCGCCGTCAAGGGGTCAGGATACTGCCGTATTTGGACGACTTGTTAATCCTGGCAAATTCCCCAGAACTTCTCCTGTGTCATCTAGATGTGACGGTCCGGTTTCTGCAAGCCCACGGGTGGCTCATCAACTGGAAGAAGTCATCCCTGATCCCTGCTCAGAGCATGGTGCATCTGGTAGCACTATTGGACACTCACAACCAGCGGTTGTTCCTGTCTCAGGAGAAAGTCCTGAAACTTCAGGACAGGATTCGTTGCTTCCTATCTCGTCCGCAAGTGTCGATACATTCGGCGATGCAGGTGCTGGGCCTCATGGTGTCAGCATTCGACATGGTGGAGTACGCTCAATTTCACTCTCGCCCTCTCCAGAGGCTGATTCTAGCCAAATGGGACGGCCTGCCTCACCGGATCAGGTCTCAAATGATCTCATTGACTCCGGAGGTCCGTCTGTCGCTGCTCTGGTGGCTCCGGGACCAACAACTGTGCAGGGGCCGTCTGTTCTGGATATCCGACTGGGTCCAGTTGACAACAGATGCCAGTCTAAGAGGTTGGGGTGCGGTGCTGGAGCAACACTCCCTTCAGGGGCGGTGGACCAAGGAGGAGTCCCTCCTCTCGATCAATATTCTGGAGTTGCGGGCGGTCTTCAATGCCTTGAACCTAGCCCAGCATTTAATTCAGAACCGTCCTGTTCAAGTACAGTCGGACAACGCCACCACAGTGGCTTACATAAATCATCAGGGTGGCACTCGAAGCCGCCTAGCAATGAAGGAAGTCTCACGGATTCTACAGTGGGAAGAACGCCATCTATCGGCCATATCGGCAATATTCATTCCGGGAGTCCTGAATTGGGAAGCAGACTTTCTCAGTCGTCAGGACGTGCATGCCGGCGAGTGGGGCCTCCATCCAGAAGTGTTTCAACTCCTAGTGGAAAGGTGGGGCCTTCCAGACGTAGAT
This sequence comes from Pseudophryne corroboree, assembly GCF_028390025.1. NCBI lineage: Eukaryota > Metazoa > Chordata > Amphibia > Anura > Myobatrachidae > Pseudophryne > Pseudophryne corroboree. The sequence continues at coordinate 93,085,445 of NC_086445.1, read as the reverse complement.
CTGATGGCGTCTCGACACAATCACAAGGTTCCGGTCTTCGGAGCAAGGACAAGCGATCCTCAAGCAGCATTCGTGGATGTGCTGGCGGTACCGTGGAGGTTTCGGCTGCTGTACGTGTTCCCTCCGGTGTCACTCCTGCCCAGGGTAATTCGGAAGTTCAAGCAAGAAAAAGGAATTCTGCTTCTCATAGCTCCAGCGTGGCCCAGACGGCACTGGTTCTCAGACCTGCAAGGCCTATCGTCAGAGCGTCCAATTCTACTTCCCCAACGCCCAGACCTCCTCGTTCAGGGCCCCTGTATCTAGTACCAGGACCTAGCCCGGCTGTCTTTGACGGCGTGGCTCTTGAAGCTTCCGTCTTAAGGGCTAAAGGGTTTTCTGAGGCGGTCATTCAAACTATGTTGCGGACCCGGAAACCGGCTTCGGCTCGGATTTACTATAGGGTCTGGCATTCTTACTTTGTTTGGTGCGCATCTAACGATTATGACGCTTCCAAGTTTAGTATAGCCAAGTTGTTGTTTTTTCTTCAGCAGAGCCTGGACTTAGGCCTGCATCTGGCCACCCTCAAGGTTCAAATATTTGCTTTGTCGGTGTGGTTTCAGAGAAAAATTGCGACCTTACCTGATGTGCATACCTTTACCCAGGGCGTGTTGCGTATCCAACCTCCATATGTCCCGCCTGTGGCTCCTTGGGACTTGTCGTGGTTTTGGAGGCGTTACAAGAGTCTCCGTTTGAACCTCTTTGTTCAGCTGACCTTAAGTGGCTTTCCATTAAGGTGGTGTTTCTGCTGGCTATTGCTTCAGCTAGAAGAGTGTCGGATTTGGGTGCCTTGTCCTGTAGTTCCCCATATCTGATATTTCACTGTGACCGGGCGGTTCTTAGGACTCGTCCCGGCTATCTACCTAAGGTGGTTTCTTCGTTCCACCTTAATCAGGAGATTGTGGTTCCGGCACTTGTTTCTCCTGATCTGTCTCCCAAAGAGCGGTCTTTGGATGTGGTACGGGCTCTCCGTATCTGTGTGAAGAGAACTGCTCCTATTAGGAAATCTGATTCTCTTTTTGTTGTGTTTGGGTTTCACAAACGTGGCTGGCCTGCTCACAAGCAAACTCTGGCCAGATGGATTAGAATGGTGATTGCACATGGTTATGTGAAGGCTGGTCTCTCTGCTCCTGATCACATTAAGGCCCATTCTACTCGGTCTGTTGGACCTTCTTGTGCGGCCCAACGTGGTGCGACCTTTGAACAATTGTGCAAGGGTGCTACATGGTCCTCTGTGAACACGTTCATAAGGTTCTATGCCTTCGATACTGCCGCTTCCCAGGATGATTCCTTTGGACGCCGGGTTCTTGTGCCCGCTACAGTGCGTCCCCTCCCGTAAGGAACTGCTTTAGGACATCCCCATTGTCCATTCCTTGTGGAGCCCAGTGTACCCCGCAGCAGAAAACGAGTTTTATGGTAAGAACTTACCCTTGTTAAAACTCTTTCTGCGAGGTATACTGGGCTCCACAAGGCGCCCACCCTGACGCACTTAGCTTCTCTGGGTTGGTATGGCATTAGCCGCTGACACGTCTCCTATCGTGAGAATGCGGTGCTGTGGCTACTAACCGTTGTCGTCTCTTTTCCTGCTACTGCATTGGACTGGTTAACTAAAAACTGAGATCCTGTGCAGGGAGGCGGGGTGATATAGGAGGCAGCGCTATGCATTCTGGGAACAGTCAAAGCTTTGAGCCTGTTGGTGCCTTGGATCAAGATCCTACTCTACACCCCATTGTCCATTCCTTGTGGAGCCCAGTGTACCTCGCAGAAAGAGTTTTAACAAGGGTAAGTTCTTACCATAAAACTCGTTTTTCCCACAAGTCGGAATTCCTGACTTGACGGAAAAACTGCACTTGACTTGAATAGGTCGAATCCAGATTCGACTTTAAAAAGTCGGAAACTAACGTTTTTTAGACAGGTCGGGAATTCCAACAGTAATTGAATAGACGCCATAAGAAGGAATATCCAGACAACCCATCAAAGATCAGTTGAAAAAATAAATGTTTCTTTCTTCTTTGCTTGAGAACTACTAATTGCTCTGCTTACCTCGTAAAAGTATTTTTTTTACTATAATGTGTAACGTATCTTTAGACAAAAACACAGGCAACATAATGCTCTAAAATTGAGCATCTGGTCATATATTGTTTGTCCAATGCCCCCCAATTTCGTAGTGCACACTAGGGTCTATTTTACCAGCAGACAATTAACCTATGGTGCCACTATGTTTTGAAATGTGTTAGGGCCATGCGAACATGAAGAGAACATATATTTCTCCATATCAGGCTAGAGACAGATAGTAAGATAGCCCACTACTCAATCTCTGGGAGACAGCAATGCTAACTACTGTGCCACATAACTAAATTGTTTTTACAATTATTAGGAACATTGCACAAGGATGTTAAGCACAGTATTTATCCATGTGTACCCACTTTTGAACAATAAATGCACAAGGATGTGTGTCTAGCATGTATTGGCGTCTTCATTCAGTTAAACAAACCTATTCCTGTACATCAAGTGCACATACACTTTTCATGCTCTCTGTGTGCCTTCCTTAAAGACATTCATGAAAAAAAAGCTCATGAGAACAGCACCAAAATGAGTATACTTTTAGTGTTCACTTTTGATAAACTTTTCACACAGATGTGTCCTAATATATCTTGCCTCATACACCATACACTGCAAGATGCCTTTTTTATTTTATTGCCAAAAATGCGTCTTATTCACGATGCCAGCCGAACTCTAATGTTTTTTTAAAGGGACAATCGGTTTAATCACTGTAAAAACCACTACACATTGAAACAGTTTTTCTCTTCAAGCGTTTCGCTTGCTGAACACTTGAAAAAGCTGTTTATTTAGTTCTGCATTAGTTTCTGAGTGTGACTGTGGTTGTATCTGCATACGGAATGCTACGTTACAAGTGATTTCCAGAAAAACACTGTAACATAGCATTTCATATGTAGATACAGCCACGGTCGCACAGAATATAGACATGCCGGATATCATTTTATTTAACAGAGTAGTAGCGGTGCGAATAAGATGCATTTTCTGGGGGGAAAATGCACAAAAAGATGCCCGGCGTTAGTAAACACGCTCATGACTAGGCGTGACTATAAGGGTTGTTTTACGTCACTGCAGCCAGGATGTAGGAGGACACATCTGTATGAGAAGGGATAATTCATTAAGCTCAATGGAGTGCTGTTGGTACCCATAGCCACCCCTTTCCATTTTTTTGTGAAAACTTGCTTCCATATAGAGGAACACAATACATTTGTGTAGCATGCATCTATATGAAGCAAAATGAATGTGTACAATGTGCACTATTACTGTAAGTATACTTATCCATCTTATTATTGCACCTATAGGTGAGTGAATTAACCAATAAGGTTCTTCTTTTGAATGCAGAAGTGATGAAAAAACATACAGATCCTTTTCTTTATAGACCTATTCAGACGCATGGTAAGAATATTGCTTTCCCATTATTGAAGTATTGATTGTGGTCAAATCACTGTCTGGCATTTTGTACATTTTGGGTTCACACACACATATTGTACAGTTACCCAGTTTCTGCTATCACCGTGTGTGTGGCCAGCATTAGATAGGTATTAAGTTATTAACTTTTGAAAACTTGGAGTCCAGAAAAGTTAGTGTAACAAAAACAATAGGCAGTGTGAGTGGGCTTGGATTTCTCAGATATATGGCAACATGCAGTAATAAAAGTAAGCTTCATTCATAGAACTGTTCTGATAACCAAGAAAGCTAAGTTCATCCTATACTATTACACTAGTAAAGGGACTCGGCACATGCTCCCCATCACCCCCTTTTCTTATGTGGCTGCGTACCGTTTGCGGTGGGTTCTGCTCCTTTCTGGCTAGGATCCATCTCCTTACTCTAGCAGTGGGAGGTGTTGAAGGGGCAGCACACTGCGCATACACGTAGGAGACAAGACAGACCTCATAATATTGATGATGAGATGCTTTCTTTAGTTCTTCATTTAGTTATAATAATAACTATTCTTAAACTAATTGTTTATTATAGCTAACTGTCTATAATTAAATAATAAAAGTTTTGACGTGCAGAGGGTCTTTCTTGCTCAAAATGTGCGTCTTATTTGCATAAATAAAACAACTGAGGGTGACAAAACTACACTGATCAATTTGATGTGCGTCATTTGAACATCTGTGTGCGACTGAGTCTGAATCTGTGTAAAACTGCTCTAATGCAGCAGCTGCGTTTTTTTTCTCATGTCGGGATTCTTAGTGCTTCATCTGCCACTTTGCATGTATGTAAAACCAAAACGATAACCTGGCTTCTCTGTACACTGTGGGGCAGATTCAATTGCTGGCGGAAAATGTAAAAAACCCACAGCGCTGGGTTTTTCCTGCAGCTGTGCGGTCTTGGTATTAATTGGAAGACTGAAAATGGGACCCAGTGATTTGTATAGAAATCACTACGTCTTTTTTTCTGGCACCTCCAAAGCGTTCATTTTTGGAAAAATTCTTAATTTCAGCCAAAATTGATAATTTTAAGAAAAATTTATAATTTTTGGAAAAATCGTTAATTTTAGGAAAAATAGCCTGGACTTGCTCTGGCACTCAAAAGCCTGTAACCCTTTCTTTAAATTGGATTCCGCGGGTATTGGTGACTTGCATACCTGAGGTGATCCAAAATTGGGCGTGAGGTAAGCAAGGTTTTTATACCTTGCTAAACCTCTCTCCCAATTGATTTTTCCCCTGTGAGTGGCTTTTTGCTGCATCTGCAAATGCGACTAAAATGTGGTGTATGGCAGGGACGTGCCGTGAGGTAAATGGCTCAGGAGGCACTGGCTAGTACCATAGCCAGATTTACACACAATATATGAGCCAAAATGTTCATGTGGGCATTATACACAGGAGCAGCAGTATATACTGCTTATAAATGTAATGATTTTTGATCAGAGATGAGTGGAAAAGATAGGCAGGGGAGGCACTGCCTCACCTGTCATAGATTTTTTGCTCCAGAGTTTTGACTATAAAAATTATTAGAATAATACAAAGAAGATATTTGTAATATATTTTTTGTATTTTTCATATACTTTATACAGTCAAAACTCTGGTGCAAATGTTAGTATGACAGGAAAGGCTCTGCCTCGCCTCACCTCACCGCACTGGTGTATGGACAATCCGTAAGTGAGGACACATCTGTAAATTGGCTAAATTTCAGTGTTAAAAGTCTTCCAGGGCAAAATGAAGCTGCACAAAAATGGCAACTCATTGTTGTGATACAACAAATAGCTTCTCCTCCTTATTTTTGTACATAGGGTTTGACTGCACTGATATTAAAGACAATTTTGAACCAATTTCAAAAGCTCCAAGTGGAATATACATTATACAACCAGAAGGAACTGATTTTTCATTTCAGGTAATTACGTTAAAATATTTTCATCTCTAGTCGTATGGTGCTTTGAAGGAAAGATACAGCTAAAAACGTATAATTTAACTTGAGCGTGTCATTAAGAAAATAGGATTTTGGTTACCTACCGGTAAATCCTTTTCTCGTAGTCCGTAGAGGATGCTGGGGTCCATATTAGTACCATGGGGTATAGACAGGTCCACCAGTAGCCATTGGCACTTTAAAAGTTTAATAGTGTGGGCTGGCTCCTCCCTCTATGCCCCTCCTACCAGACTCAGTCTAGAAACTGTGCCCGAGCAGACAACAAACTTCGAGAGAAGGAATTACACAGATAGTGGCGAGATTCATACCAGCTCACACAACATGCAAATCCGGCCAACATGCCAGAAAAACTCAGCAACAGCTGAAAACCGTAAATAACGCAGAACTTACCTAGGAACCAGGCAGAACTGAACTATAAAAACAAAGCAGGAAAACGCAGCACTGGGAGGGCGCCCAGCATCCTCTACGGACTACAAGAAAAGGATTTACCGGTAGGTAACCAAAATCCTATTTTCTCTTACGTCCGAGAGGATGCTGGGGTCCATATTAGTACCATGGGGATGTACCAAAGCTCCCAGTATGGGAGGGAGAGCGCGGAGGCTCCTGCAACACTGCTTGACCAAACGTGAGGTCATCAGAGGCCAAAGTATCAAACTTGTAAAACTTGGCAAACGTGTTAGACTTAGACCAAGTAGCTGCTCGGCAGAGTTGCACCGCCGAGACACCCCGGGCAGCCGCCCAAGAAGAGCCCACTTTACGAGTAGAGTGGGCATTTACAGATTTCGAACACGGCAATCCTGCCGTGGAATAGGCATGCTGGATAGTGAATCTGATCCAGCGCGAAATCGACTGCTTAGAAGCAGGACATCCAATTTTCTTGGGATCATAGAGGACAAACAGAGATTCACTTTTCCTATGACGAGCCGTCCTCTTCACGTAAATCTTCAAAGTCCTCACTACATCCAAGGCCTTTGAAGTAATTGAGGAGTCAGTAGCCACTGGCACTACAATAGGTTGGTTGATATGGAAAGCCAAAACAACCTTAGGCAGGAACTGTGGACGAGTCCTAAGTTCCGCCCTGTCCTCATGGAAGATCAGATAGGGGCTTTTACAAGATAAAGCCCCCAATTCCGACACGCGTCGTGCAGAAGCCAAGGCCAACAAGGTGACCGCCTTCCACGTGAGAAACTTGAGATCGGCCTCCTGTAGAGGCTCAAACCAAGCAGATTGCAGGAACTGCAACACCACATCAAGATTCCATGGTGCCGTAGGCGCCATAAAGGGAGGCTGGATGTGCAGAACCCCTTTCAAAAAGGTCTGAACCTCAGGAAGAACAGCCAATTGTTTTTTGAAGAAGATGGACAAAGCAGAGATCTGGACCTTGATGGAGCCCAATCTCAGTCCCATATCCACCCCTGCTTGCAGGAAAAGGAGAAAACATCCAAGTTGAAACTCCACCGCCGGAAACTTCTTGGCCTCACACCAAGAAACATATTTCTTCCAAATGCGATGGTAATGTTTAGACGTTACCCCCTTCCTGGCCTGTATCAGGGTAGGAATGACCTCACTCAGGATACCTTTCCGAGCTAAGATCTGGCGTTCAACCGCCATGCTGTCAAACGTAGCCGCGGTAAGTCTTGCAGGAGCAGATCCTCCCAAAGAGGTAAAGGCCGTGGATCTTCCAGCAGAAGATCCAGCAGATCCACGTACCAAGCCCTCCTAGGCCAGTCTGGAACAATGAGGATTGCCAGAACCTTTGTTCTTCTCACGAGCTGAAGAACTTTTGGTATCAGAGGAAGTGGAGGGAACACATACACTGACTTGAACACCCACGTTGTTACCAGTGCGTCCACCACCACTGCCTTTGGGTCTCTTGACCTGGAACAGTACCTCCGTAGCTTCTTGTTGAGGCGGGAGGCCATCATGTCTATGTGAGGAGTCCCCCACCAACCGGTTACCTCCTCGAACACCTCCGGATGGAGGCCCCACTCCCCTGGATGGAGATCGTGTTTGCTGAGGAAGTCTGCTTCCCAGTTGTCTACACCCAGAATGAAGATTGCCGACATCGCCACCGCGTGCCTTTCTGCCCAGATGGGGATTTTTGACACCTCTGAAATGGCAGCCCTGCTCTTCGTTCTGCCTTGTCGGTTTATGTAGGCCACTGTGGTCACATTGTCCGACAGCACCTGAACAGCCGATCCTGTAGAAGGTGTGCTGCTTGCAGAAGGGCGTTGTACACGGCCCTGAGTTCCAGGATGTTTATTGGGAGGAGTGATTCTTGATCCGACCATCGTCCCTGAAACGTTTCCCCCAGAGCGACTGCTCCCCAACCTCTTAGACTTGCATCTGTGGTTAAAAGGATTCAGTCTTGAATTCCGAACCTTTGCCCTTCCAGAAGGTGCGGAAGTTGCAGCCACCAGAGGAGTGAAATCCTGGCTTTTAGAGACAGGCAAATCCTCTTGTGCATGTGTAGGTGAGAGCCTGACCAATTGTCCAAGAGGTCCAGCTGAAAAGGTCGAGCATGAAACCTGCCGTACTGCAGAGCCTCGTAGGCGGCAACCATCTTCCCCAGAAGGTGTATGCATTGATGAACCGATACCCGGGTAGGCTTTAGGACATCCCGGACCATTGTTTGAATTAGCAACGCGTTCTCCACCGGGAGAAATATCCTCTGCACTTCCGTGTCGAGGATCATTCCCAGGAAAGACAGCCATCTTGTCGGCTCCAGATGAGACTTTGGAAGGTTCAGGATCCAACCGTGCTTCCTGAGCAGCTGTGTCGTGAGCGCGATGGACCGCAACAACCTCTCCCTGGACGACGCCTTGATCAGGAGATCATCCAGATATGGAATTATGTTCACCCCATTTGCGGAGGAGAACCATCATCTTCGCCATCACCTTGGTGAAGATCCTCGGTGCTGTGGAGAGGCCAAACGGCAGCACCTGGAACTGATAGTGATCGTCCATCAGCGCAAACCTGAGATATGCTTGATGCGGCGCCCAAATGGGAATGTGAAGGTAAGCAACCTTGATGTCCAGACACCAGGAACACCCCCTCCGTCAGTCCTGAAATGACAGCTCTCAGAGATTCCATCTTGAATTTGAACTCCCTGAGATAAGGGTTCAAAGACTTTAAGTTTAGAATAGGCATACCGAACCATCTAGTTATGGTACCACAAAAAGGTTTGAATAATAACCCTTGTTCCACTGCTGAAGTGGGACCGGAACAATGACCTTTGACACCACCAATTTTCTGATGGCCTCCAGAAGAATTGTCCTGTCTGCCAACAGCGCTGGCAAGCCTGACTTGAAGAAACGGTGAGGCGGGGGATCTTGAAACTCCAGTCTGTACCCTCTGGACACTATATCCAGGACCCAGGGGTCCAGATCCGACGACACCCAGACGTGGCTGAACTGCCGGAGTCTTCCCCCACCTGACCCTCCTCCAGGCCTAGCTGTCCACCGTCATGCGGTGGACTTAGGGGTATCAGAAGTGGGCTTCTGGGTCTGGGAACCTGTGGGAGCAGGTTTCTTTCCTTTGGCACAACCACCTCTGAAGAAGGTGTTTGAAGGCTTATTATTTCTAGGCCTCGCGGGCCGAAAGGACTGTGACGTGGTAGATGAAAAAGGCTTCTTCATAGCCGGTGCAGCTGAGGAGAGAAAAGGAGACTTACCTGCGGTAGCCGTGGCAATCCACTCATCCAGCGTGTCCCCAAAGAGAGCCTGACCTTTGTATGGTAGGCCCTCCACACACTTCCTGGATTCTGCATCCGCAGATCAGTTGCGCAGCCAGAGACACCTGCGAGCCAAGACGGACATGGAGGAGATCCCCGCAGCCATGGAACCCAGGTCTTTCATGGAATCCACCAGGAACCATGCAGAAACCTGAATATTACGTAAAAATAAATCAACGTCACCTTTGTCCAGCGTAGTCGATTCCTCCTGCAGAGTGATTGACCACCTGGCAATAGCTTTAGCAATCCAAGCACAGGCTATAGTAGGCCGCAATATAGCCCCTGAAGCCGTGTAAATGGATTTCAGCATAGCATCCACCTTGCGATCTGCCGGTTCCTTTAACGCGGTAGATCCCGGGACCGGTAATACCACCTGTTTGGACAGCCTGGAGACAGAGGCGTCGACTATCGGTGGGGACTCCCATCTCTTCCTATCTTCCTCTGGGAAGGGAAAAGCCACCAAGACTCTCTTGGGAATCTGGAATTTCTTTTCTGGAGTTTCCCATGCCTTTTCAAAGATAACATTAAAATTCTTTGGATGCCGGGAAGGTGAGGGGGTGCTTCTTATTATCTGTAAAGAAGGCCTCCTCCACCTGTTCCGGAGCTGTGTCCGAAATGTGTAAAACATCCCTAACAGCCTCAATCATCAACTGCACCTCCTTGGCAAGTGATGCTGTCCCCCTCAACACATCCCCGTCACCGTCTGCAGCGTCGGAGTCGGTGTCCGTGTCATCCTGCTTAATTGCAAGTGCATGTTTGTGAGAATGTGCCGCAGGGGACCCCGAGGAGGCAGTATCAGACCATACAACCATAGAGGACTGGAGGACCTGAGTGGCATGCTCAGTCCTAGCAACTCTATCAGAAATCTGAGAAATAGTCCTCAGAGAGACTAACCATTCTGGCTCTCTAGCTGGGATCTGTGCTAAAACAGTGCAATCCTGATTACATGGAATGGAGTCTTCCTGGGAAGACAAATCCTCTGCAGCATATGAAACAGTGTCCCTAGACATGTTGTCACACACCCTCAAACACCCCACAAACACACAGGGTATTGGGGGTAATTCTGAGTTGATCGCAGCAGGAACTTTGTTAGCAGTTGGGCAAAACCATGTGCACTGCAGGGGAGGCAGATATAACATGTGCAGAGAGAGTTAGATTTGGGTGGGTTATTTTATTTCTGTGCAGGGTAAATACTGGCTGCTTTATTTTTACACTGCAATTTAGATTGCAGATTGAACACACCACACCCAAATCTAACTCTCTCTGCACATGTTATATCTGCCTCCCCTGCAGTGCACATGGTTTTGCCCAACTGCTAACAAAGTTCCTGCTGCGATCAACTCAGAATTACCCCCATTATGTAGACAGAGTTTACCCCCAAGAATGGCAGAGAGACACAGAGATTGGAGCCAACCCACACACAGCGCTATTAGAGGTATAGGGAGTCCCTAACCAGTGCTGACTGTGTCCCTTAATAGGTGACACAGCCTTTATACAGCCCCCCCCCCCCTTTTACAACCCCCTGGTACCGTACAGATAGCTGGAGATTGCTCTGGAGGGACCGCGCTCCTACCCTCTAGCCGCCCTCTTCACACTGTCCCCCCCGCTTGCAAGGGGGGACAGTGACTCACTCGCCACACTTCAGCTCCCTGAGGGGGTGGCAGCTGGCCGCCGGCGTGAGCGTTCCCCTGCGACGGGGCGCGATCGGACCCCTCTGGAGCTCAATGTCCAGTCAGCGGGAGCAGTGGCTCAAGACCCCGCAGGGCGGACACTGCCCCCTCAGTCCCTCGCTGCAGGGAGGCTGTTGCTAGCAGCCTCCCTGTAAAATAACAAACTCTGAAAAGAAAGAAAAAACTTTTTCTAAGAGAACTCTGTAGAGCTCCCCTAGTTGTGACCAGCTCCTCCGGGCACATTTTCTAAACTGAGTCTGGTAGGAGGGGCATAGAGGGAGGAGCCAGCCCACACTATTAAACTCTTAAAGTGCCAATGGCTCCTGGTGGACCCGTCTATACCATGCACAAAATGGTAAGCTGCTCAATCAGATTGTGATGTCACTCAGGTGCTAAAAGGGAGGGGTAATTATGTGTAGGAAAAAACAATGTGTTCCCTAATGCACACCGAGTGAAAAATATTACTACATAATAGTCAGATAATACGGAGATCTTAGTTGCGTATATCTGCAGATATAGGGTTAAGCCCCCAGGCCGATCGACAAGGCTTCTCCGTCACTGGGGGTCCCTAATACTAGGTATGGGTCCGGGGTGCACCCCGGACCCATACCTAGTATTAGGGACCCCCAGTGACGGAGAAGCCTTGTCGATCGGCCTGGGGGCTTAACCCTATATCTGCAGATATACGCAACTAAGATCTCCGTATTATCTGACTATTATGTAGTAATATTTTTCACTCGGTGTGCATTAGGGGACCCGTCTATACCCCATGATACTAATATGGACCCCAGCATCCTCTAGGACTTAAGAGAAATTAATATTATTTGACCCAAATGTAATAGGTTCTGATTTGCTGGTACCAGTGCGATTCCGGTGATATAGCCACTACATTTAAAGCGGCAGTTCACTTTGTGGTAGCACCAGGTTGTTTTTGCAGTTTAACTAATTGGTACTTTAAATCTAGCGGCTATACCGCCAAAGTCTTGCCGGTACCCAATGGCTGATTTCCCACTAGGTATGTGAGACACTGTGCCTATGGGCACCATCTACTGGGGGAGGCACAGCAGACTGTCTCCGACGCACACACACACACATCAGAGCCAAGGATCCTTTGTTTATGTAGCACCAGCTCGTAAGGAAAGGGGGGGAGGGGTCGCAGGCAACATTTTGCATGAAGGAGGTATGGAAGAGGGGGTATGGGCCGTTGGGTTGACACAACTTAGGTCGACAGTCATTAGGTCGACATGCATTAGGTCGACAGGGTCACTCGGTCAATATGGTCATGAGGTCGACGTACTAGGTCGACAGGTCAAAAGGTTGACATGAGGTTTTTTTAAAACCTTTTTTTGTGTCGTTTTTTTCGTAAAGTGACCGGGAACCCCAATTAGTGCACCGTGTCCCCTCACATGGCTCGCTTCGGTTACCATTCCTAATCGTAGTCCATGTGAATCGTATAGTATGAAAAAGTCAAGTAATTGAAAAAAAATGTGAAAAGCTCATGTCGACCTTTTGAACTGTCGACCTAGTACATGTTGACCTAATGACCATGTCGACCAAGTGACCCTGTCGGACTAATGCATGTCAACCAATAGTGGTCGACCTAATGACTGTCAACCTGAGTGGCGTCGACCTAATGACCGTATCCCGGAAGAGGTTGGGGCTATCTGCCTTATAGTTTTCTGCTGGGAGGCTTGAGCTTCGGGTCCAGTGGATGGAGCCTAAGCGGTTGGGCAGCTCTGCCGCTATGCTTTATTACCATGACCGCGGAGACTGAGGGCATTTCTGGATGAAAGATTGAGGGGGGAGGGGAGAATAATATTGTGCCTATGCGAGGCCTGTGTGGATCATTGGGTCAATCGGAAATAGGTTGACAGTCAATACGTTGATCCCATAAGGTTGACATGCACTAGATCGACTGGGTAAAAAGGTCGACATGAAAAAGGTAGACACCACAAAAGGTCGACAGTTGCAAAAGGTTGACACAATGTATGTCATTTTATATGTTTAACTACATTGTAGTCCACGTGGATGGTAAAAGTTGAAAAAAACCAAACAAACTTGGGTCAACCATATGTGTTGTCGAAGTCAAAAATATTACATAAAGAGAACATACAAACTACACACATTTAAGTCGCTATACTTGCAAATACGCGCAGCGAGCACAGCAATATATGGTAACACGCATTTACACGGACATGCCACAGAGATGGATTCGACACTTATCTCATACAGTACATAATTATAATAATATCAAGCGCCAGACATCATGATGATTTAAAATTATCTAATGAATTAATGTCATGAATGTGTATTATTTGAACGAAGCAAGATAGACCTGTCATATTTACTATTAAAACAACCAGCTTAATGTGTAGATTAATTTGATACTTGTTATTAAGTTGTAGGACATTGCAACAAATAGTTATGATTACATGTATAAAAGCTAAAATTACTTTTATTAGAACAATAGAAGTTCCAAACAGCTAGTGGACAGGAAACTCCAGCCTGCCCTTTGGATGTCTTCAAGGCTGAATCTGATTACCATATACAAAGAAACTGGTGACTCATCGTGAATCCCTCCCCCAGAAGCTAGTTAACACATTTTGCTGGTCACACAGGAAGGTAGTTCCTGTTTTGGTCTCAGAGTTGCTGTAAGGTCTGAGACGATGATGGAGTTATTGCCAGCTCTGTTCCTGTTTTGGTCTCAGCGTAAGATGGAGTCCCGGCATGATTTTACAGAAAGAGAGAGACACAAGCATTGAGGGAATGGTATTGTATCGCTGGCCTGTAACTGCATGTAACTGTATGTAATTGTATGTAACTATGTTTTAACTGCTTACTGTGTGAGTTGTATTCATGTAACTATAGGTATACTGTACTTTGTAATATATATTGAATCCATATCCTTTTAATAGCAAATATATACTTCAATGAGCTTTGGAACTCAGATAATGTGTGGGTGTATTGTTTTCTCTTATGGGATACAGTGTTTTGCGATGTACAGCGCACTTTTATCGTATATGGTAATAAGATGCGCCTGGCGTCTGCAATATATATTATAGCGGGCATTTTAAATATTTATGAGAAATCAATTTGGCATTCTTAGAGTGTTGATCATTGTCATGTTGACCGTTTGATCCTTTCGACCTTAAGCACTGTTGACCTTTTACATGTTGACTTTTGTACCTGTCGATCTAATGCATGTCAACTATATGGGATTGAACTATTGACTGTCTACATATCATCTGGAACCCGCCAAAAAGTGCCAAAATACTGGTTAAATGAAGCAGATTGACCACGATGTAGTAAAACTGTATAAAGTTTGGTGAGCAAAGTGATAGGAAAGTCAGATAACTTAAGTACGTAACTAATATATGTCCTTATTCTGTTTACTCTCCTGCAATATCCTATTAGGCATTCTGTGATATGGATTACAGAGGAGGGGGTTGGACCGTCCTTCAAAAGAGAATTGATGGAACAATTGATTTCCAAAGAACGTGGCTTGAATACATGGAAGGATTTGGAGAACTTTCAGGTAATGAAGTCTTTAAATCTTTCTTGTCATGATGACATGTGCCCCTCTGTAATCCATCCCCTTTATATTACACTGCCACTTACCACCAGGTTTATTCTCTGCACTTAAGTGAATTCAGATATAAGGGTGGAAATTCAAATGTTTGAAAGTCGGTTTGGTGTCTGTTTGTTCCTGTCTATTAGAAAAAACAGACACCCAACTGACTTTTCAAACAATTGAATATCCCTCAAGGTGTCTAAAATATCGCACCAAATCGATCGTTTGTAATTTGCGTTTTTTTTCTAAAAATCGCAAATGTAATAGAGTGCGAATTTTAAGGTTAAACCGGAATTCGCATGTGATTATTTGCAGTTTTTAGTAATAAAAACATGTATATTTTAGGTCATGTTTTTTATTACTTGGAAGCATGCACAGATCATTGAGATCCGTGCATGCTTCTGTATGGAACAGTCAAGAAAGTGTTAATAAAAAACAAAAAACGACTTGCAGGTCCCCCCCGAAAAGCATAACCAACCTCGGGCTCTTTGAGTCGGTCCTGGTTACAAAAATACGGGGGGGAAAATTGACTGGGGTTGCGGTAAAAATTGCAAGTTTTCTGAAATCGCACCCTATTACATTCAGCCTATAGTCTATTCATGAAGCAGTGAAAAGAGTGGAGAAGTGAGCCTGTGGAGAAGTTGCCCATGGCAACCAATCAGCTGCTCCGTACAGTTGTGTAGTATGCAAATAATAAATGTTACTTCAGTGCTGATTGGTTGCCATGGGCAACTTCTCCACTGACTCACTTTTCCACCCTTTTCACTGCTTCATGAATAGACCCCTAATAAGGAGGGATGTGAGCGGGAAGTCACTTTGTTTTTGCCCAGGCCTGTAAGAGGAAAGAGGAAGGAGCCCAGGCAAAAATTAACATATGGAGCAGCCCAGGCCTCCAGTTTAGGGGAGAGGAATATTTTACAAGGTGGTATTGCAGCCTTAGGGTGGCATCGTAAGGCAGGAACACTATACTATTCATGGAAAAATAAACATTTCCTCCTGAGTCTAATCCCCCCTAGACTGCACATGCAGCACTGGCTATTGCTGATTCTGTGATCAAACTCCTAGTAACTCACTTGAGTAAAGAATTCATGGGGATCATTCCGAGTTGATCGCACGTAGCAACTTTTTGCTGCTGGTGCGATCAACTAGACGCCGCCTATGGGGGAGTGTATTTTAGCATAGCGGGGCTGCTATCGCTTGTGTAGCCCTGCTATGCTAAAAAAAATTCATGCAAAACAAGACCAGCCCTGCAGTTACTTACCCAGTGCGACGGATCCAGCGATGAAGGTCCCGGCTGTGATGTCAGACATCCGCCCTCCAAACGCCTGGACATGCCTGCGTTCGCCTTACCACACCCGGGAAACGGTGAGTAGACGCCCCGATCCTCCTTCCCGCTGTCAATCTTCTTGCGATCGGGCCTGCGATTGCTTTCTTCGGTCCTGGCGTCGTTGCCCGTCGACTGCCGTTGCTGGGAAACGACACGCGTGGGCAATGCGGGCGCCGCGCAGTCGCAGTTCCCACCCATTCACACCGCAGCGAAGAACCGCTGCGTGCGAACGGGTCAGAATGACCCCAAATGAGTGGGAGCCAGTGTACAGGTACTCACCCTCTCTGGCCCCGCTGGTGTCATAGTTTGCAGGGACAGATGGGACTCCAGCCATATATGCGGTCGCAGGTGAGTATTTTTCCGTAGTTATTACTGCATCTTATACTAAAGCCGCAGCTGATTTTCACAAAACAGACATCCACTTGCAGCGCCTTAAGAATGTGCATTTCTGTCTCTGTGCGTCAATGGCAGGTGTAGTTTCTCCATCTAAGTGTGGCCTCCTGTGTGAGCAGTTCAGCGTATTTGGATGCACCTGCTTTCAGCGACCAGCCCACGTTGGCCTCGCCAACCCTCTCCCAGGATCACCCACTAAATTCTACAGACCCTGCGTCTCTGAGCGCTGCCAATCATGATGCATGCACTGTGTGACTAAGACGCATAGGCAGACTTAAAATATCAGCCTGGTGAATGTGATATCGACCTTGCATCTGACTCAGAATCAGCCCCATAAGCTGCATTGTGCATAGGCTAGAACGTTATTGGTCCATGTGCTCTCTACTCCTCTTAAGGTGCATACACACTGAGCTGTTTTCCCCCCACCCAGCGATGTCAGCGGGGGTGAACAGCTTTCAATATCAGGACGCTATGGAAAGCCGCTCACCCCGCCGTTCATCTACTGGTAATACCCAGTGTGTATGGGCCTTTATACTGCGCATGCCGTGCTGGCTGTCTCTGAGGCTGCATGCTGGCTGTCTCTGTGGCTGCATGCTGGCTGTCTCTGTGGCTGCACGCTGGCTGTCTCTGAGGCTGCACGCTGGCTGTCTCTGTGGCTGCACACTGGCTGTCTCTGAGGCTGCGCGCTGACTGTCTCTGAGGCCGCACGCTGGCTACCTCCGAGGCCGCACAGTGGCTGTCTCTGAGGCAGCACGCTGGCTGTCTCTGAGGCAGCACGCTAGCTGTCTCTCTGGCTGCATGCTGGCTGTCTCTGTGGCTGCATGCTGGCTGTCTCTGTGGCTGCACGCTGGCTGTCTCTGTGGCTGCACGCTGGCTGTCTCTGAGGCTGCACGCTGACTGTCTCTGAGGCTGCACGCTGGCTGTCTCTGTGGCTGCACGCTGGCTGTCTCTGAGGCTGCACGCTGACTGTCTCTGAGGGAGCGCCACGTCGTGGCACTCTCCTGATTAGCTGTGTGCTCCTGTAGTGTCAGTGAGGCTGCACACGGCAGAGATACAATGTTGCGCCTATGCGCTCCATTGTATCCAATGGTGGGAACTTTGCGGTCAGCGGTGAGGTTACTTTCGGTCAACCGCTGACCGCAAAGTTCCCATCATTGAATACAATGGAGCGCATAGGCGCAACATTGTATCTCTGCCATGCGCAGCCTGACTGACAGCTCAGGAGCACACAGCCAATCAGGAGAGTGCCACGACGTGGCGCTCCCTGATTGGCTGAAGGGAATCTTGTGACAGGAGTCACGGGGGGTCCCGGCAGTCGGGGAAAGGGGTCCCATGTGTAAACATGGGACCCCTTTCAGTGCGTGGTTCGGGTTTTTCGGTTTGTTTTTTTGCCAAGTACGTGGATTACAAGATCAGAAGAGGACAGATCTACACTGGATTTTTGTGAGTATAATTTTATTTTCAGGTAACCCATGGATTCTACTTGGAGAAGTGGACCGACCCTCGTGTGAACATAGGTAAGTATGTGTGAATGTAGGTGTGCATGTATGTAATAAAGTTGTACTTTCAAGGTGTGTGAGTTCTGTTTTTATTTGGGTATTTTTTTTGTAGTAGTACTACTACAGGTACCAGCGGGCCCGTTTTTCCACTGCATGCTGGTACTTGTGGTTCTCCAAGTACCAGCTTGCGGGGAGGCTTGCTGGGACTTGTAGTACTGCTACAAAAAACAATATTCTATTTTTTTCACAAGGCTATCAGCCCCCTATCCGCAGCCCTTGGATGGGGGGGACAGCCTCGGGCTTCACCCCTGGCCCTTGGGTGGCTGGAGGGGGGGACCCCTTGATTTAAGGGTTCCCACTCCTCCATGGTACCCCGGCCAGGGGTGACTAGTTAGTGATTTAATGCCAGGGCCGCAGGGACCTATATAAAAGTGTCCCCCGGCTGTGGCATTATCTCTCTGACTAGTGGAGCCCGGTGCTGGTTCCAAAAATACGGGGGACCCCTACGCTTTTTGTCCCCCGTATTTTTGGCACCAGGACCAGGCGCAAAGCCCGCTGCTGGCTGTTAAAATATGGGGGAACCCCTGTCAATTTTTTCCCCCATATTTTTGCAACCAGGACCGGCTCAAAGAGCCCGAGGCTGGTTATGCTTAGGAGGGGGGACCCCACGCAAATTTTCCCCCCAGTTTTTACATTAAACAGACCCTTTCCCATAGATGCACAGATCTCACTGATCCGTGCATGGTTATCCAAACTCGACTGGAAAAAGCAGGTCTATTTTTTTCCTGTTTTTATTAACGATTCGCAAAAAAATACACCCGCACTTGAGCACTCAGAGACTAACACCCAAATACGAATGAATAGTGAATACCCGTGTTGTAGGAAATAACAGCCGCGTTTGACCGATGGTCTATTCATTCGTATTTCTGAACTTTGTCATTCAAACCATTATGAATAGTCCAAACACTGCCGAGATTTGTGCTTCGTGAATTCCCGTGTTGGGACTTAGAAAAAAACAACACAAATCGGACAAACTCGATTTTTTAGTAAATTTTGGCCCATGTATCACTAGAACACTTAATACAACAATGCATTAAAACAGTCACTCTGGTGTGTATCTTGTGCATCTTATTATAGTGATTTGCATTTGTCAGAAAAGCAGGACATGGATTCAAATGTTCTGTTAGTCTACAAATAATATATAAGTGGTGTTATTGGCATCATGAGGGTTAAAATGCATGCAAAAATTGTCCGAAAATATGCAAATAGCCGCAAGAGGCCAATTCTCAGATCTGCTGCTGTGCCTGAATACGCGTAAACATCGCTGGCCCTTTGGACGTTAGGTAACATAGGATGTCCAGCAAAACTACATTGCGTGGGTCAATGAAACTACATCCAAGGATGTAGCCACTGGCCTCGGCATGCTCAGAAAATGAGGCCGACACGACCCTGTTTTCTGCAGCACACCACCTTCCCCAACCCCAAACGGCTGCACCACCTTGCCCAATCCAAAATGGCTGCACCACCTTCCCCAACCCCAAATGGCTGCACCACCTTCCCCAACCCCAAACGGCTGCACCACCTTCCCCAACCCCAAACGGCTGCACCACCTTCCTCAACCCAAACGGCTGCACCACCTTCCCCAACCCCAAACGGCTGTCACTCACCCAACGTCTGTTGTCACACAGCATCCAGCGTAGCAGGACCAGATCTGTATACGCACTGTGCAGCTCCTGCGAATGCTCAGAACAAAGAACATCAGACAGTTGTATGAAAATGTAATTAGCGTCCACCTCTGAATCTGCCCCTCCCTCCATACGATGAGCCATACACGTCTGTAGATTATATTCATCATATACACTTATGCCCATGTTTTTAATCATTAGTTTTTCTTGGAAAATACATATTTGATATTAGGCAGCATCAGTAAGACTTTAAAAAAAAACCTCTCTAATACAGCAGAATAAATCTTATAAAAATGTTTATTTTTGTAAAATTTTTTTTAGCTAAAACACAAACACGCACAAAAGTATATTCTATTCCCAGGCTATATAAAGAAAGCTCCTTTTAGCGTTAGTGGTACATTCACAGTCACTCGTATGTGGTTTGCTAGTGCTGTTGAACGTCTTCTTTATCATCAGTGTTCCTGCATCTTACCAACACATTGGGATGCGGTCATGTGACCGGCGCTTGAGATCCCGGCGGTCACCATGCCGAAGCCGGAATCCCTAGCGCTCACAACGCCGGCAGTTGGAATGCCGACCCACAGGCTCTATTCCCACAACACCCATAGAGTGGGAATAGAACCTGTGGCTTCGTTGTGCTCACCTCCTTACCCTCACCGGCATTCTGCTGTCGGGATCCCGGGGTTGGTATGCTGACCGCCAGGATCCCAACCGCCGGTCTACCAGCCCCAACCCAACGCCCCATTCCATTTATCTAGGTCAGGACTGGAGCAAGGGGCCCTTTATATAATCAGATCCTGCGATATGGACCATTCATATATGTATATTGACTATACTTCTTTTCTGAAAACAATGAATGAAATAGTTGTCTTTAGTTTACTCTTTGTATTTGCAGGTGAGTTCTGGCTGGGCCTCAGGAAAACATTCTGCATTCTAAATCAGAAGAACACCAGCTTCATGCTGAACATTGCCTTAGAAGCTGAGGATGGCACGTTAGCATATGCAACATATGATAACTTTTGGATTGAAGATGAAAAGACTGCCTTTATAATGCATGTTGGACGCTATTTTGGAACTGCAGGTTATAATATTTATTATTCTTAGGCGTGTTGGACTAGCATGTGTGTGTGTGTTTATTGTATCCACTAGTTTTTTAGAACATTCGCAAAGATAAACTAAATGCTCACTGCGATAGACCAACTCATTGCTAATCAGAGAATTCTAATGTTCCCACGGTTACATTTACCCATACCCAATGTTCACCGGATTGCACCAACCTGTAGCCAATCAGAGCATTAAGGGGGTACACACGGAGAGATCCGTGTTTAAAATCTAAGCAATCTGACTAGATTGCTTAGATTTTAAGCACGGATCTGTTGTGTGTATGCCCCCCAGCGATGGCGATGCGCGACTCCGCGCATCGCTATCGCCGGTGCTAGATTAAGCCTGCATGCATTCAGCGCTGTGCGAAGTGTGCGGCCCCCCTTCCCCCCCCCTCTCTCAGCACACATTGTGCTATGCTGAGCCGGGGGAGGGATGTGTGTTGAGCGGTCTGTGTTAAGATCGCTCAGCACACATCTTTCCCGTCAGTACTGGCCTTTAGAATGCTAAACTAACCTGTAATCAGTGAGCTTTAGAATGTTTACAGGAGTAGACCAACCTTAGGCCTTAACCAATCACTGCATGTCATTGTCCACAATCATAGCATTAGAATGTTCTGCACATTGCAATGCCCACAGGAATGGAATATTAGAATGTTCAGAGCTAGACCAACCTGTAATCAGATTATTATTATTATTATTATTATTATTATTCTCACATTGTTAGACCAATCTGTAGCTGATCAGAGTAACAATATTTTCAAGGGTAGGCCTCCTTCACTCTCGGCTTGAGTTTAGGACCTGACGACTGACAGTTGACTGTGGGAACAGCTTTCGGCAAAGGAAGGAAACGAGGTGGCTGAATGGAGTTCTTACTCATGGATTGAAGAGTTGTCCCGAAGATGAAGAGGGGTATGCAATGCGGACAATGACTGAGAATGATACACTGAAGAAAGATTAATTCAGTTTTAATGAGACTTCAATAATACACCACAACTAGTAGATACGTCTGAGTGAGTTCTGAAAAACAAAATGTTCCTGACTTGTAGACAGTGCTGAAGAATACTGAATGGAGAAGTGACTGGTGACTTGTAAACGATGCTGAAGAACACCAAATGAGGACATGACTTGTGATTTGTAAATTATGCTGAAATACACTGGATGAAGAGATGACTTGTGATTTGTAAATGATGCTGAAGAACACTGAATGACGAGATGACTTGAACAATGTTGAAGAGAGGATCACTGTGAGCACCGACAGCAAACGGAGACCCTCTACCAGATAGAGGACCCAGCCATCAACCCACAAGGGCAGGTGGATTGGAAGCAAAGGACTGCACCGGGCGGCCTCCACAGAACCAGGATACCAGGGGTTAACCTGGGAGCACAGAGCTTGAGCACCTTACAGCAGCAAGTAACTTGAAGCACTGGCACCATAGCTAAGCATTCACCCCTTTTTATAAGGGGACACAGCACCGGATTGGCTGGACGCGAACTCGTATACCTATTGGCTTGGCTTGGTCTCCAACATGGCGGCTCCCTGCACAGAGGACACATGTGGAACCAGCACACAGCCACTACCTCTGGCCTCAGCCTCCCAGACGATGCACTCCAGCAACAGGACACTTTGAAACAGACACCTCCGGCTGCCTTGCTCCGTACCCCAGGACCCGGACCCCGGCCTCCAAATGCCCGGCTGCCACACTGGAAGACCTCAAAGCCGCAGCTTCTATCCACTGCAGTCACACCAGCCGGCTAACAGGAAGGCCGCAGGGACCAGAACTGGAGGTAAGACTCTGAATTCTGACAGAACCCCCCTTTTTAGAGTGGTCTTCGAACACCCATGCTGCTTAGTGGGATTCTTGGCATGAAAGGCATGACTCAGTCTTGGAGCATGAATATCCTCTGCAGCCACCCAAGATCTTTCCTCCGGACCATATCCTTTCCAATCTATGAGATACTGGAGATGACCATACCTCTTGCGGGAGTCAAGAATCTTATGAACCTTGAATTCCTCATTTTGAGCGGCTTGAACCTTGGGAGGTTTAGGGAAAGCTGTCCGAAAATGATTTAGTGCAAGAGGCTTTAGTAGAGAAATGTGAAAGGCATTGGGAATTTTCAAATAGGGAGGCAGTTTCACTTTGTAAGTAACAGGATTCAACACGCTTTCAGTAGGATACGGACCGATGAATCTAGGAGCAAACATTTTGGTAGGAACTTTGAGTCTGAGGTTTCTGGTGGATATCCAAAGACAATCTCCCACTTTGAGACTAGGAACAGCCCTCCGTTTCCGATCGGCGTAGGTCTTATATTTCTGGGAAGTCTTAAATAGCACCTTATGAATTTGTCCCCAAATCTTAGTGAACTGACGAAGAGCGGATTCAGCAGCAGGAACCTCAAGAGCTGGGAGAGATTTGAAGGAAGGAACTCATGGAAGAAAACCGTAGTTAATGAAGAAAGGAGTGAAATTGGTAGAAGAATGATATAGGTTATTGTGTGCGAACTCAGAAAATGGGAGGTAATCCATCCAGTGATCCTGAGCAGAGGACATGAACATCCGTAAGAAAGTTTCCAGATCTTGGTTGACTCTTTCAGTCTGTCCGTCAGTCTGGGTATGATAGGCTGAAGAGAATTCAACTTGATTCCTAGAACAGAGCTGAGAGCTTCCCAGAACTTGGCCATGAATTGAGGACCCCGATCAGAAACTATTTCCTGTGGGAGACCATGTAAATGGAAAATCTGTGAGAAAAACAGTTTGGATAGCTGAGGAGCAGAGGGAAGACCAGTGAGGGGTATGAAGTGAGCCATCTTCGAAAATTGGTCCACAATGACCCAAATGGTGTTGTGTCCTCTGGAGATAGGCAAATTGGTTATGAATCCATAGAGATGTGAGTCCAAGGCTTTTGAGGTATTGGAAGTGGATGAAGAAGCCCCAAGGAGATGTTTGTGGACTTTTATGTTGAACACACTTGGAACATGCTGCTAGAAATTCAAAGACATCCGTTTTAAGATGAAGCCACCAGTTGAATCGAAGAATGAGCCCACGTAAGCAATTTCCTGTGAGGAGGAAGAGGAACAGTATGAGTTCAAGCAAATGAGGCCGGATTCAGAATAAATTGTTTCTCAGAGGAGTCGAGTGAATCATCTGTTTGAAAAGAATGAGAAAGTGCATCTGCTCTTCGATTCAAGGTTCCTGGATGGTAAGAGAGTTTGAAGGAGAACCGAGAGAAGAAAAGAGCCCACCTGGGTTGACGTAGGTTTAAACAACGAGCTATCTGGAGGTACAGAAGATTCTTGTGATCAGTGTTAACAGAGATAGGGTGTTGAGCTCCATCTAATAAATATCGCCACTCTTCAAAAGCTAGATTTGTGGCAAACAGTTCTTGTTCCCCAATAGGATAATTTTGCTCTGCATGGGAGAATCTTCGAGAAAAATATACACAAGGATGACTTTTCTTATCTTCGAAGAGATGAGAAAGAACTGCCCGACTCCCACCAAAGAAGCATCTACTTCCACCTGAAAGGGGCGATTGAGATCAGGTTGGCAAAGAATTGGAGCGGACATGAAAGCCTCTTTTAAGTACTTGAAGGCTTTCCGAGTCTTGGATGGCCAAATTGAAGGATTGGCTCCTTTCCTAGTTAACATGGTAATTGGGGGCCATAATAGTGGAGTAACTCTTGATAAATTTTCTGGCAAAGTTGGCAAAGCTAAGAAATCGTTGGATCCCTTTTATAGTGGTAGGAAGAGTCCAATCACGAATCGCTTGGACCTTGGTTGAATCCATCTATAGCTCCTGTCCGGAGATGACATAACCGAGAAAGGTGATGGAGGGTACCTCAAAGGTGCACTTTTCTAACTTGCAAAAAAGACGATTATTCCTAAGACAGCTTAAGAACTCTTTGACTTGCTCACGATGGACCTTCAAATCTTTAGAAAAAATTAGAATATCGTCCAAGAATACCACTAGACAACTGAAAAGAAGATCTTTGAATATCTCGTTCACTAAGTTCTGGAAGACCGCCGGGGCATTGCAGAGACCGAAGGGCATCACTAGATACTCGTAATGCCCGTCCCAGGTGTTAAAAGCGGTCTTCCATTCGTCTTCATAACGGATGCGTATCAGGTTATAAGCTCCTTGAAGGTCCAGCTTAGTGAAAATGGTGGCCTCTTTCACACGATCGAATAACTCAGGTATCAGGGACAGAGAATATCTGTTCTTCACAGTGATCTCCTTTAACCCCTGATAGTCAATGCATGGCTGCAGACCCCCATTCTTCTTTTTCACATAAAATAAACTTGCCACAGCTGGAGAGAAATAGGAGAGAATAAAACCTTTACTGAGGTTTTCCAAAATGTAGTCTGACATGGCCTGGGTCTCTGGAAGGGATAACAGGTGTATTCGACCTCTTGGAGGAGTCTTGCCAGGTAACAAATCAATGGGACAGTCCCAACTAGGATCGGGAGGCAGAGTGTTAGCTCCCTGTTTGCTAAAGACATTTTGAAAGTCCTGATAGACTACCGGGAGTTCAGCAGGATTCAAATTACAAAGAGGTTTCACAGATGCCAAGCACTCATGGAAGCAAGAGTCACCCCAAGCGAGCACATCCATAGTCTGCCAATCGATGCAGGGATTATGTCTTTGTAGCAAAGGGAATCCGAGAATTAATTCTTGAGAGGCTTTAGGAATTACTAGGAAAGAGATGTTTTCTGAGTGAAGAACTCCAATCTTTAATTTGAGAGTAACAGTGCGGTGAGTAATGATTCCTTCGGGGATGTAACTTCCATCAACTGCAGTAACTGAAATAGGACGATCCAACTTCACCGTCTGAATTCCAGTTCGCTTGACTAGTGCCAAGGTGATAAAACTCTCAGCTGCTCCAGAGTCGAGTAGTGCAGAAACAAAAAGAGAAGAAGAGGGGAGCTCTAAACAATTGGTAAGCACGGATTCTTTCCTGAAAGGTAATTTCGAGGAGACTCCTAACTTAACCTCTCCTGCGTAAGTTAGGAGCTGGAGTTTCCCGGCCGATGACTGCAGAACTTGACAAAGTGATCAGCCGCTCTGCAATACATTCAGAGGTTTCCTCGTCTCTGCCTTTGTCGTTTTTCATCAGTGAGACGGGACCGGTTAACCTGCATGGGTTCCTCTGCGGATGGAGAAGATGGTCTAGGAAGAGGAGCAACCCGAGGTCTCGGACGGTCCGACTTTGATCTTTCCAGCAACGCTCTCTATAATGTACCTCAGATCCAGCTTGTTGCACTGATTAGTTTGTCCAACTTGTCTGGAATGTCTAGGGTGGCTAGATCGTCCTTAATTTTGTCTGAAAGACTATTCCAGAAAGCTGCTATGAGAGCTTTTTCGTTCCAACCAAGTTCGGAAGAGAGGGTATAAAACTGGATTATGTATTCACTGACGGTTCGAGTTCCCTGTTGCAAATGCAGAATCTCCAAAGAAGCTGAAGATGTCCTGCCCGGTTCGTCGAAAATCTTTCGGAAAGTGGATACAAATTCGGAGTAATTTGAAAGAATGGGATCCGCTCTCTCCCGCAGAGGAGATGCCCATTTTAACACCTGACTGGTCAGCAGAGAAATAATATAAGCTATTCTGGTCCGGGCGGTTGAGAAATTCACTGACTGTAACTCAAACTTAATCTCACATTGGTTGAGGAAACTGTGGCATTGCTTTGGTGTACCGTCAAACTAGGTGCAGGTAATTGCAACCGTGGAAGTGGAACTGGCACAGGAGCTGTTAAAACTGGAGTGGTAGGAACGGGAGCTGGCACTTGAGGTACAGATATGACTGCATGGAGAGAGTCGAGACGGGCTGACATATTTTGCATAAACTGCACGATTTGAGTTTTCGCAGCTTCCTGCTTATGTGTCACCCCCAGAAGCCTGATCACTCGTCGGGTCAATGGGGCCAGTGCTTACTGTCACGCTCGGCTTGAGTTTAGGACCTGACAACTGACAATTGACTGAGGGAGCAGTTTTCGGCAAAGGAAGGAAACGAGGTGGCTGAAAATAGTTCTTACTCATGGATTGAAGAGTTGGCCCAAAGATGAAGAGGGGTAAGCAATGAGGGCAATAACTGAGAACGATACACTGAAGAGAGATTAACTCAGTTTTAATGATACTTCAATAATACACCACATCTAGGAGATAAGTCCGAGTGAGTTCTGAAGAACAAAATGTTCCTGACTTGTAGACAGTGCTGAAGAATACCCAATGGAGAAGTGACTTGTAATTTGTAAACGATGCTGAAATACACTGAATGAAGGGATGACTTGTGACTTGATTTGTAAACGATGCTGAAGAACACCAAATGAGGAGATGACTTGTGATTTGTAAATTATGCTGAAATACACTGGATGGAGAGATGACTTGTGATTTGTAAACAATGTTGAAGAACACTGAATTACTAGATGACTTGAAGAATGTTGTTGAAGAGAGGATCACTGTGAGCACCAACAGCAAATGGAGACCCTCTACCAGATAGAGGACCCAGCAATCAAACCACAAGGGCAGGTGGACTGGAAGCAAAGGACTGCAATAACACTGGGCGGCCTCCATAGAACCAGGATACCAGGGGTTAACCTGGGAGCACAGACTTGAGCACCTTACAGCAGCAAGTAACTTAAAGCACTGGCACCATAGCTAAGCATTCACCCTTTTTATAAGGGGAAAGAGCACCGGATTGGCTAAACGCGAACTGGGATACCTATTGGCTTGACTTGGTCTCCAACATGGCGGCTCCCTGCACAGAGGACATGTGTGGAACCAGCACACAGCCACTACCTCTGGCCTCAGCCTCCCAGACGCCGCACTCCAGCAACAGGACACTTGGAAACAGACACCTCCGGCTGCCATGCTCCGCTCCCCAGGACCCGGACCCCGGCCTCCAGACGCCCGGCAACCGCACTGGAGGACCTCGCTGCCGCAGCTCCTATCTGCCGCTGCCACACCAGCCGGCTAACAGAAAGGCCGCAGGGACCAGAACTGGAGGTAAGACTCCGAATGCTGACAGCCTCCCTATAAGAATGTTCACAGGATTTGATGAACCTGCAGGGAAAGAGAGAATTAGAGAGTTTAGAGATGAGATCAACATGTAATCAGAGGAGCATAGACCAACATATGGCAAATCAGAACTCATCATGTCCACAGGGATAGATTAATTTAAAGCCAATCACAGCATTTCAATGATCACAGGATTAGACCACTCCGCAGCCTAAAGCATTAGCATATTCACAGGTGTAGATACAACTGTAATTAGACAATCTCAATATTCCAGACTTGCCTACTGTCCCGGAATGGCCGGGAGGCTCCCGAAAATCGGGTGACCCTCTCGGCCCCCCGGAAGAGCAGGCAAGTCTCCCGATTACAGGGGTCCCCCCCTGCCCGGCCGCCCATTTAGCGAGTAAAGTGGGCGGTCCGGGCAGGCGATGACGCGTCATCATAGCCACGCCCCCTGCTGTTTAATGCCGGTAATAGCGGCATTACACAGCGAGGGGCGGGGCTTACACGGCACGATCCTGTGGTCACGCCCCCGACCCGCCTCAGCCACACTCCCGGTCCGCCTCCACCACGCCCCCCCCGCCCGCCCCCCTCTGCACTCACATCGCAGCCCGCCTCCCTGCCGAGCCGACCTGGCTGCTCTCTCCCGGAGAGAGCAGCCAATAAGTCGGTAAGTATGCAATATTCACATCCTATAGCCAAACTAAGAATAAGCTAAACGAAGAAAAAAAATAGAATAGAACACCTTATTGGTGGCCTGTAAACTGATGCTGAAATGCCTGTGCTGGAATCTTGATATATTTAAATATCTGTCATCTGTTTAAGCTTCCCTGATATAATAGGCTTCTCCACGCGTCTGATAGGAGCTGCTATAAATGCACTCGGCACAAATAAGCATATCAGCAATGTGCAGGCTAGTAGATAAAGAGCAGTATGCAGCAATTGTGCTGATCAGTAAAGTACCTCTCTGGCACTCAGAGCCGCAACTAGGGGGGGGGGGGGGCTAGGGGGGCACGCGACCTGGGCGCGGAAAAGGAGAGGGCGCCGGCGCGAGGCAATAAGTGGAACTACCAGTGCAGGACGGCGCAGGGTTGAAGAGACACCGTCCCGCTCCGCCAGGACGCTTCCGTAGAGGCTAGAGCTGCTTCCTGGAAAGTAACACAGCCGTCGCTTCTGCCAGCGCTGTGTGTGTGACTGTGACAGCGCGCTTCAGAAATGGAGAGGAGGGGGCCCTGACTGACACAGCTGATCAGCACTAAAAGTAGGTAAGGAGAGGCGGGCAGCTATATATGTACAATATGTGTGTGTGCAGTGTACTTTAACCTAGTGTGTGTGAGCAGTGCAGTGTAACCCTGAGTGTGTGTGTGTTGAAGCAGTGCAGTGTAACCCTGTGTGTATGTGTGCTTGAACAGTTCAGTGTAACCCTGTGTGTATGTGTGTTGGAGCAGTGCAGTGTAACCCTGTGTGTGTGTGTGTGTGTGTGTGTGTGTGTGTGTATGTGTGTTAGAGCAGTGCAGTGTAACCCTATATGTGTGTGCATGTGTTGGAGCAGTGCAGTGTAACCCTGTGTGTGTGTGTGTGTGTTGAAGCAGTGCAGTGTAACCCTGTGTGTATGTGTGTTGGAGCAGTGAAGTGTAACCCTGTGGGTATGTGTGCTGGAGCAGTTCAGTGTAACCCTGTGTGTATGTGTGTTGAAGCAGTGCAGTGTAACCCTGTGTGTATGTGTGCTGGAGCAGTTCAGTGTAACCCTGTGTGTATGTGTGCTGGAGCAGTTCAGTGTAACCCTGTGTGTATGTGTGCTGGAGCAGTTCAGTGTAACCCTGTGTGTATGTGTGTTGGAGCAGTGCAGTGTAACCGTGTGTGTGTGTGTGTGTAGGAGAAGTGCAGTGTAACCCTGTGTGTGTATGTTGAAGCAGTGCAGTGTAACTGTGTGTATGTGTGTTGGAGCAGTGAAGTGTAACTGTGTGTGTGTGTGTGTGTGTGTGTGTGTGTGTGTGTGCTGGAGCAGTTCAGTGTAACCCTGTGTGTATGTGTGTTGGAGTAGTGCAGTGCAACCCTGTGTGTGTGTGCATGTGTTGGAGCAGTGCAGTGTAACCCTGTGTGTGTGTGTGTGCATTTGCTGGAGCAGTTCAGTGTTACCCAGTGTGTGTCTGCTGGAGCAGTGCAGTGTAACCCTGTGTGTGTACTGGAGCAGTGCAGTGTAACCGTGTGTGTGTGTGTGTGTTGGAGCAGTGCAGTGTAACCCTGTGTGTATGTGTGTTGGAGCAGTGCAGTGTAACCCTTTGTGTGTGTGCATGTGTTGGAGCAGTGCAGTGTAACTGTGTGTGTGTGCGTGTGCTGGAGCAGTTCAGTGTTACCCAGTGTGTGTCTGCTGGAGCAGTGCAGTGTAACCCTGTGTGTGTACTGGAGCAGTTCAGTGTAACTGTGTGTGTGTGTGTGTGTGTGTGTGTGTGTGTTGGAGCAGTGCAGTGTAACCCTGTGTGTATGTGTGTTGGAGCAGTGCAGTGTAACCCTGTGTGTGTGTGCATGTGTTGGAGCAGTGCAGTGTAACCCTGTGTGTGTGTGTGTGTGTGTGTGTGTGTGTGTGTGTGTGTGTGCGCGCATGTGCTGGAGCAGTTCAGTGTTACCCAGTGTGTGTCTGCTGGAGCAGTGCAGTGCAACCCTCTGTGTGTACTGGCGCTGTGCAGTGTAACCCTGTGTGTGTTGGAGCAGTGCAGTGTAACCCTGTGCGTACGTGTGTTGGAGCAGTGCAGTGTAACCCTGTGTGTGTGTGTGTGTGTGTGCATGTGTTGGAGCAGTGCAGAGGCGGAACTACCGCCAGTGCAAACAGTGTGTTGCACTGGGGCCCGCCTCTGTCCAGGGGCCCAAAGCATGTAATGAGTCAAACTGACTCATTACATGCCGCTGTGCGCTGCGGGCAAACGCTGCCCGCAGTGCACAGCCGCCGGAGAGAGGAGAGGAGCAGCGGTACGGGGGAAGGAGGAGGAGGGAGGTGGAGGAGGGAGCCGCAGCAGCGCTTTGTTACTGGTGGAGGCGCTACTGCTGCTGCCCCTCTGCTTCACTATAGGCTGTCTTCCGAGAACAGCCTATAGTGAAGCAAAGGGGCAGCAGCAGCGCCTCCACCAATAACACAGCGCTGCTGCGGCTCCCTCCTCCACCTCCCTCCTCCTCCTTCTCTCCTGCCCAGGAATCATCAAGCTGCACGAGGAGCCTGAGCCTGCGGAGAGGGTAAGTATAATTCTTCTTTCTTTCTTTCTTTCTTTCTTTCTTTCTTTCTTTCTTTCTTTCTTTCTTTCTTTCTTTCTTTCTTTCGTGGGACTGCCTGCCGCAATGTGTAAAAATGGGGGACTGCCTGTCGCAATGTGTAAAAAGGGGGAATCTGCCTGCCGCAATGTGTAAAAAGGGGGAATCTGCTTGCCGCTATGTGTAAAAATGGGGGACTGCCTGCCGCTATGTGTAAAAAGGGGGAATCTGCCTGCCACAATGTGTAAAAATGGGGAATCTGCCTGCCGCAATGTGTAAAAAGGGGGAATCTGCCTGCCGCAATGTGTAAAAATGGGGGACTGCCTGCCGCTATATGTAAAAATGGGGAATCTGCCTGCCGCTATGTGTAAAAAGGGGGAATCTGCCTGCCGTAATGTGTAAAAAGGGGGACGCTGTCTCCCGTAATGTGTACCAAGGGCACGCTGTTTGCCGTAATGTGTAAAAAGGGGACGCTGTCTGCCGTTATGTGTAAAAAGGGGACGCTGTCTGCCGCTATGTTTAACAAGGGCACGCTGTCTGCCGTTATGTGTAAAAAGTGTACGCTGTCTGCCGCTATGTGTAACACGGGCACGCTGTCTGCCGTTATGTGTAAAAAGGGGGACGCTGTCTGCCGTAATGTGTAAAAAGGGGACGCTGTCTGCCGTAATGTGTAAAAAGAGGAATCTGTCCGCTGTAAGGTGTAAAAGGGTCTCTACCTGGTGTAGTGGTGCTACTGTGCGGCGTAATTTGAATAATGGAGACTACTGTGCACCGTTTTATGAATTGGTATTATTTTGTGGCCACACCCCTTCCCCACGAAGCCACGCCACTATGTATTTTTGCGTGCGCCTACGGCGCGCACTGCCCCTGTTTTGCATGCAGGGGTGGGGCTCCGATGCCGTTTCTTGCACACAGTGCTAAAATGTCTAGTTACGGCACTGTTGCTAGGTATCCATTTCTCTGGCCCTGAGCAGGTCCCCCTCACCAGATCCTCTCCAGGGGTGAGGGGGTGGACTTGGATGGGATGTGGGGGGGGGGGGGGGGGGGCAAAGCATTTTGTCGCACCTGGGCCCACCGCTCGCTAGTTCCGCCACTGGTGCAGTGTAACCCTGTGTGTGTGTACTGGAGCAGTGCAGCGTAACCCGGTGTTGTGTGTGTGTGTATGCTGGAGTACCCGGGGTGGGTACTTCATTTGTATGTATAGGAGGGGTGTATTTAATCACAGTATATAGGGGTATGTGTATATACAGGGGGCACGTATATATGTTTATTTTGGTAGTATGTGTATATTCAGGGGCTGTGTAGATATGTACTGTACTGTGTATTATTGATGGTGTGTACATGTATGGGAGGATGTATTTCTGTATAACGGGGCGGGCGCCAAATGACTGTCTTGCCCCGGGTGACAGAAACCCTAGTTTCGGCCCTGTGGCACTTGATATGTCTGAGGGGGAAGCAGTTAGCTTCCCGATGGATGGGATCCCGGCGGGCTGGCATTCCATCTATCGGCCAGTCATACTGATCCCTTCTGAGGAACAGGACAAGTAATGCATTTTCTGGTGTACAGTACCTCAGCCACCACACTATTATCATGGATGCCCTCTCCCCATCTCAGACGTAACCTCTCAAATCCGAAGCTAGTAAGGTTCGCACCAGTCAACAGAAGTCACTTTCCTGATATTCCCATCTCTGCTGAAAACACAACAGCATCCCTACTGCTTAAGCCCACTGCCTAGGTTTAATCCCTTCCTCGGAACTGTCTGCATTCAATCTATCTCCAGATCCTGTTACATACAGTTGCAAGAAAAAGTATGTGAACCCTTTGGAATATCCTGGGTTTGTGCATAGATTAGTCATAAAATGTGTTCTGATCTTCATCTAAGTCACAACAATAGACAAACACAGTCTGCTGAAACTAATACCACACAAACAATTATATGTACTCATGTTTTTACTGAACACACCATGTAAACATTCACAGTGCACGGTGGACAAAGTATGTGAACCCCTAGGCTAATGACTTCTCCAAGAGCTAATTTGAGTCAGGAGTCAGCCAACCTGGAGTCCAATCAATGAGATGAGATTGGAGGTGTTGGTTAAAGCTGCCCTGCCCTATAAAAAACACACACCAGTTTTGTTTACAGTTTGCAATTCTCAAAAAGCATTGCCTGATGTGAACCATGCCTTGCAGAAAAGAGCTCTCAGAAGACCTACGATTAAGAATTGTTGACTTTCATAAAGCTGGAAAGGTTTACAAAAGTATCTCTAAAAGTCTTTGATATTCATCAGTCCACGGTAAGACAAATTGTCTATAAATGGAGAAAGTTCAGCACTGTTGCTACTCTCCCTAGGAGTGGGCGTCCTGTAAAGAGGACTGCAAGAGCACAGCGCAGAATGCTCAGTGAGGTGAAAAAGAATCCTAGAGTGTCAGCTAAAGACTTGCAGAAATCTCTGGCACATGCTAACATCTCTGTTGACGAATCTACCATACGTAAAACACTGAACAAGAATGGAGTTCATGGGAGGATACCACGGAGGAAGCCACTGCTGTCCAAAAAAAACATTGCTGCACAGTTGAAGTTTGCAAAAGAGCACCTGAATGTTCCACAGCACTACTGGCAAAATATTTTGTGGACAGATTAAACCAAAGTTGAGTTGTTTGGAAGGAACACACAACACTATGTGTGGAGAAAAAAAAGCACTGCACACCAACATCAAAACCTCATCCAAACTGTGAAGTATGGTGGAGGGGGCATCATGGTTTGGGGCTGCTTCGCTGCCTCAGGGCCTGGACAGACTGCTGTAATCGACGGAAAAATGAATTCACAAGCTTATCAAGATTTTGCAGGAGAACTTAAGGCCATCTGTCCACCAATTGAAGCTCAACAGAAGATGGGTGATGCAACAGGACAACGACCCAAAGCACAGAAGTAGATCAACAACAAAATGGCTTCAACAGAAGAAAATATGCCTTCTGGAGTGGCCCAGTCAGAGTCCTGACCTCAACCCGATTAAGATGCTGCGGCATGACCTCAAGAGGGCAATTCACACCAGACAACCCAAGAATATTGCTGAACTGAAACAGTTTTGTAAAGAGGAATGGTCCAAAATTCCCCCTGACCGTTGTGCAGGTCTGATATGCAACTATAGGAAACGTTTGGTTGAGGTTATTGCTGCCAAAGGAGGGTCAACCAGTTATTAAATCCAATGGTTCACATACTTTGTCCACCCTGCACTGTGAATGTTTACATGGTGTGTGCAATAAAAACATGAGAACATATAATTGCTTGTGTGGTATTAGTATCAGCAGACTGTGTTTGTCTATTGTTGTGACTTAGATGAAGATCAGAACACATTTTATGACCAATTTATGCACAAATCCAGGAAATTCCAAAGGGTTAACATACTTTTTCTTGCAACTGTACATCTAAGAAACATTTACAGAATACACCCACAAGACACTGCGCAATCTCTATTGTGAAGATACGGAGTCTCTGATCACTCAGGTAAACAGTTTAGTAAAGTGGCAAATGCCCTTTATTGTAAATATACACACACAGGACACAATAACATTAACAATTGCAAGACAGAATGGTATCTTACTTACTAAATGCCACAGTAGTATAGAATTACAGTCTCCTGGTGTTATATGCCAGCAGTAGTTCTGTGTCCCCTGGTCTGGAATACCAGCTTACACAGCGTCCTGCGCCACGGATTTTCAACACTGATGGCACCGCAATGCCTAGTCAGTGTCTGCACTCCAGAAGTACATCCACTCTCTGACCTTCTGTGCAGATCTCTCCCTCTTTCAAAAGTCCCACCAATTCCTCCAGGTGTAGACCTGTCTTCCAGGGCTGTCCAAGACGTGGTGCTTTCTGCTTATTGGAGCTGCCTGCAGAGTAAGGGGTGGAGATGGCAGGGAGAAAGGCCGGGTTCATTGCAGGTTAAAACCTGCTGTTGTCCTGTAACATATCTATACAGGCCTACTAGAGAACAATAGATGCTTATTATGTTAGCCTTCCTCCAAATATCAGATAGTGTCCAGTCACCACCAGATTTATCCCCTTTGTAGTAGACAAGGGATTCCAGCTGCTATTTGTCTGTGAAATCCTCTGGCAGAGAATTATTCCTATTAACAGCTACACACATTGAATACAGTATAACCAAATAAACTACATAGTCCAAATATAACATATAAAATATAACTGTACAATATAATAATACAACACAATACAATACAA
Organism: Pseudophryne corroboree; assembly: GCF_028390025.1. Lineage (NCBI taxonomy): Eukaryota > Metazoa > Chordata > Amphibia > Anura > Myobatrachidae > Pseudophryne > Pseudophryne corroboree. The sequence continues at coordinate 93,050,511 of NC_086445.1, read as the reverse complement.
TACTGCCTAGCATATAACTAATAACATATTGGCAATTGGTGGAGTCAATAGGTAGGACCAGGGCTAGGAAAGTAACCGTGTGTATTTTACCACTGTGAGACACGGGTGTAGTACTGCTGACCGGCGATCCCGGCAGCATACCGACGCCGGGATCCCGGCGGGGAGGGGCGAGTGCAGCAAGCCCCTTGCGGGCTCGCTGTGCTCGCCACGCTGCAGGCTCGGTGGTGACCTGCGGTCGCCACGGGTTCTATTCCCACTCTATGGGTGTCATGGACACCCACGAGTGGAAATAGTCCCTGTTGGTCGGCATGCCGACCGTCGGGATAGTGACCCGTCGGGCTGGTGGAGGAGGTCATGTGACTGTCTGTCAGCTGACCGGCGGCCACATGAATACCACCCGTGAGACATAATGCACAGGCTGTGTCGTCACATTACCTCCCCCTACTTTCTAGCCCTGTGTCTTGGGGTAGCTTAAGCTTGCGGAGAGCAGTGGCACTCTCCTACATCAGACAGTCTGGGCGCCGTCATAACAATGACTGGCTGGATTCTCCTGAGGGCCTGGTGATTTGTGAATAGCATTTTACAGTTTGTAGGGAGCCCACCAGTGTCCCATGTCCACAGTCTTTGGCAATTATCAAGAGACTTGCGTGGGGATTTCTTTCCCTGTTCTGGCGGGTGCGTGACCCACAGTACATAAATCAATAAAGTCTTACCAAGGTCCGGTGGAAATGTGATCAGCAGTCCATAGTTCTTGTATTTTCCCCCGGTGTCCTACCCAAATACATTAATCAAAGTCCCCTTTGGAGACAACCGCTGGGTTAGGCTAACAGCTGGTGCAACAGTGTAATTCAGTAAGTCCTGTAACTCTACCTGTGGACTTAATAATTCCCCTACACCCAACTGGGTAACCTTTTATTTCAGATAGTCACAGTTTTCCTCCATAAACAAAATCTGATCTCTGGGGCCCTCACTTTCCCTTCCCAACAATGTATTCCCTGGGAACCCCACTTCCATCACCTCTGGTGCATCTGGACAGTGTCTTGCCTCCTCCTCCCCCACCCACCAAGTGGGCAACTGCCAAGTGGCCTCCAAACCTGGGGATTCTGAAATTCTTTGGAACATGGGCACCTCTTCCATCATAACAGCCTCACTGTAGATGCCAGGAAATTCCATCTCTTCAATCCCTGTGGGTAAATTTTTGGTCATATCCTGGATGGCTGCTTCACTCATGGCAGAGAGAAGCTGTAGCAGCAGGGCCGACTCCAGGCCTACTAGCACCCTGAGCGAGAAAATGTAAAATCGCCCCCCCCCATGCGCGCGCGCTCCCGGAAAAGTGGGTGTGGCCTCTGGAAAAGTGGGCGTGGCCTCATAACTTCATATCATCAAACTATAAACATATTTTCACACAATTAGCAGCCTTACACATAGCCACAGTAGTGTTCCTTACACACAATGTCTCCAGTATAGTGCCAGATACACATAATGTGCAGTGCCAGATAGACATGACATGCCCCCCAGCAGTGCCAGCTACACATGACATGCCCCGCAGCAGTGCCAGCTACACATGACATGCCCCGCAGCAGTGCCAGCTACACATGACATGCCCCGCAGCAGTGCCAGCTACACATGACATGCCCCGCAGCAGTGCCAGCTACACATGATATGCCCCACAGCAGTGCCAGCTACATATGACATGCCCCCCAGCAGTGCCAGCTACACATGATAGTGTTCACTTTTTAGGGCATGGTGCTGATCACAGGGAGGGCACATTTTTAAGTTAGGAGGGCAAAATGATGTACATACTGCTTGTTGTTCCCATACCTATATAAGTGAAAGAATGGACAGTGCGCGCCGAAGGCGCGCAGCAAAAATTAAAGGGAGTTACTTCGTGGGGAAGGTACGTGGCCACATAATAGTGGCAATTTGCATTACACCACACAGTAGTGCAGCTAATACACACTGCACCAGGTAGAACCTCCTATACACTTTGCGCCAGGCACAGCACTGAGACACATTGCACCAGGGAGAGCACTGAGACACATTGCCTAGCCATAGACGCCTAGCGGGAACACTACATGACATGCTCCCCAGCAGTGCCAGCTACACGTGACATGCCCCCCAGCAGTTCCAGCTACACGTGACATGCCCCCCAGCAGTGCCAGCTACACGTGACATGCCCCCCAGCAGTGCCAGCTACAGGCGACATGCTCCCCAGCAGTGCCAGCTACACGCAACATGCCCCCCCCAGCAGTGCCAGCTACACGTGACATGCCCCCCAGCAGTGCCAGCTACATAAATGGCCACACAGTGCCAGATATGCACCCACAGTTCAGATACATAAATGCCCCCAAAGTGTCAGATACATAAATGCCTCCACAGTGCAGATATGCCCCCCACAGTGCCAGATACATAAATGCCCACACAGTGCCAGATACATAAGTGCCCCCACAGTGCCAGATATAAAAATGCCCACACAGTGCCAGATATGTCCCCACAGTGCCATATATAAAATTGCCCCCACAGTGCCAGATATGCCCCCACAGGGCCAGATACATAAATGCCCCCAGTGCCAGATACATAAATGCCCACACATTGCCAGATGCATAAATGCCCCCAGTGCCAGATGCATAAGTGCCCACACAGTGCCAGATGCATTATTGCCCCCCACAGTGTCAGATACATTAATGCCCCCAGTGCCAGATATGCCCCCACAGTGCCAGATACATTAATGCCCCCAGTGCCAGATATGCCCCCACAGTGCCAGATAAATAAATGCCCCCCACAGTGCCAGATAAATAAATGCCCCCAGTGCCAGATAAATAAGTGCCCCCACAGTGCAGATATACCCCCACAGTGCCAGATACATAAATACCCCCACAGTGCCGATATGCCCCCCCAGTGCCAGATACAGAAATGCCCCCACAGTGCCAGATACATATTTTGCCCCCACAGTGCAGATACATAAATGCCCCCACAGCGCAGATATGCCCCCACAGTGCCAGATACATTAATGCCCCCTCACAGTGCACAGATAAATGTCCCCCCCCCCGCAGTGCCAGATAAATGAATGCCCCCCCACAGTGCCAGATAAATGAATGCCCCCCACAGTGCCAGATAAATGCCCCCACAGTGCCAGATATGCCTCCACAGAGCCAGATATGCCCCCAGTGAGACAGATATGCCCCCAGTGAGCCAGATATGCCCCCCACAGTGCCAGAAATGCCCCCAGAGAGCCAGATATGCCCCCAGTGTGCCAGATATGCCCCCAGTGTGCCAGATATGCCCCCAGTGTGCCAGAAATGCCCCCCACAGTGCCAGATAAATGCCCCCACAGTGCGATCCATAAATGTGCGACCCCCCCCACCAAATACCTGAGGCGCTGAGAGGGGGAGGAGGAGTGCTGGCGGGAGTGCTGGCGGGCGGGAGAGTGAGGGTCCGAGTGAGGGTCCGGGTGCGGGTGGGCGGACGGCCACTTGTGTGCGCTATGCGCGGCGCCGGCATCTGACGTTAGACACCGGCAGCGCGTATAGCGCACACACGGACGGGACAACGCTGCACACACAGGGCCGGCTCCAGCTTCGAATATGGCGGCACCAGCGCGCGGCGCCCATTAAGGGTGGCGCCCTGCGCGGCCGCTCTATTCGAACGTGCCTAGAGCCGGCCCTGTGTAGCAGGCAGTGCCTCCTGGCATCCACCTGAATGTTGGAGTCTCTATTATCTTTTTTTGCCTCTGTCAACTCGTCCAAATCTAACAGTTTGTGTTCCGGCGCTGCTGCTTGTCCCACTGGGATGAGAAGCGGTTTCAGGTAGTGTCTTTGGGCATCCAATTGGTCGACAACAACCTCCCCCAGCATAGCACACTGGGCAACTGGTTTGAGTGTTACTGGCAGACTAGATCTCACCTGCATCTGCAAGTCCTCAACCCTTGCGGACGGACTCCTTGGTTCCCTTGACACTGACCTCTTTTTGGTACTGGCATTCCTTCACCGTGTCTTCATTTTCCATCTCTGAAAAGGGAAAGCGGGGTAGCAGCACCTCTGCTTGGTCTGTAGTTATATCAAGCAGATCCCCACTCTGTGTCTTGTCCACTGTGTGTGCGGTATCAAGCCCACCCACCATCGGCTCCTTAGCTGACTGGTAGGACCAGTGCTAGGAAAGTAATCGTGTGTATTTTACCACTGTGCGACACAATGCGCAGGCTGTGTCGTCACATCTATCATGTGCTCACTATCTTCTCACTCATTGACTTCTACGGTAGCCTCCTTCCTGGTCTTTCCCTAAACAGATTTTCACCCTTACAGTCTATTTTGAATGCAGCGGCCAGACTGATTTTCCTTGCAAAACATTCTTCTGCTGCTGCGGCTCTGGTCTATCCTTCCTTATATTGGCTGCCTGTATCTTATAAACCCAATATAAAATACTTGTGCTAACATACAAGGCCATAAACAACACTGTGTCAACATACATTTCTTCGCTTATCTCAAAATATCTCTCAGCTCAACCCCTCTGCACAAGTTCTGCATCACTAATCTACACACATTCTGTTCCCATTCACAGTTACATTACTTTTTTCGGGCTGCTCCCCCTCTGTAGAATACCCTCCCAGACACAACAAGACTTTCCTCTTGTCTCCAAACCTTAAAGCATTTCCTGGAAACACCTCTTTAGAAAGCTCAAATTCCAGACCCACCCATATATCCTCCATAGACTATTCTACCCAATTACCTGCCTTCTACGCAGCTCACACAAAACTTACACATGTTCTCATTCTGCACTCACATATCCTACTGACCACATGATGCCAACATAGTTGCGTGACTGGATCATGTAGCCCACCAAGAACCTCTGCAATCTGGCTGGACCAGTTTGTAATATTTAGTAATTATTCTTATGTATCAACCTAAGTATCTGTAGATTGCAAGCTTTATAACAAGGCCCTATTACCTCCCTATCTGCTATTACCCCTTCTTGTTTTTTACTGTTTGCGCAATTGTAAAGCATGTTGTTAAATGCCTGCGCTATATAACTAACTGTTAATAAAATAAATAAAATAAAATACATGGTATTTGAATATTATTATAATTATTAATAATAATAATAATAATTATTATTATTATTATTATTATTATTATTATTATTATAATGATTATAATAATACAACTAGAAATTGAGCTAGTTAATTAAAATGACATTGCAGAAATTATTATTATATTTTTTTTTAAAAAGAAAACTATTTACTAATTGTTAATTTATGTGCAGGTGATGCTATACGAGGTTACAAGAAAGAAGACAACCAGAATGCAATGCCCTTCAGCACGTATGATGTAGACAACGATAATTGCTATCCTTCATGCACCTTCAGCGGAGCCAAAGTGACCAGCTGCAGTCAGCACAACAACAGGAGCGGCTGGTGGTTCAGCCAGTGCGGTTTAGCCAACTTGAACGGTTTCCACCGAGTGACACGAGCTGTAGACGTGCCGGGCATTCACTGGGACACATGGAAAGAAAACAATTCAACTGTCAAAATTAAATCGGCTTCAATTAAAATTAAGAGAACTCATTACCCCTTTTTTAAATGATTTCCTTACTCATTTTGGTTGTTAATATTATATGAATAATGAACAGCAAAGTGTCTATAAATACCTTTAAAATAATATTTTGAAGCTCTGTGTATTTTTATATTTCTATTACTTGTGATAGTTTAGTTTTTTTTACTTTTTTCGCTACTTGTATTCCCCTAATGGAATATAAGGTTTCCAGTCCCAGAGTATTTAACTACTAGAAAATTTTATTAAATTCCACATGGCAAATTGCCTCATGTATTATTCGTTTTCAAAATTCAATAAACAGAAGCTATAAATCATGATATTAATCCTCCTCATTACCAGCTACTGGTTTGCAGTCCCATTGCACAGATAATTAGATCCATTTTTACTTGTAAAGGGTCTATTATGCAATGGAGTTTGAGAATGGGCAATGTACAAGGTATCGTGGCTGTCATTAAACAATTATTATAGGAATCCTAGGTATAAAATGAACAAGCACGGACGCGTGCGCCACTTAGAACGGACATTAGAATTGAAAATCCGCCTGTGGAGAAGCTTTACAAAGCATTTCAGTAGAGTACGAGTGATTTCATCTCAGCAATCTATCAAACAATAACTTCCCTTCTACATTCTGTGGGGCTGACATTTGCACGTATGTAGTGTACGCATCTAGCCACCGTCATAGTTCTCTGTGCTTGCATTATTAAACATATGCTTCATGCAAGAGTTCCATGTGCGCCAACTTTGCATTACTCGCAGTTCCATCAACGTGTTCTGTCTAGCCTTAGCCTTTGGGCAAACACCCCATTAGCACCCAGTTACACCCCCCCCAGGCGCAAGTGGGGATGTGACTGAGTTACGTACGACTCAGAACCGCCCGTAGTTGCACGCGCTTTGCTCAGGAGAATGCGTAGAGCATAAATACGCAATATCTGCAAAACAGACTTGTGTTCAGTTCTGTGCCAAAGTGGCCATAAGTGATAATAGTTACTTTAGGGGACATTTTGCAGAATTTAGTGGTGCCTAAAGAAACTGCCTGGTGACATTTAATTATGAAACATAATATTTCAGAAATTACATTACAAAATATGTGACAATTACTACATTAAAGATAGAGGAGGGATGTCAGGCAGGATTAGCCTTTATTTTCAACATGTACCCAGCTCTCACCACAATGACTCCAGGCATTGAGCAAGTCCAAGGATTAGCCGAGGATCCAGAGAGGAAGTCATCAGAAAGTCAAGGGTCAAGAGCCAGAGAAGTAGATGTCAAAAAGCTAGGGGTCAAAACTAGAGATGTGCGGGTTGGGATTTACCCGGATCTCAAAACGGTATCTTATTGGCTCTCAGTTGTCACATGTTTTGGATAGCCACTGCTCCCTACATCTCCAACCTCCTTTCCCTTTATACTCCTTCCCGCCACTGGCGTGCGCAGCACATTTTATTAGGGGGTGCACCGTCGGAGGGGTGTGTCTAGCACCGCCTTTTGGGCGTGTCTAGCACTATCTATTGATGGTCAACGCATAAAATATACACCTTTGTACCAATCCTAATAAAGCAGATACATTGTCAGATGTTGTGGTGTGCACCAAACAAGCACCCCTGATGGCATTAACTGCAATTCCACTGCTCCTCATCAGCCTGGTCTGGCTCCCCCTCTCTTTCACCTGCAAGCTGCAGCAGCTTACTTACAAATCAGTCACTCACTGACACTGACAGTCATAGACTAGTACTGCTGCTGCTGGAAAAACTAGTGACGTCTCAATGCTGCTGCCGGCTGTCTGCCAGTATTGAATTTGTCTTCCTAAGAGGAACGCTGGCTGCATGCTGCTCCTCATCAGTGGCTGGCATTGGCATAGCATAGAAGGAGAGAGGTGTATATGTGGTGGGTGTGACGGGAGGGCATGCGAGCAGCATGACGTAATCACGTCACATCACGCTGTTTTTGTACATGGTGGTGGAGCAGGGAATTTGAAAGCCGGTGGCAGTGGCACCCTTGATTAACCCAGGCGTCCAGTCAGTAATGCAGTCCTGACAGGGTGCAGCGCAGAGGGGACAGTAATCAGCCTGCTCGGCGATCGCTGCATCAGGCATGTGAGATCGTGGTGCCAGACATTAGGGGGTGCCTGTGCGCACCAGGAACCCCTCCTGCGCACACCTATGCTTCCCGCCCACTACGGTCGGCTGATGACCGTCACCTCTCCTCTGCCTTGGTCACTGCTTCCCATGCACGAGTTCAGGATTTTGCCCGTGCTGCACCCCTTCAGTGGAATGCGCTCCCCCGCTCCATTAGACTCTCCCCGACCTTGCAAAGCTTCAAACGGGCAATAAAAACCCACCTATTTATCAAAGCGTACCCCTCCACCAATGCATAACCGAGTCCTTAGGCTGCTCCTCCATCCCCCTGCCCCACGCCTTGAACATCTCTGCTTTGCTTGCATACTGCCATCAGGCTTCCTCCTGCTTGCTTGCACCTCATGTCATCTGTCTGTCACCCCTCCCCACTAGATTGTTAGCTCTTCAGAGCAGGGCCCTCTTTCCTCTTGTTGTCTAAGCCCTCTTCTCGACACATTTCAGTCAGCGACCATCTTTACCTGCTTTTTCTCCTACTGGTAAAGGCTCCTCTCTATCTATGGCCGCCAGCCCCAAGTAGTACAATGATTACTCCCTTGCTACTTACATCTAAGCTGTATTATGTTTTGAGAATTGTGGTGCTCTTTGTTACCTGCACTCCATTTTTGTTATTTAATTACGGTAATGCTAAGTTTTGTCTCCCTGTACTGTCCTTTGTACGGCGCTGCGTAACACTTGTGGCGCCCTATAAAATAAAATGTAATAATAATAATAATAGCCAATTAGAAAAATCTGGATAGAGCCGAACTTGCGTTAGTTCTGGCATTAAGAACTGAGTAAATCCGAACCCGCACATCTCTAGTCAAAACACAGTAAAGTAGCCATGGAGATAATAGGATTTGGAATGTTGGTTCACAGAAGCAAGTTTAATAAACCGGCAGCTGAATGGTGCTTGCTGTAGCAAGCCTTACTAGTTGCCAGCCAATGATGTCTGAGGATAGGTAAGATTCTCATCTCATCAAGATGAAAAAAATGTGGAGAATATGTAAATTCTGACAAAGAATGTATCCATTGTCTGGATGTATCAGATTGTAGAAGAAATGCTGTGTCTTAGGTAGTAGACCGAAAAAAACATTATTTGAAAAGAGAGTTGGGGGGGGGGGGGGGGGATATTATTATAAACAACACTGGGTCATTTTACATAATAGCCATTAAAATTGCCTAAAATCATGGATTCTGCAAATCCGTAACCTTTTATATTTCTCTGTGAAGTCAGATGTAACCCCTACATGCAAACATTGAGGCCTTCAAGGCATATGAAACTTGTGAACAAACGGGCTACGTCAGGGACACAGTACCATCATGGGCCCTGACTGTGATTCTCAACTTATGTATCTCTATTGTCCTAAAACATAGACAAAAGACAGGATTTTAGGAATTTCCAGGTTGCTGATCTTTGGATTTCTTCATACTTGCCAACTCTCCCGGTAGGTCCACGAGAGTCCTGAATTTGGAGAATATCTCAGGGCCCCCCAACAGAGTTAGCCAATCTTCTTGTGCTGCCCACTTTCCAACTGAAGTGGATGCCAGAGGTTGGATGGTGCAATTTGCATTGAATTGCATTATTTAAGCTCCACCCCTTCTGTAAAATCAACATTCAAGATGGGTCCACGATGGCTTGTAGCTCCGGACCCATTTTAAACATGCACCAACCACTGGAGTAGGTTGCCCAATCCTAGAAGGTAAAACAAAGTCAGCAGTATATTTCATTTAGAGTCGGCAATATATATTATTTACTTTTGTAATTCTACATGTCATCTACATTTTGTTCTTTTTAGCCAGATTTTTTTTTTACAAAGTAGTCTGGTCTGCAGCATGAAGGCTATAACACTGCTTTTGTGACCAGTAAATCATATGTATTCCTGTTCAACTGCAGCAACAGCAGCATCCTGACGTTCAAAATCTCGGCGAGTATTTTAACTCTAACCCACCACTCCTGCAGCCTAACACTAACTGTCCCCTCCCACAGCCTAACCCCCTTACACACACACAGCCTAACCTTAACTGTCCCTTCCCACAGCCTAACCCCTCTACACACACACACACACACACACACACACACACACACACACACACACACACACACACACACACACACACACACACCCTATCCTTATCTGTCCCCTCCCACAGCCTAACCCCTCTACACACACACACACACACACACACACACACACACACGCACACACACGCACAGCCTATCCTTATCTGTCCCCTCCCACAGCCTAACCCCCCCCCCTACACACACACACACACAGCCTAACCCTAACTGGCCCTTCCCACAGCCTAACCCCCCTACACACACAGCCTAACCTTAACCCTCACCCTTGTGCCTAACCTGAACCCTAAATTTAACCCTAACCCTAGTGCTTACTGTCGGTATCCATCGGCATTCTAACCGTTGGGATCTCAACCGCTAGGATATTAACTACATCCCATATGAGGACACATCTTTACCCCCACTAAAATAAAACACATGCACACTGTTGGCAGTACAAGGGCACAGCTTTTATTAATTAAAATGTAAATCAGGAAATAGATGGATGAGAAGGAATTGGTACATGCCAGTTGTGCTGCTAAGTAAATGGGCGCTTTGGGGTAAATTTACTAAGATGGGAGTTCTATTTAAGATGGGATTTTGCACATAGCAACTAATCAGGTATTGTCTTCTAGAAGGTGCTAGATAAATGAGAAGTCGAATCTGATTGGTTGCTATGGGCAATGGGGGTCATTCCGAGTTGTTCGCTCGCAATCTGCTTTTAGCAGCTTTGCACACGCTAAGCCGCCGCCTACTGGGAGTGAATCTTAGCTTCTTAAAATTGCGAACTAAAGATTCGCAATATTGCGATAAGACATCTCTGTGCAGTTTCTGAGTAACTCGAGACTTACTCTGCCAGTGCGATCAGTTCAGTGCTTGTCGTTCCTGGTTTGACGTCACAAACACACCCAGCATTCGCCCAGACACTCCTCCGTTTCTCCAGCCACTCCCGCGTTTTTCCCAGAAATGGTAGCGTTTTTTCACACACACCCATAAAACGGCCAGTTTCCGCCCAGAAACACCCACTTCCTGTCAATCACATTACGAACACCAGAACGAAGAAAAAACCGTGAGTTAAATTCCTAACTGCATAGCAAATTTACTTGGCGCAGTCGCAGTGCGGACATTGCGCATGCGCACTAAGCGGAAAATCGCTGCGATGCGAAGAAATTTACCGAGCGAACAACTCGGAATGACCCCCAATATCCCATCTTAAATAGAACTCCCATCTTAGTAAATTTACCCCTTAGTGCTGTTTGTGCGATGTGCCATGGTCCACTTCACATTATACATTTACCAAGACATTAAACTGTCTGTTCTTAGAAGTCCCTAAGCCAGTCTTATGAAGAACGGCCAACAATTGGCAGATATGAAATAAAATTCCACAGGGGCAGTCAGTAAGAAGAACAGCGTTACCCACCCACAGTGTTTACAAACCGAAAATAAATAAACCCACAGAGTTTATAGCAATGGAACTTTAACCAATATTCCATGAGATCATCCAGCGATGCCCTGCATTATATAACTATGGATGCTTAGAAAAAAATAAGGTGGTCATTCCGAGTTGATCGCTCGCTAGCAGTTTTTAGCAGCCGTGCAAACGCTATGCCGCCTCCCACTGGGAGTGTATGTTAGCTTAGCAGAAGTGCGAACGAATGTATCGCAGAGCGGCTACAAAAAAAATGTGTGCAGTTTCAGAGTAGCTTCAAACCTATCACATCAGACCATTCAGTTCCTGATCTGACGTCACAAACCCGCCCAGCGTTCGTCCAGCCACGCCTGCGTTTTTCCTGACCCGCCTGAGTTTTTCCGACCACTCCCTGAAAACGGTCAGTTGACACCCAGAAATGCCCTCTTCCTGTCAATCACTCTGCGGCTGCCTGTGCGACGGAAAAGTATCGCTAGACCCTGTTGACAATGCCTATTCTATACCTTGTATAAAACACGCTAAAAGGTTAAAGAACACAGTACGCAATTGGCGCACGAGGTACCGTAAGGGTACGCCCTTAGCGTAGCGGACGCTGTATCGGGAGCGAGCCGCTCGAGCGACACAAACGCTCGCGAGAATACGCTGTTGGTATTGGGCACACTATAGGTGAGCGACTACCGTAATGCTACACTATCAGCGTAGCGGACGCTCGAGACCACGAGGAGATCACGAGCGGCGCAGACGCTCACAGTGTTAAACCTATATAACTAAACCATAAACAATGTACTTATACTGTAAACCCTTGTGCAGTGCTAAGGTGTAAATGCAACACAGTGTAACCTTGTTAGTTTAAAAGCTGTATGAGCGTATGTGACGCTCAGAGAACCCCTTAGCAATATAATAAACACTCAAATACCGGTCTAAGGGTCTAACGCCTTTTAAGGAAATGAATGAACGTTCAATTGCAAAAGAATAATACAATACAAGTTATACACTACCAAGATAACATAAAATACCTAACCGGATAACTACACATAAAATACAATACAGATATAATTACATTTAAAGGGGGGGGAGGAGAGAGAGAGAATGGCTTATAACATTAAATAAGAGACAATATGGTTGCAGAGAACTTACGCACCAGGGGAAACAATCGCAAGCGCCTTTTCTGGATATCCAGCTCCCGATTATCAGCAATGAGAACCGTTGAAGAGAGTAGAGAGCTGGCCCAGATCGGCTTGTCCTTTTATACACTACACACAATACAGTACAATTGTCCCTACATTCTTATTGTTCATTGGACACAGGAATTCGTCTTCGCATTATAACAAAAGGTCATAGGTTGGTTCATACAGGTGGGCTGTGACTATTTCAAACTGCTCAGATGGGAGGGAAACTGGGTTTCCCGCCGCATGGGTAATAAAGTGCAAATATAGTAAATGTCCATAAACTTCTTATGTCCATAACTATACGCACGAGCGATTAATCCGCTTCAAACCAACACCGGAATATTGCTAATTATATTCTCTTCCGATGGATACTAAACACCACTGTGTAACCCCTGTCTGACCCTTCGTATCAAACAAAGAGGGATCTCTTTGTCCCCGAACATACTACATTAACTAAACTTTCAGATTCTATCAAAGGGACCATAATCTACAAAATACATTATATGAATACAATATGTTACGATTGAGTCGCCCGCTAGATGAACATAAACTCTACCGTAAATGCGCATACCGCGCGCCTGCGGGTACACGCAACTGAGAGTATGCGCACGCACGGGAGGGCTCATGCACACGCAGCAGGCACTCGCATGAGGTGCATATATGGCAGTGTGTAGCGTGATATTTTTCTGACTTTGACAGTCCACCCTTTGGCAGTCACCAATAACTGCCACTTTCTAAAACATTTCAAAAAGAGAAAAATATATGTCATGTATAATACATTTCTATGATTGGGTAGGGGAGGAGAGGAGAAGGTAGGAAAAGGGTATGACCTAGTGAGATAGCAGAAGATTGTGTGTATGAATCCATGTTTGGGGGGTCATGTATCATCGTGCCGTACGTGTTTTAAATCAAGCTTCGAGGTATTGCGAAGTATACATTTGAATTCCTTCTTATCCCGTGGTACGGGTCTGTGGATGGGCTTTCAAACTTTACCGAGCTCTCTTCGGCTTTTGGTTGCAACAAAATGGGGGAGCACATTTTAGTTGATGATACATGAATGGGGGAATATGTGAGTGCTGATATCTGTGCCTATATTCCCTATCGACTATGTGTGTTATTACCTGAAGGTTGTAGAGATGAAGATAAAGAACAATTATGGTAAATGCAGTGATAAACTATGTGAGTTTAATATACATTTGCCGATTGAGGTCTTGTCTTGTGTCTTGTCTTGTCTTGTCTCGATGTACATGTTGACTGTAGTCTCCCGATGCTTTTGCTATAACGGTGTGCAAAAAGCTTTTTCAATGTCCATAGACTTACAAAAAGTATTGGGCTAGCGTAAAATTAAAGGTACTAGGGATATGGGGGTCTATGGCATAGTCCATCAGTTGTCTGTGTAAAAGGTTGTCAAATTCTTCTCCCAAGCGGATGTCTTTGTACCTTGGAGGAAAACAAAGGAGAAACGGGTGAAAGAAACGGACCGTGGAATCACATTTTCATCACAACATTGTCTCTATCGTTGGGTCATAAACCAAATCAGTCGTTGTTATTACAGTATCTTCACTTCTTAAACTCATCACTCGGGCGCTACGTTTACACTTTGTTAAAACCCGAACGCATCTAAATATCAGACCGACCAATATGATGACACCCAGAGTACACAGAAGAAATTTCCCTACATCCATGATAATTCCTTGAGTCCATTCTCCTAAACCAGAGAACCAATTTCGTGGGTTCAACCATGACACCCAACTGGTCAGCTCATTACCCACAGCGGCAAGGGTGAGATTGTGTTTCCTTCGGAACTCCCATTTTAATTGCAAAATGTCATCCATCTTTTTGTCTATGACCTCAACCGGGTCCTCGGTGCTGTTTGTAATATATGTGCAGCACTTTATTCCATACTGAGTCGCTAGGGTAACACAATACCCGCCTGTCACAGCTGTGAGATACCGTATTTTTCGGACCATAAGACGCACTTTTTCTCCCCAAAAATGTGGGGAAAAAAGTATGTGCGTCTTATGGAGCGAATAAGACATTTGTGGGTAGCGGGTAGTGGCCGCGGCCGGCGGGTAGCGGAGGCTGGCGGGTAGTGGCGGGTCCTGGATGCTACTGCTGCGCCGTCATCAGCAGAGCGGCCACAACTCAGCAGCAGAGCCGGCGTCCTGTAACTCCCCTGCTCCCCCATACCTCCTCCCTCCTCAGGAGAGTAGGAAACCACTGGTACTGTCGGGTAGCGGCGGCCGGCGGGTTGCTGCGGGTCCTGGATGCTGCTGCTGCTGCTGTGCCGTCATCATCAGAGCGCAGAGCGGCCACATCTCAGCAGCAGAGCCGGCGTCATGTGACTCCCCCGCTCCCCCCCACCTCCTCCCTTCTCAGGAGACGCAGGGAACCACTGGGGGTGTGTGTGTGTGTGTGTGTGTGTGTGTGTGTGTGTGTGTGTGTATATGCTCGCTCTGATGTGTGTGTGTGTCTGTGTATGCTGGCTCTGACAGAAGGCTGCACTGTATATCTCTTAGAGGTCAGAATATTTTTTTCCCAGTTTTCCTACTCTAAAAACTAGGTGCGTCTTATGGTCAGGTGCGTCTTATGGTCCGAAAAATACGGTAATTGAGAATCATCCTATGCTGAACCAGTTCTGTTTTATAAGCTTGGAGCTCCCTTCCGGTATACCTGAATGTGTCATCATACATTTCAGTGATATTGTCTAATAAATTTGCAAGCGCAGATATATATTTATAATTTATCACTCTTCTGGCGGTACGAGTGATATCTAACGCGATTAGGAATTGAATCCCGGTGGATTCATTGATCAGGTCAGAGGCCGGATGCTCTGTTCTTTCTATTAGGTGTCGTTTAACGATGTGTTCGTAATGAGTGTGAGTATAAGGAGCTTGGGCACTGCGGTGAATATCCTTCATTTTAGTGTGGGATACGGTCATTACCTCAGGCAGTACTTTTCCAATATAACACAACCCTTCTGAGTTTGGGGCAAGCCACTTATACGCCTTCCTCCCGCATATGAAATATGCATCATCGGGGAGAACATATGGGACGGAGTAGGACATTACCATATTACACATTTTCCATATGAAATCTCCTAACCCTAATTCTCCCATCTGTTTAGTACACGTATCAGTTTGTAGGATATGTGCACAGTATCCTGGTGATACCTCTCCAACTCTCATGGTCCTACTTCCTAGGGTATACCTATATCGGAAATATTTTCCACTACCGGCTATGTGGCGTATAAGTTCTGTATCTGTAGGCATTCTATCGTCTCTGTATGAAAAGGTCATGGTTTGGTTATTCCATGACACTTCCCAATTTATCGGCTTTCGGAGATTGGAAATGTTAAAAGATACTAGGGATCTATCCACATGATATTGGTGGAGCTTCAAACTAGGAGGACTGGAGATATTAAACCTCCTGTCCACCGGCCTCCCACCACTTAGCTCAAGTACCTCCCCTATAGTTAAAGGGAAGGGCACTAATCCTGATTTGCTATGGCCTTGAGGTACTTGAGAGCATACCCAACAATCTGTCTGATTTAACACTTTACCCACTAAGGAATGATAGTCACTCAATGGATGCCGGTCCATGTGGATATTAAAACTGGACTGACATTTCTTGATACACCCATCCTCAACTACACTGTCACAGAGTCTACAGATACATTTCTCTTTTCAGCTAACAATCCTTCACAATGTCTATAAATAACATGGCTGCTGGGTCGTTTCCGGTACTCGCCTTTGCTCGGTGATTGTGTTGTTCTTGGAAATTTACACCTCTGTCTCTGTCATCAGAACCTTTCTGGATCCTTTCTCGACCTCACTGGTACTCTCACCGAAACAGACTGCTCTGGTCAACATCATGGTCAACAGGAAAATCCATATCACAGTCTCTTGGGGCAAGTCCATCTTACAGGAGGAGAAAAGGAGTAATTTGTAATGGGGGTACAGAAAAAAACAGTTTGAGGGGGAGAGAAACTTGTTATGATAATTAGTTCTCTAGTCTTGTTGTTCTTCTTGTTCTGCTGTCATCTCAAAGGTGCTGTCTCTCAGTCTTCCAACCGAACATTCTGGTGATACAATATTCCTTCCAAATCAGCGATCTCTCTGTAAGGAGCAAAAATCTTGCATTACCATTTGTCTAACTGATGTGTGACATACCATCTTTAAAACATGAAAACATGAGTTAGAAGAGTGAAACCAAAAAAAAAAAAAAAAAAGAGAGAGAGAACAATTCATATACATATATATTACATAAACCAACAATAAACAACAGGAAAAAAAATTTTTTTTCAAACATTTTAAAACATTGTCAGATCTGCCGTTCATCATCAGGCTGTCATATCTACATGTCCAATGGTATCCTTGCGCAGTCCCTCCCACCAGCACCTCCATACTCCACCCTTTGTATCTGGCCAGGATACATTGATGCGGGTAGGTCATGCTGGGGTTTGGTAGACTTCTGCAAAGACCAAGTAGCTATGCAATGTTTGAGTCCTGCTGATGACCGTCAGAGATGGGGAAAAGAAACATTTCACAGATACATTACAACGTTTCACCCGGTCATTCCTGTGTCTTCAGGGAATGACCTCCCAATTTATTAACCGTTACCTCAGGCTTACCATCAGTCCTAATGATCACCTTTTCCTGACTACATATCATGGGTGTGGCCCAAAATTCTTCCTATATGATCCCTGATTATAATTTGGTTTGTCATAACTTTGCTCATATTCATGTCTAGGGGGTCTGACTTTATGTGGGCTGTTGCAGTTGCTGGCATAATGCCCTTCTCTTTTACAAAGATAACAAGCCCTGGGCTTCCTCCAAGTGCCAGTGACCTGAGGTCTGGGTTGATTTGATGCCTCCTCAAACGCTTGGATGCTCATCACCATCAACCGCTTTCCCTGTATTTCCCTGATTTCTTGGATACCATGGTTATGTTGTTGTCTAGGGGGTTGATATGACTTTTGTATATTTCTCGATCTACAATCTCTTGCAAAATGTCCCTCTTTGTGACAATGGTAACAAACTACCACATTTGAATTTCTCACAGGATTTTGGGTCTTAAGCTGGTGTGGCTTTTTGGTTAGAGCCTGTATACTTACAGCCATCAGCTTATTACTCCTTGACTCCCTGTGTCTGGTGATGTTCTGATCATGATCAATAACGGCCTCTCTTAATGTAGCCACCGAGATATTTCTCCAGTTTGGGTTGGTGGTCTGTACCCTTGTTCTCAACACCTCCTTTAAACCATTCATTAATAACCGCTACTTCTTTATGATGTGCATTTGTTTTGATGTCTGTGATCCCAGTGTCTCTAGCCATTACTTGCAGTGCTCGATTGAAGTAGTCAGAAGTACTTTCCCTTTCTCCTTGTCTTATGGAGAGGATTTTGTTCCACTTAGCAATGGCTGGGAAATATACTGCTAACTGTTGGTTGATCTGCTTAATACATTCCTGATTGTGTTCCTCCGTATGAGGTACCTCTGTGTTTAATTTACAATCAGCAATACATTTTGCAGGGTCAACACTGGAGGGCAAACATGCCCTCAGCACTGTCCGCCAATCTTTGTTGGTGGGTTCTGTGGAGTTTCCTAGTTCTTTAATAAATCTCTGACATGCAACTAGATCTTTCCTAGGATCAGGGAATTCAGACATAATTGCTCTCAATTCCATCCGGGACCAGGGACGGCGCATTGCACTGTCCTTGACGGGAATAATTCCCTGATCGTCAGTCTTCCCATTGGGGACTGTGATCACCCTGACAGGACTAAGTTCAATTACATCACCTTGTGTTGGTCTTACAATATGAGGTACATTTGTTTGTGCGTGATATATAACACCGTACGTACCTGTGGACACGACCTCACCTGACCCTCCGTTAGGGGGTTTGATTACTGCCTTTACCGATTTGGTCGCGTCCACCTGGATGTCTTGTAGGATGGCTTCTGGAAGAGGTACCGACATCGTGCTGGGCTCACTTTCTTGTTTGTAATCCTGAGGGAAGTTTAACATGGGGTGCAACTTGCATGGGTTAATAGTTGTACATCTAACAGTATTACAATTATCATCGTTACGTTTATTACAATTAGTCTTATCATCTATAATACAGTTGCTAAGTGCATTTTTATCGTACACCATTGCGCCATTCTCTGCAACCATAATCCTCTCCATTGCCATGTCTCTCTTCCCAAGATGAGAGTCAGATATGTAAGTTAAATTTCTTTGCATTTCACTTTCCTGTTGCCACAATTTTAAATCATCATAATGTCTAATACGCCTTTTTGAAGATTTAATCAGACACACTCTTCTCCTTAAATTCTGTAATATTTCTGGATTAAAACTACCTACCCGGGGAAACTTTTCCCCGTCATGCACAGTCATCCTTTCCCATTCATTGCATAATATTTCTGTGTGATGACCATCTTGGTCTGATTTCTCACACATTACCTTGCCGACCTGATTGATCGGTTTCAAATCAACCTGAACCAGGGTTGATCGCCCCTTACCTGAACAAGTGGCCCCCATCTCTGCAGGCGTTGCTTTCACTACCTCTGACTTCCAATCAGGGTCTCCGGCAACCCTCACAGAAAACCAAAATGTCCGGGGTAAGGCTGCGGTGGGGGTTTTGCCTCGAGGTCCGCCCACTTAACTCCGCCCACGTTGGCCAGTACTGCAATCACTGTTCCCAGAGCTGCTGTACCCAACCTAGGGCCCCTATGAACCTTTATTTACTGGGGTGTGTTGGACCTTCCAGCCCCCAGCAAGTATCGGTTGTTGGAATGTCCCCGAGTGATCAGGCTACTTCCCTTAAAATAAAAAAAATTACACAAATCACGTTAACAATGTGCAAGTAGCGTTCTTCTGAATTCAAGACACGCTAATGCACACAATCACATGCGGTACAATCGTATCTGCACACAAGCAACTAATCTTATGTGCGGAACGATCAGTGGAATTGAAAATTTCTGCTGCAAATTCCTTCAGCGATGAGCTTCTTTGGCCTATATGGGTCTCGCACCAACCCCTCTTCGGTTGTGCTCTCTACTTCTAGTCTGCTGTACCTGTCTGTGACCTCCTGGTCCGTGACCTCCTGGTCTGTGACCTCCTGGTCTGTTATGTACAGCAGACTCTACTGCTCATTAATGTGTCGAGTCTAACAAGGGACGCCTCCCAAGCCACCCCACGATATCACTCTCGCTGGTGTATCTCTTTCTACTGGCCTATGGTTCCCACTTCCGTAATAAAAGAGAAATCTTATATATACACACACTCTTACCACATGTACACTTTAATTTTTATTTCTGCGCAGAAATCCTTTCATTCGGTATTAGCCTAACCCAGAAGAATGGCAACAGAGAAAGTCTTTTTCTTTTAACTTTTAAACTTTTGGATTTGAGATAGATTTGTGTTATTTTCGCGTTATTTCCTTATCGCTTACTAAACAATACTATCGTGCGGTTTGTATCATGTGGGCGTATCCGTATGCTCCGTTGCGTAATACACGCTCCGTGCGTCGACCCTTGCTGCGTACGCCCTGCCCTTGTAAGGACACGTGTACACAGACCAAGTACGTCCACAGTTACACACTACACGTTTATCAATGTGAATGATCTTTAACAGTAATCCTTCACTGACCACCACTCAAATCTCCCTTGTATTCTAGGCGAGATTGTGTGCGTGCCTTTTACAATTATTCCCTTAAATATTACTTTTATCTATTAATAACAACAAATGTCTCAACACGTTTATCACTAGTATGTGGCAATCAGGAGAATGAGGCACGAAAACAATACTAAACAAGAAATACAGATGTGCATGCTTATTGCTTATGCGTACGTTCGCAAAACAGAAACTAAACAGGTTTTAAAAGACAATAATGTACTGTTCCTACCTTTCGGTTCTGGATTCCTTCAGCACTCCTTACTAAGCGAAGCAGACGCTTATCTGGTCAGCACTACGAGGAATATTACCTCCCGCCTTTTGCTGATCGATAATGTCTGCTGAAATTACCTAGTGCAGATATGTGAAGAGCGGGCGAGTCCCCAATTGACAATGCCTATTCTATACCTTGTATAAAACACGCTAAAAGGTTAAAGAACACAGTACGCAATTGGCGCACGAGGTACCGTAAGGGTACGCCCTTAGCGTAGCGGACGCTGTATCGGGAGCGAGCCGCTCGAGCGACACAAACGCTCGCGAGAATACGCTGTTGGTATCGGGCACACTATAGGTGAGCGACTACCGTAATGCTACGCTATCAGCGTAGCGGACGCTCGAGACCACGAGGAGATCACGAGCGGCGCAGACGCTCACAGTGTTAAACCTATATAACTAAACCATAAACAATGTACTTATACTGTAAACCCTTGTGCAGTGCTAAGGTGTAAATGCAACACAGTGTAACCTTGTTAGTTTAAAAGCTGTATGAGCATATGTGACGCTCAGAGAACCCCTTAGCAATATAATAAACACTCAAATACCGGTCTAAGGGTCTAACGCCTTTTAAGGAAATGAATGAACGTTCAATTGCAAAAGAATAATACAATACAAGTTATACACTACCAAGATAACATAAAATACCTAACCGGATAACTACACATAAAATACAATACAGATATAATTACATTTAAAGGGGGGGGAGGAGAGAGAGAGAATGGCTTATAACATTAAATAAGAGACAATATGGTTGCAGAGAACTTACGCACCAGGGGAAACAATCGCAAGCGCCTTTTCTGGATATCCAGCTCCCGATTATCAGCAATGAGAACCGTTGAAGAGAGTAGAGAGCTGGCCCAGATCGGCTTGTCCTTTTATACACTACACACAATACAGTACAATGGTCCCTACATTCTTATTGTTCATTGGACACAGGAATTCGTCTTCGCATTATAACAAAAGGTCATAGGTTGGTTCATACAGGTGGGCTGTGACTATTTCAAACTGCTCAGGTGGGAGGGAAACTGGGTTTCCCGCCGCATGGGTAATAAAGTGCAAATATAGTAAATGTCCATAAACTTCTTATGTCCATAACTATACGCACGAGCGAGTAATCCGCTTCAAACCAACACCGGAATATTGCTAATTATATTCTCTTCCGATGGATACTAAACACCACTGTGTAACCCCTGTCTGACCCTTCGTATCAAACAAAGAGGGATCTCTTTGTCCCCGAACATACTACATTAACTAAACTTTCAGATTCTATCAAAGGGACCATAATCTACAAAATACATTATATGAATACAATATGTTACGATTGAGTCGCCCGCTAGATGAACATAAACTCTACCGTAAATGCGCATACCGCGCGCCTGCGGGTGCACGCAACTGAGAGTATGCACACGCACGGGAGGGCTCATGCACACGCAGCAGGCACTCGCATGAGGTGCATATATGGCAGTGTGTAGCGTGATATTTTTCTGACTTTGACACTGTGTAAAACGACATCGTTCATTGTAATAGTTGCCGTGCGTGCGCATTGCATCGCATACGCATGCGCAGAAGTGCCGTTTTTTTTGCCTCATCGCTGCACAGCAAACGAATGCAGCAACTCAGAATGACCACCTAAGATAAGCGCTGGGAAAATAGGAGTATGTTCTTAGAAAACTGTTCGGAATCATTTTTCAACTCAACAGCACCAAAACATATGGGTTTGTTCCATCAACATTAATAATAAGTCTGATCAGACTTTTCTAGAGATTGTTCCAAAAATGTGGTTCAGATCAAAAACAAGTCTACTTAGGAAATTGGGACACACGGTCGTTGCTTTTTTAGTTGCATGACACAATCAGACAAAACTGCAGAAGCTTTAGAAGCAATGACATGAATATGCCTCCATGCCTGGCACAGTGTGTTCTGGGAACGGACACAACGAGAGTCTCGTTTATAGGGAAGATGTCATTCCTGACGTGGCAACAACACCACACAGTACAACACATCTGGGAATCCGAGCTAGACCTTGTCTCTGGCTCCGATTGTTATGGCATAAAATATATCTGTCTACCATGAAAAGTTGTTGTTTCAGATTATTTAAAACTTCAACCATAATCATTTTACTAAATTTATATATATATATATATATATATATATATATATATATATACACAGTATATATAATTAGCTGTTCTACCTGTTCTTCACACAGCAGTTTCTGATTTTCACGGTTGTAAATATAAGTACGTGTTAAAAATTTGGTAAATCTATAAATCTATAGAAATGTCAATTTGAGACGTCTTAATGTAAGTAAATATTAATCCATGGTTCTTGGCGTTACCCGCAACAGCAGCTGCGGAACTACCAGCGGTGCAGCCGGTGCTATGCACAGGGTCCCCTGGTGATTAAGGTACCCACAGCTGCCCAGACCCGCAGTGATTATTACCCACTTGCTCCACAATGTAATTAGGTGAGGGCTCCCATCACGCAATATAATGCGCGATTGGTGCACCTGTTTGTGATGTCCTGTCCCCGAGTCTTAATTGCGTTCCCCCTCCGCTCTCTCAGTGTTCTGAGACCCAAGTCGTGACTGAGGCAGTTGTCACTGGGTGGATTGATGGGTGCCGCTGTTGGTGCGACAACCAGGGAATGAGATGTCATGACATCTCATCCCTGAGGAGAGGAGGCTTCTGCTGCATGCAGAAGAGCAAGAGAAGCCTGGCGTCGTGCGTCTGCCCAGCCTGCGCTCCTCCAGCCCCAGCAGCCTATAAAGTAAGAAGATGGAGGAATAAGCAGAGGTGTAGGTAGGTATAAAAGGAGGAAGGGGGCACAGTAGCTCTTTATATTTGTATAAGTGATGGCGTGGGGGGAGGTACAGTACACGTGAATAAATGCAGAGGGGACGAAAGATAATTAGGTTTATATATACTGTAATTGAAGGTGTGGGGGGGGGGGCAACTGAGTAAAGGTAAACAGAAAAATTATTATATTTATAAGAAAATATGCACACACACACACACACACACACACACACACACACACACACACACACACACACACACACACACACACACACACACACACACACACACACACACTTGCAGGACAGAAGATACAGCTGGCACTGTGTGTGTGTTGGGGGAGCGGTGGAGGGAGGTGCCAGTGCCAAGGGCACAAACAATTCTAGCGCTACAGCTCTGGATAAGCCCTACTGCCGCCTTCTTACATTAGAGAGGCAGCCAAAACACGCTGTGCTATGTGCTCGTCCCCCGGTCACACTCTGCCTCCTGCTGTTGCCCTGTGCTTCCTGCTGTTGACCTGTGACTCTAGTTGTCACCCTCTGCCTCCCGCTGTCACCCTCTGCCTTTCCCTGCCACCCTTTGTCCCCCCGGTTACCTGGGTCCCTTTGCCATCCTCAAACTCACCCTGTCACTCTTTGCCTTTCACTGCCTCTCCCTGTCATCTTCTGCCCCTTACGCATCACTTTGCCTGTCCCGGCCACCCACTGCTTCTACCTGTCACCCACTGCTTCTCTCTGTCCACCACTGCTTCTCCGTATCACCCTCTGCCTCTTGCTGCCACTCATTGCCTTCACCTGCCACCCTCAATCTATCCTTGTTACTCTCTGCCTCTCTCTCTGCTTCTCACTGCCACCCTTTGCCTCTCCCTGCCACCCACAGCTCTCTGTCTGCCACTGCTACTCCCTATCACACTCTGCCTCTTCCTGCCATCTACTACCTCCCCAGTCACCCACTGCCTCCTCTGCCAACCTTTGGCTCCCCACTGCCACCCTCTGCCTCTCCCTTCCGCCCTCTGCCATTCAATTCATTGCCACCCGCTGCCTCTCCCTGTCACAACATCACCCTCTGCCACTCACCGTCACCCTCTGCCCCTCACCATAACCCTCTGCCACTGCCCCATCACCCATTGCCTCTCCACTTGGGGCAGAGGTTGGCCCAAAGAAAATGTTTGCACCTGGGCCCACCACTCGCAAGTTTCACCACTGCGCAACAGATACGGTAAAAAGTGACAGGACCATTTTTATAGTTTGTTAAATTCTACCCATTAGAGGTACAATCCAAATTTTGATACGATTGTCTATTTGGGCGTTGTCGTTCACGCAATGCAAGCCACGCATCGGTAATGATGTCACTATGTCAACCCCCTTTTCATCCCCTTAGAGGAGGTTTATTCACATTTTAATTACGTAGTTTTCCTATTTCCCACCTGAAGAATACCTACTGTATGTCACATTTCAGGTTCCCAACATATCGGGAAGTAAGAGAATTAGTGATGAGTGATACCCTTTTCACATCGCACTAAAAACCCGGTATCGACACGGCATATTGCCGTGTGGAAACGGGTCAGTGTGCGATGTGAAAGCTCCTTTGCAGAATTAGCGGGTCGCCTGACCCGGTAATTCAACCCGGTATAAAAGAAGGGTTATTACCGGGTTGAATACCGGGTCAGGCGCAGTGTGAATGGGAGCCGTTTCCGATGCGACACGGCTCCCATTCACAGCATAGGGAGAGGCGGCGCAGGAGATGAGCTCATCTCCCAGCGCCGCCTCCACCCCTGCCCCTGCTGCGCCCCCCGCTGCTATGGCAACCGGCCCGGTATATTGCCGGGTCGGAAAGCCAGCAGAGGAGAGCAAATGCCGGATCCCACCCAGTAAGGACACGTTTCTCTTACCGGGTAGGATCCGGCATTTGCGATCTGAATGCAGCATGAGTGAGTGAAGGCTTTCACATCATATATATATATATATATATATATATATACAGCAGCGCAGATGTACGGCACTCACAAACATTTAGAAAGGAAGAGACAAAAGCACGTTTGCTATACAACGTTTCAAACTCTATTTGAGTTTTTCTTCAGGTAAACAACAGAAGAAAAACTCAAATAGAGTGCCGTACATCTGCGCTGCTGTATTTCCCCTTTATTGTAAGGGCACCAAACCAAGTTGCTTCTTCCTCGTGGAGTGCCGGGCCTGCGGTTTTGTATATATATATATATATATATACTGCATGTTCAGTAAGACTGCTAGAGCTAATTTCTGGTGTTTGGTTTGAAAAACCACATTATAAGACCCCACATAAAACATGCAAGGTTAATTATATATGTAGTCAAATTTATACAATATAATTAACTGGCTTTTGATTCTTTACATACTGTAACATCAAAATACCCCCAGGGCTTGTCAATGTGGGACTGGCAACCATTTAGCAAAGACCTAATAAAAAATAATTACCTCCCCTTTTAAATGAAACAGGCTACACGCTGACAAATGTACCACTTTCAGACAGAAAAAACTCAAATTCCCGTTTTTTTCCAGGTTTTGTGAAGCCGGGAAAAACCTGGGTTACAATTCCTAACCCCTTTTCACACAACACATTTAACCCGGATTATTCCAGGGTCGACCCCTTTCAGACAGAACCCATGTCAGCCCTGCAATAGACTTGTGTGTCATAAGAAATGGACTGTTTTTATGGCACACAGAGATGAGGTCATGAAAAGTGGGCGGTGACTGCTCACAGCATTGCATTAGCCATGACCGAGGAGTTACTGCTGAGTAGCCCGGAGTTCCTGAGTTCTTGCTGTTTTTTGCTGTTTCACACAGCAAATGAGAGCCTGATGCAGCTGCTTACACTGAGCTACCTGGCACAGAATTATGCCAAGAGGAGAAGGGAGCAATTCTCTTTCATTCGTCTGCCCTGCAGCACAATTGTGACCTCAGGTGCCAGTGCCACGCCCGCTCAGCCAATCAGAGAGACCCTGCTGCTCAGCCAATCGCCAGTGGCCCGCCAGCTCAGCCAATCAGCGCTGTTAACGGTGACCCATTTCTAAAATCCCGGGTCGGACCCTTTCAGACAGCCGGCAACCCGTTTACGATCCGGGAAAAACCCAGGTAGAAACCTGGGTTGAAGTCCCGGGAATTCAGTCCCGTGTTGACCCTTTCAGACAGAAAAAAATCCTGCGTCGACCCTTCCAGAGCCGGGAAATTACTGGGTTCTTTTCTCTGTCTGAAAGGGGTATAAGGCTGTATTTCCACCTTAACGCTGATTGCTGGTAGCACAAGGAATCAAAGAACACAAAGGAGCTAAAGACCTGTTTTGGCTGTCTAGAGTTTATGCACAACTGAAGGATGTGTGACCCCTAATCAGAGTAACCATATGCCGGACTGATCAGAGCTGGGCTCATTGTTTTAGCAGACAAGGACAAGGAAAACAGGGGCGAAGGGGGCAGCAATGGCGCCGCAGCAGGATAAGGAGGAGGGGTGCCGGGCGGCCCGAAGGCGTGAACGCCGGGGGAGGGGGGGTTGGCTGCAGGGAGGCAGGACCCCCTCCCCTTTGCATCACCTGTAGGGAGCCCTGGGCCAGTAAAAGGTGCGGCCCAGAGGCGGGGGGTGGGGGGGGGGGGAGGGAGAGGCAGATAAAGCAGCAGCCGGGGGGGAGGGAGTTAATAGCTCCATTTTCCCCACACAGGAAAGGAAGTACCTGTGTCTGTCCAGTGGCTGCTGCAATTCCAGGGATCCAGGCATGGCTTCCACAGTGACCGGAGGCAGGTCACCATCACAGCAGGGAGCAAGGGTCGGGCAGCGCTTGGCAGAGCGGCCAGAGAGGAGAAGGGAGCTTCCAGCATGATACAGAGGCCGGGAGGTCAGCATTTCTGGCCAGCAGCTGCAGGGCCCATCCGTTCGTTCCTCTTCAGAAAGGCAGCACAGGAGCAGTGAAAATGGTGCTGTGGCGCCATCTGGTGGCCGGAGGACACATAAGAAGAAACAACCAGGGGAAAAAAGAAAGAAAGCAGGAAAAGCAACGGCTAGATCCGGAAGGCAGCAGCGACCAGCAGCTCTGCGAAAGGAGCAAGGGCAAGAGGGGGGTGAGTACCAGCCGGGGCAAGAAGGCATAGGAGAAAGGGGGAATGGGGCAGCCATTTTAGGCCCAAGGGGGGAGGGGCAGAGCGGGGGAACCCCTATTAACGTTGCAGCACAACGGTTGCAGAATACCCCAACACAGGCTAGGAACGTAGGAGCAGCATGCCAGGAAGGGGGAGTTATTAACACAGCTAGCGGGGCAGGGTCACCCGAAGTGAGGGGGAGATGGGTATTCCTGGCAGAGACACAGCAATATAATAGCCCGGCTAGGCAGCCAGAGGGCACTCCTAGGCAAGGGGGTAACTGGGGACAGGGCGCAGGGAGCGCACAGGACAGGGACATTACGCTAGGGTTGCGAAACCAGCTTGCCCGCTCCCCTGCGTTTATATCCCCGCCCAGGAGAATGTACCAGCAGATACCAACGCCAGTCACAGGACAGAGCAGGGGCCACGAAACGCCGCAAGCAAGCAATCGGGAGCAAGGAGCCACATCGCAAGATTTCACATCACAATCGCAAAATTTCACATCACAAGCGCAAAATTTTACATCACAAGCACAAGATTTCGCATCACAATCGCAAGATTTCACATCACAACCACAAGCGAGAATCCAAGACAATTACAGCAGTTACAGAGACAGTGCGGTCCTCGCCATGCCCAGCGGCCCGTCAGGGCAGCATCTTGCCGCTGCAAGAACGGCGGAGAAGAATACAGCGGAGGCCGGTGCCGTGACCAGCCCGGCCAGAGAAGACGTCTCCACAGCATCACTCAGGAACGGTGAGATGAACCATGTGTTTAATATGCAGAATGTGAATGTTATGCCGTTGTATAATAGCAATACACAAAGTGTGAGGGGTGGTACTGAAAAGGGGCAGGGGGACAGGGAGGCCTGGCACGCATAGACAAGATATGCTCAAATGCTACGCCTTCAATGACACCCGGTGCACACGGGCGTTCTGCAAATTCAAGCACGCATGCACGCACTGCAGCGGAAGTCACCCGGCAAAAGACTGCTTTAGGAAAAAAGGCCGCCAGGGAGAGAGAGGGGAGAAGGTATCTGGAGCGCTTGTGCCTGTCAAAGGCAAGTAGCCCAGTGAGGCTGGAGGGTATGCAGGCATGGCTAGCCAGGTACCCCAAGCGTTTAGAAGCCCAGCGGTTGCAGGAGGGTTTTAGAGTAGGGTTCAAGATCCCAGTAAGACGGGAAGTCCTTCCGGGCGACCGCAATAGGAACCTTCATTCCATCAGGGAGCAGCCGCAGGTGGCGCGACAGAAAATTGGAAAAGAATTGGAGATGGGCAGGATGGCCGGGCCATTCGCGGCCCCCCCAATTGAAAATTTGGTAGTGTCACCGCTGGGGTTAGTTCCCAAGAAAGCACCGGGAAAGTTCAGACTTATTCAACACCTATCTTTCCCGGAGGGGGCATCGGTTAATGATGCCCTGGACGTGGAACAGTGCTCGGTGCAATATCAGTCGTTTGACCATGCGATAAAAATGGTTAGGAGGCAAGGGAAAGGGGCCTTGTTGGCGAAGCTGGACATCGAGTCAGCGTTCAGGCTACTCCCCCTGCATCCGGACAGTTTTTACCTTATGGGTTTCCAGTTTGAGGGCCAATATTTCGTGGACAAATGTTTGCCTATGGGATGCGCAATATCTTGCGCGTTATTCGAAATTTTCAGCTCCTTCTTGCACTGGTGCTTGGAAGCACGGACAGGCTGTAGGGCAGTAGCGCACTACCTGGACGATTTCTTGCTGGCAGGCCCAGCTCAGTCTGGGCAGTGCGCGCAGTTGCTGCAAGAGCTCACAAAGATGCTGAACGAGTTCGGAGTCCCCATTGCGGGGGAGAAAACTGAGGGCCCAAAACAGGTTATCTCTTACCTAGGTATAGAGATCGACACAGAGAAGATGGAGTGCCGGTTGCCAACAGAAAAAATCGAAAAGTTGGAGCGAGAAATCAGTGCATGCGCCCAAGCGAAGTCAGTTACCTTGGGCCAGTTGCAGTCATTGCTAGGGTCGCTGAATTTTGCTTGTCGCGTAATCCCTATGGGGCGGATTTTCAAGCGACGTATGGAAAGGGCAACAGCGGGAGTGAGGAAGAAACATCACTTCATCCACATCAGCGGGGAATTGAAGGAAGATTTGTTAGTATGGCAGGATTTCTTGAAACAGTTTAACGGGGTACGCATGTGGCCGAGCAAGATATCGCCAAACCATGCACTGCAGCTGTTCACAGACGCAGCAGGAGCCATAGGCTTCGGAGCGTACTTGCAGGGAGAGTGGTGCGCAGAAGAATGGCCGCAAAGGTGGAAGGACAGCGGTTTGACTAAGAACTTGGCAGCTTTGGAGTTGTTTCCTATAGTGGTAGCCGTAGAGGTTTGGGGCCGCAGGCTAGAGAATAAGTTCATACAGTTTTGGTGCGACAATATGGGCGTGGTACAGGCCATAAACAGCCAATCTGCCTCGTCCGCACCGGTGATTAGGTTGCTGAGGTGGTTGGTAGCGGCATGCTTGAGGCACAACATCACATTCAGGGCAAAGCATGTGCCAGGAGTCGAGAACGTTATCGCGGACGCGCTGTCACGTCAGAAATGGGAGGTGTTTAGGGCGGCAGCGCCGTTCGCGCGGGGCCAAGGTTTAACATGCCCTTCTCATCTTTGGCAGATAGCCGAGCCTGTTTGAACGAGCTGGTGGAAAGGTCCCTGGCGCCCAAGACCTGGAAAGCGTACGTGGCAGCATGGGAGAAATGGCAGCAGTTCCAGGGGAACGTAAGCTCAGAGGGCCAGGCGCCCCTGCAGCAATTGTTGGAATTCTTAGGCAAGAGTAGGGAGGAGGGAGCATCAAGGGCAGTGGCAAACACCAGGCTGGCAGGGGTATCTTTCTTTTCAAAGTTGCTAGGGAAAGAGGACCTAACTAAGGCATTCGTAGTGCGCACAGTGATGAAGGGATGGGCCAGAGTGGAGATACGGAGCCCGGACTCCCGGGAGCCAGTAACCATAGAGAGGCTTAAGAGCATTATTCACATAGTGGCGAAAGTATGTAGCGGAGAGTACGAGGAAACACTGTTTAAAGCAGCGTTTATCATGGCGTTTAGCGGAGCATTTAGGGTCGGGGAGCTGGTAGCGCAGTCAAAAACGGCCACAGGAACAGGCCTGTTGGTAAAAAACGTAGCGGCCTCGCAGGGCGCGGTCTTGTGCAAAATTCACAAGTCAAAAACGGACCAGATAGGGAAGGGAAGATGGGTCCAGTTGGGCAGGCACCAGGACACAACAGTCTGTCCAATCGAGGCGGTACAAAATTTTTTGGAGGTCAGGCCAAAAGGGGGCGAGAATTTCCTTATTCATGTGGATCAGACAGCACTTACCAGGTTCCAGTTCACAGCCATATTTAAAAAATGCATCAGGGAGTTAGGCTGGAACCCGAAGAAGTTCGGAACCCACTCATTTAGGATCGGCGCGGCAACATCCGCCGCAAGCCAGGGATGCTCAGCCGAAGAGATAAAGGGGAAAGGGGGGTGGAAGTCAAACAGTTACAAATCTTACGTCAGGCCGGTGGCCAGGGCGCCGCCGCAATAGAAGGAATTGACAACTGTCCTAACACCCCCTCCTCCCCCCCCGCTTCCTCTAATCTTCGCAGGGATCATCGGGAAGCGGTGTTGGATCTTCGGCCATTCATACATATTCTGGGCAGCGGCACGGGCCGCAAAAAGACCATACGGGCGCCAGCTGGGGATGAGGCGAGAAGAGGCAGCAGTTTTTTGGCTGGGCAACAGGGGCATGGTATGGGAGCAGGCCAGGGAGGCCTGGCTCAAAGCCGAGCGGGCATTGGGAAAGCCCGACGTGTTGGTGTTGCACCTTGGGGGAAACGATATCGGGAAAACAAAGTC
Organism: Pseudophryne corroboree; assembly: GCF_028390025.1. NCBI lineage: Eukaryota > Metazoa > Chordata > Amphibia > Anura > Myobatrachidae > Pseudophryne > Pseudophryne corroboree. Next base: position 93,019,491 of record NC_086445.1, on the reverse strand, counting down.
GCTAGACCTGATCAGGCAGGCCAGGGAGGACATTGCCTGGATAAAAGGGCGGTGGAGCAACGTGCGCATAGTCTGGTCAAAAATTATCCCGCGACTAGCCTGGAGGGGGGCTAGGTCAGGGCACGGAATAGACAGAGCTAGGAAGAAAGTCAATGCGGCCATCGGTAAAGTGGTCACAGCCAACGGGGGAAGCGTTATACACCACAATGACCTTGCAGGGAGATGTGAGGGTTTTTACAGGCACGATGGGGTGCACCTGTCGGACATAGGCCTTGATATCTTCAACAATGCGTTGCAGGATGCGTTGGAGGGTTTGCGGTGGTAGCGCAGGGTGGGGCTTCGGTCCGCAGGTCGCTGGGACCTCGTGTGGCGGGGAAGGAGCGGTGCACAAGGCATGGTAAGGGGGGATTGTCAGAATGCCTCGCATAAGTCACCAATTAGTAGGCCGTACGCCTGGTTCCAGCTAAATGCGGCAGGGGCCATACGGGTTGCGCGCCGTGGTAGGGTGTTATGCACATGGTAGCTGGTCCCCCAGCGCAGGGGGCGTGGTCCGTCGGCCCGCAAGGGCGGGCCGGGTACGCCTCAGGCGGGGAGGGGGCGTGGCCGTTGCCGGTAAGGCACGCCCCAGGCGTTTCTCTAAACAGCGGGAGAGCCGTGCACCGCTTCCTCTCCTTTTTACCCTGCAATGGTGTGTTTTTGGTATTAGGTGGAAATAAAGCTGTGACCATTTATTCTTTGCACAAAATTACAAGTCTCGTCTCCAGTTATTTGATTAGAGCAAGCCGGCGGGGCACCAGAAGGTCACCCTCTCCATCCTTACAAGGGCGAAGGGGGCAGCAATGGCGCCGCAGCAGGATAAGGAGGAGGGGTGCCGGGCGGCCCGAAGGCGTGAACGCCGGGGGAGGGGGGGTTGGCTGCAGGGAGGCAGGACCCCCTCCCCTTTGCATCACCTGCAGGGAGCCCTGGGCCAGTAAAAGGTGCGGCCCAGAGGCGGGGGGGGGGGGGGGGAGAGGCAGATAAAGCAGCAGCCGGGGGGGAGGGAGTTAATAGCTCCATTTTCCCCACACAGGAAAGGAAGCCCACCCACCCGCCCTGAGTTGGCAAGGAACAGGGTTGGTAGTAGCTAGGACAGGGGTATGGGCCAAGGGAGCGCAGGACTTAGGCAGTTTTTTTGTTTGTGTCATCACTTGCTTACAAATGACACGTTGTGAAAAGTTATTACGGTGTTTTGTTTTATCGCAATAAACATGGTTTGGTGTAAATCGTTTGTATTTTCTTGTCACAGCGGGTTGCGGGGAAGGAGCGGTGCACAAGGCATGGTAAGGGGGGATTGTCAGAATGCCTCGCATAAGTCACCAATTAGTAGGCCGTACGCCTGGTTCCAGCTAAATGCGGCAGGGGCCATACGGGTTGCGCGCCGTGGTAGGGTGTTATGCGCATGGTAGCTGGTCCCCCAGCGCAGGGGGCGTGGTCCGTCGGCCCGCAAGGGCGGGCCGGGTACGCCTCAGGCGGGGAGGGGGCGTGGCCGTTGCCGGTAAGGCACGCCCCAGGCGTTTCTCTAAACAGCGGGAGAGCCGTGCACCGCTTCCTCTCCTTTTTACCCTGCAATGGTGTGTTTTTGGTATTAGGTGGAAATAAAGCTGTGACCATTTATTCTTTGCACAAAATTACAAGTCTCGTCTCCAGTTATTTGATTAGAGCAAGCCGGCGGGGCACCAGAAGGTCACCCTCTCCATCCTTATAGAGGGCAGATCCCTCTCAAATGACATCCTCCATGTGATGAGCATAGTGTACTGGGTTATTGCGATGAAGGTTAATCTTCCCTGCCTGTCAGTATACAGAACATGTTTTGCCTGTCACAATGGGCTTACATGTTACCATGCAGGAATGTTTTACAGGGAACACATATGATATCCCGGCTGTCACTATACAGGCAGTGCAAGGGTGTAGATTCATGCCAGGCACCCGGAGGCGAAATAGAAGGTGATGCCCCTAACCCCCCTCCCAGTGGTTCTGGCTTGCACATGTGCTGACGTCCCAGCGACTTGCCTATGGTACATGTGGGAGAATAAAGATTCCTTATTGCAGGTAATTGTGGCGATAAGGAATCTTTATTTTCAGGTGCTGACTGCAAATGATAATAAATAGAGCCATGAGGAAGGGTTTTATCAAAGTTCAGAGAGAGATAAAATTGTGAGAGATAAAGTACCAACCAATCAGCTTCTGCTTTAGATTTTGCAGGTTGTGTTTGAAAAATGACAGTAGCGGATTGGTTGGTACTTTATCTCTCACAATTGTATCTCTTTCCATGCTTTGATAAATACCCCCCCCCCCCTTAAAAGTTTTATTACAATAAGTAATGGTTTTTTTTTTAAACCAACTTCTGCTTTCCTTTCTTTCCTCATGTAAGACTCAGCAGGAGAGCTGTAGATCATTGTACATGCTTTGATCTGTTATCAGAAACATCCTAGACTCTTCAGCCAAAGGGGTCTTCGAAGGGGTTTTCTGAGCTTGAACAGCAGCAAGTCACTATGAAATGAGTGGAGAGTGATTTTTTCTAGTTCAGAAGCCCCCTCAGTCTTTCTTTCTTTCTTAGGGCCCCTCTGACAGCTGGAGGCCGGCGGCAAATGTCTCCATTGTCTCTGGGACTTACGCCACTGTGACAGTGTCATCCCGTCTGTCAGAAACCCGGCAGCGGGCCTGGTGGCTCTCTTCGCTCGCCACAGGTTATATTCACACTCGGTTGGTGGCGTGAACCCACCAACTGAGTGGGAATAATCCGCGTTTGTTGGGATTATAACAGACTGGACCAGCTGTCGGGATTCTGGCGTTGGTCTCCTGAATGCTGGGATCCCGACAGCCGGGATATTAACTGCATCCCGTTTTACAGTGTTATTGTACTCTAAAGGGCCGTACTCACGTGGGAGATATGGGGGGAGATGTGTGCTGAGCGAGGGGGAAGGACACAGGGTTGCCCCTAATTTCACCCAATGAACTGTGTGCTAGATTGAGCCTACATGCAGGCCAATCTAGCACCGGCGATAGCGATGCATATCGCTGGGGGGGCATACACACGAGAGATCCGTGCTTAAAATCTAAGCAATCTAGTCAGATTGCTTAGGTTTTAAGAACGGATCTCTCCCGTGTGTACCCTCCTTAAGGGAGCTATAGCGTCCTGGGACTGTTATCACCCTTAGGGATAGATTTACTATAGTAAAAAAAAAAAAGTGGAGGTGTTGCACAAAGCTACCAATCAGATTCTATAGGTTCTCTTTTGCATTCTTGAAAATGATAGTCAGAATCTTATTGGTTGCTACATAAAACACCACCATTGTATGTTTCAGAAGCTTTAGTAAATCTACCCCTTAAACTGGGCATACACTATACCAGGCCTGGCCAACCTGTGGCTCTTCAGCTGTTGTGAAACTACACATCCCAGCATTCCCTTATACATACCTCCCAACATGACCCTCTCCAGGAGGGACACAATGCTCTGCTTCTGGACTTTTCTCTTAATTTATGATTGCCGGCACCTGTTTTGGACAGGTTAATGGATAAGAAAGGTGTTTCAGCACAGGTGATGGCAATCATAAATTAAGAGGTCCAGAAGCAGAGCATTCTGTCCCTCCTGGAGAGGGTCATGTTGGGAGGTATGCCAAAATAAAGCATGTGTTGCGCAGGAAGCTACCAATTTATACAGTGTTATATTATGCTTTATATGCTGATCTATCCAGTATGACTTTGCCATAAATCAGCATAACCAAGGGTTAAAGTAGAAGGGTACACTGCCGTGAGGCATGAGAAGTACTTTTTACCAACAATAGCCTCCTGTTACCAACTCTTTCTCCAACCCCGTCATAAAAAGGTATAGGGGTGTATTCAATTGATGTCGGATCCTTTCGGACAAAAAGGATCCTACATTTCAGTATTCAATTAGCGGCCAAATCTGACAGGTTTTGGCCGTTCCCGACAATGCCAATTGGACTTTCTTTTTAAGTTGGATTGACATTGTCGGAAACAGGGCTAAAACCTGTTGGATTTGGCCGCGATTCCGACAAAACATGTGGATCCACGGCTAATCCACAATCCACCACGTGTTTTCCCGGCAAGTCGGATTTTCTGACTTGTCGGATAAACAGCAGTATGATTGAATAAGTCAAATCTGGATTCGACCTTCAATTGTCGGACTCTGACGTTTATCTGACAAGTCGGGAATTCCAACTTGAATTGAATAGACCCCTTAGTCGCTGCCACCAATATTCATAATTGAATGTAAGACAGCTTTATTTTTACATTGCAATGTAGAATTCAGTTAGCTTCCCAACGGATTGGATCCTGGCGGTCAATATACCGATGCCGGGATCCTGAAGGAGGACGCAATGCCGGCGTCCACATACCGACGCCGCTCGGGATGCCGGCGTCACATTACCGACAGCTGGTATCCCGATCGTCATCACTGCAGGGGGGAAGGGGGGAGGTTAGGTTTAGGCAGGAGAGGGGGGGTTAGGGAGCAGGGACCGGAAGATAGGGTTAGGGACCGGGGTGGGAGCGTTAGGGTTAGGCACCAAGTGGGGAGGGTTATGGTTAGGCACCGCCGGGGAGGGTTAGGGTAGGGAAAAGGTGAGGGTTAGGGGGCTGAATAGGGGGCTGTCGGGTTTATGATGGAAGGGATTCCGCTGTCGGTATACTGACAGCCGGCAAATCATACTGAACCTGACGGGACAACATCCGGGCTTGTGTGTGGAAACGTATCCCACTGACTGATATTCCCTGTAGACTTATTGAAAGCCCCTTGATGAACCTCCTGTGATGCTGCTTTTGTGTTATTATTTGCCTGCTAAAAGCATAGTGACATGGGGGGTAATTCTGAGTTGATTGCAGCAGGAAATTTTTTAGCAGTTGGGCAAAACCATGTGCACTGCAGGGGGGGAAGATATAACATGTGCAGAGAGAGTTAGGTTTGGGTGGGGTGAGTTCAATCTGCAAACTAAATTGCGGTGAAAAAATAAAGCAGCCAGTATTTACCCTGCACAGAAACAAAATAACCCACCCAAATCTGACTCTTTCTGCAAATGTTATATCTGCCCCCCCCCCTGCAGTGCACATGGTTTTGCCCAACTGCCAAAAAATTTCCTGCTGCGATCAACTTGGAATTACCCCCAATGTTCTAGATGCAGTAGGCTCAGACAAGGAAGAGGTCCCAGGTGGAGCTATAATGCATCCAAGCTAGTCGTCAGTCCAGACTTCACGGGTTGGCGGGCTATGTCTTCCCATCTCTTTTTAGGTAAGTTGACTTGTGATTGTCTTTGATATTTCCTGTACCTCACCTTGACAAAGGGGTGGAATTGCTCCGAAACGTCGGCAATTATGAGAATTTAATACATGTTTTTGTTACTACGCCGTCTCTGAGTGCCGTCTTTTTTCCAAGTTTATGCATCTACGCTTTTAGGAGGGCACCGGAGCACCTTATACGTTTGAGTGGAGTGCCGGTCCGTCCATCTATTATATATATATATATATATTTATATATATCATTCGTCAGGGTCTGGCACTCCCAATTCAAGTCCACTGCTTCGCTGGTGCCTTCACTATAAGATAGCATGCAACAACTGTGCCCCGTCATCAGGATAAATTTACAAAGGTATTTTGGTTTCTATATTTAGTCTGACAATGGGGCATGGTTGACCCTGAAATGTTGAGAAAGTAGAGTCTGCATTTAAAAATCCTTACGTGCCATGCAGTGATTCACCTGTACAGTACATATACATCTTTACATATACTGTACATAGGCATACATACAGTATACTTTCAAACATACACACAGCATACATATATATACATAGCATATACATACATACACATAACAAACACACACATATCTCACACACACATACAGACTACCTCCCCTCCACTGAGTCTCACAGTTTCATTAGGCACCTGGAGTCCGTGGGAGCGCCGGAGGCAGTCAGTCACCGTTTTGCCCCTCCACCGATTTCCTGCACAGGCTTATCCGGCTCCCTCAATGCGGGACCTGCCTGAGAAGAGCTCAGCTGCGCGCTGCTCCTGCAGCGGCAGCCAGCGGTCACTAACTCCTCGCAGTGGCAATGGCAGGCAGAGACCCGGGAGCTGGCGGTGGTGGCAGTACTCCTGAGTCACTTGCAAGACGAGAGACAGGCGGCGCCACCGGCGGGACTCGGATTGACTGCCTGAGACAGCAGCCGGGCTGTGCTTCCGAGTCCCTTGCAGAGGCCGCGCTGGAGTCAGGCGGCGGTTGGAGACAGGCTGCGGCGCCGGAGGGACAAACAGTATATTATTAATGGCTGGAGGTAGCGGCCGTGCGGGTGGGGGGGATGCCGATGGTGCGCCTTCAGTGCACTTGTGCTGTAGGCATGGCACCATCGTCACACACGTAGTTATGGCCCTGTGGCCACGACCCTTTTCCCATACTTTCAAGGGAAGTTTGGAGAACCAAAATCGGTACAGACCATAAAAAAAAGGTACTGTACCTGCCAAAAAGGTACAGAAGGAGGGTATGTCACTGCATCTGCAGCAAGTCTCTGCGCTGTAGATAGGGGAAAAAAAATCCTTTTACTGCAGCGTCCTATGTCCTGCTGCCAGTCCGCCTACCCCCTCCGGCATCAACAATCCCCACTCCCTAGCTGCGGCGCAGGTGGAACAAAAGCTGCTGCAGCCACCGGCAATGATGTGTATAAAAGCAGCGCAGCAGAAGGCTTTCATAGCTCTCCCTGCGCCGCATACTGTCTGAGCCCTGGAACCTCCTCTGCACGTTATGTCACAGAAGTACCTCCCCGCCACAGCCGCGTCCAGATCCCCAGAGGCCCTGACTCCGCAACACAGCACCTGGGCTGCCACCCTGGAAGCCCCGAGATGGCTAATGTAATGGATAGAGTGGGTGATATTGCGGAGGGTAATGTCTGGACGCTGAATCAATGTAAAAGGTGACAGTGCAGTGGGTGTGCAGTGTCACTGACACTGCACAGCACTCTCACCTTTTACATTGATTCAGCAAGTCAGTCAGTTCTGCCAGCCAGTCACTATTGTTAGTGCCGGTGTCCCAACGCGCTGCATTACAGGGAAGTAGACTCACTAAATAAACTACAGCTCCCAGCAACCGTTAGCAGCGAAGCATTCCAGCGCTAAGGCCTGCTGGGAGCTGTAGTTTATTGAGTGCATCTTTTTCCCTGTAATGCGGCGCGTTGGGACACCGGCGCTAACAATAGTGACTGGCTGCTGTGTGAGTCTCCGGGAGAGCCACTGCCAAAGGGAGGACAGCAGCTTAGCTGCTTCCAGGAGGAGAAGCAGGAGAAGCATTGCCCGCCCCTCCCCCACTGGCAGTACCTCTGGGCTCCATCTGCAGCACCCCCACAACCCCCGCTCCACCACCCGCGGTGGCTCCGGACCCCCTCCTGCACCCGCAGCACCTTCGCACCCGCCCCTCCCCCACCTGCCGCAAACACTGCACCCGCCCCTACCGCACCCGCAGCACCCCTGCAACTGCGGTGGCTCCGGACCCCAACCCGCGGCACTCCCACACCCGCCCCTCCCCCACCCATAGCACTACCGTACCAGTCCTTCCCCCATCCACTTCTCCCCACACCCGCCACTCCCCCAACCACAGCAGCTACTAGGTGATTCATCAGGCCCTGCGTGTGCTGTTCACGCCATTGCAAGGGGCTACGACCCCTTAACCATCGCACGCCCTTTGTCCGTGCAATATTTAGCCACTCACACAATTATGATTGGAGTTAATACTCCATATAATACAAATATTGCATGCCACAAGGACGTGCAAGAGTTAAGGGGGTGTAGCCCCTTATGACGGTGTGAAGAGCACCCGTAGGGTACGATGAATCACCTAGTCCTTTAGAGTTTAGTTCATTTTAAGCAGCAGACCCTTCACCTCTAGCAGCAATAAGAGTATTTTTACTGAGCTCTGGGAATTCCTCAAACAAATTGTTTTTGGAATCTGCATTAGTGTTTTTGATATCATTGGTGTAGAGACCACAGAATATTTAATTTGTTATCAAGTTTTCTGCCACGTTACGCTAATAAAAGTGAGACGTTTTAAGCTTCTAAATTGAGGATGTTGCGCACAGAGCATTGAGCAATACAGTATTTATCCTTCTGTTGTCTCTTCAAATACTTGAAGCATAATGGATATAAGGGTTGAACAGACATACAGTATAGGTAATAATCACACATCAGAATACCTCCAGTTGTATGCAGTTAGAAAGACAGCCACCAGAGGGCAGCAAAAGTCTAATATTTTCTCCTGAATTTCAGGCAAGCACAATTCACATGAGATTAGGCCAGTGGTTTCCAAACATTTTTGAATCACGGCGCCCTGGAGTATCAGAATTATTTTCACGGCACCCCTAGGCCAAAAATTTCTTATTGAGAAATTTAGAGAGAAATATTAAATTAAGTAGATTGTGTTTATTTATATGTCATCCTTAGGCTCAATTGTGTGGTGAGGGACAAGATTTGCTTCTGTTTGTCCCCATATTTTATGACTGACAGCTATTAGCACTAGTTTTGCCTATTATATTGACCATAAATAATTTGAATTGGTCCTGGACCACCAATCCAAGGCACCCCTGCAACTGTTCCGAGGCACCCCAGGGAGCCACGGCACACCGTTTGGGAACCACTGGATTAGGCAATATAAAATAAATTGTAGAGCAAGGAGGGGTACACTACACATTAAACGATATGTCATCCGATCCTGCGACATATCGTACACATCGTCTGATTGCACGCTCTCACCCGCCGACATCGGTGTCGTCCCATCGCACGTCAGATGGGATAACCCAGCGGCTGCCAGCATACAGCTGACTGTGGTTGCGCAATATATCGCTCAGTGTGTACGGGCGACTGATGAATTGTCCCACCGACCACAATACACTTCGTTGTGGGGTGTACCCGGCCTTAGAGTGCCATAAATTGTCAAGATGACAATATGAACATCATTCTAGAGCTTAGGGTCCCAATTAATAAAATAGTTGCTCTTATAAATGTCAAATTGGTAGTAGCTCAACATCCATGTGAAGCAATATTCACAAATTGGAACCTCAGTACATATCATATATGATTTCTGCTGCGGCCTAAGCCTGGTTCATGTTGGCAAACACCTTTATTCCCACACTTATACCCCTTTTCCACTAGCGTAGCACAGGTCGCAGCCGTGTCGTCTGACACGGCTGCGACCCGTGCTACAGCCCCCTGCAGACAGCGCTCACCAACCTGGCAATTGCCGGGTTGGTGACGCGCTAGTGATGCGGCAGGGGCGGCGCTGGGAGATCACATGATCTCCCAGCGCCGCCCTCCCTATGCACTGTGAATGGGAGCCGTGTCGCCTCGACGTGTTCAACCTGGCTAGCTACCAGGGTAGGATTCCCGGATCACTTGATCCGGGAATTTCCCGGGGGACCCGTTTCCACTAGGGAAAAACACGGGTAAATGCGCGCCCCTGCGCATTTACCCGTGGTTAAAAGAGCTAGTGGAAAAGGGGTATTAGATTACGTTGCATATCTTATTGCCTTATTTCCAGGTTCTCATTCTACTATACACAGAAGAGACTTTTCCCTCATCGGTGTATATTTACAATACTCTTCTGATGGAGCGGCTAATTGATCCGCCGGATGTTATTCAATTGTCCCTGATAGTAACAGCAGGCAGGCGAAACAAAATCCCTGATAAGTGATGTTTTTTTATGGGTATAATCGTGAAAACACATGGATTCGGTAACTTATCCCTGATCTTGTGTTTTTTTTTCATGCAAAAAAGGCCTTTAATTGGATTTTCAAGCAAAAATGATCAAATACAATTGAATTCCGCCCTATGCTCGTTAAGCCGTTATGATTTGTCTCATAGCACTGATAATAGCACCCTAGGTTCCTAATTACAAAAATGAAATACTGTTTTTAATGAGATTTCTTAGCTAATCAGATGCTAACTCCTTGCTGTACATTCTGCTTTGCAGCACAGACGAGCAGGCAATGTCAAAGAGACTCTTAAAAGAAAATCAATATGTATATTCACCTTACACTGAGCAAATCAATTCAGGTTCAATGAGGTCGATTCAATTCGGCAACTCAATTCAGCTAAAGTTAAGTCGGCGAAAGCCCGTTCTCGCCGACTTAACAGGTAGTTTTGTCGGGAGAACGGGCATTCTCCGACTTAACTACCCGCGGCGATGCTGATTCCCGACAGAATCAGCCTTGCGCCGGCCGCGCGGCAGCACTTTTGTCGGTTTTCTTCTCTCACCCCCCCCCCCCCCGGGATGAGAGAAGAATTCCCGACAATTGCGGGTAACTAGCAGCTGAATTGAATAGCGTCGGGAGCTAATTCCCGGCGCTATTCTTAAATTGCCGAATTGAATCGACCCCAATGAGTTCCAGTGTTTCAGAGACAGAGGGTCTGATTCAGAGACTGAATCACTGAAAAATATATAAGAGCAGTCTTGTGTAAAAAGACGCCCATTGCCAGCTTGCGCGTCCGAAGACACAGCATCGGATCACCATGCAACCATCGGGCAGGCGTCAGCCATAGGTCAGAAGTAATAATTATAGTGTAAAAAAAAAATAAGTGTTACAATGTAATGCCTCAAATCGTCACATTGTAACACTTAATCTAGCACTTTTTTAGGCTCAAATCATGTTGTTTTTTTTTACTAATGTAACACTTTTTTTTGTAGTCTGACCCGTTGCCCGGCCAAAAAATGGGAACTCACTGGTGCTTATATAGCTGACAGTCTCTATACCTCCCTCTCAGTAAAGCGCCACACTGATACAACCAAGCTCTCCCGTCTCGTTTCACCCTTACAGGCACAGTGACCTTGGCACTGTCAGTCAATAGGCTTCTCCTTGATTATACCATTTGTTAAGTGAGCTGGGCACGTAGTGGGCAATGTGGCATAATATAAACTGGGGACAGTATATTGTGGCATAATATAAACTGGGGACAGTATATTGTGGCATAATATAAACTGGGGACAATATACAGTATATTGTTGCATAATATAAACTGTGGCACTTCAATGTGCCATAACATATACTGGAAAATTTGTGTGGTGTAATATGAACTAGGGGCACTCTTTGGCATACTGTGTAGTGGCAGCACTGTAATGGGGTATATTGTGATATGGCACCACTACCATGTTGTACATTATGAATTAGCGGCATTGAGGGTGTAATATGAATTTGGGGCATACTACTACTTTGGGGCATACACTGAACTAGACCACTACTATGGGGCATAACCTGAACTAGGGCACTAATATGGGGCATAAACTGAACTAGAGCACTACTATGGGGCATAAACTGAATTAGAGCACTACTATGGTGCAAAAACTGAACTAGAGCACTACTATGGGGCATACACTGAACTAGAGCACTACTATGGGGCATAAACTGACTTAGAGCTCTACTATGGGGGATAAACAGAACTAGAGCACTACTATTGGGCATAATCTGAATTAGAGCACTACTATGGGCCATAAACTGAATTAGAGCACTACTTTTGGGCATGAACTGAACTAGAGCACTACAATGGGGCATAAACTGAACTAGAGCACTACTATGGGGCATAAAATGAACTACAGCACTACTATGGGGCAAAAACTGAATTGGGGCACCACTACTATGGGGCAGAAACTGAACTAGAGCACTACTATAGAGCATAAACTGAACTAGAGCACTACTATTGGGCATAAACTGAACTAGAACACTACTAAGGGTCATAAACTGAACTAGAGAACTACTATGGGGCATAAACTGTATTAGAGAACTACTATGGGGCATAAACTGAACTAGAGCACTACTGTGGGGCATAAACTGAACTGGGGCACTTCTATGGAGCATAAACTGAACTAAAGCACTACTATGGAGCATAAACTGAACTAGAGCACTACTATGGAGCATAAATTGAACTAGAGCACTACTATGGAGCATAAACTGAACTAGAGCACTACTATGGAGCATAAACTGAACTAGGGAACTACTATGGGGCATAAACTGAATTAGAGCACTACTTTTGGGCATTAACTGAACTAGAGCACTACTATGGGGCATAAACTGAACTAGAGCACTACTATGGGGCATAAAATGAACTACAGCACTACTATGGGGCATAAACTGAATTGGGGCACCACTACTATGGGGCAGAAACTGAACTAGAGCACTACTATGGGGCATAAACTGAACTAGAGCACTACTATTGGGCATAAACTGAACTAGAACACTACTAAGGGTCATAAACTGAACTAGAGCACTACTATGGGTCATAAACTGTATTAGAGAACTACTATGGGGCATAAACTGAACTAGAGCACTACTATGGGGCATAAACTGAACTGGGGCACTACTATGGAGCATAAACTGAACTAAAGCACTACTATGGAGCATAAACTGAACTAGAGCACTACTATGGAGCATAAATTGAACTAGAGCACTACTATGGAGCATAAACTGAACTAGAGCACTACTATGGAGCATAAACTGAACTAGAGAACTACTATGGGGCATAAACTGAACTGGGGCACTACTATGGAGCATAAACTGAACTAAAGCACTACTATGGAGCATAAACGGAACTAGAGCACTACTATGGAGCATAAACTGAACTAGAGCACTACTATGGAGCATAAACTGAACTAGAGCACTACTATGGAGCATAAACTGAACTAGAACACTACTATGGAGCATAAACTGAACTAGAGCACTACTTTGGGACATAAACTGAACTAGAACACTACTTTGGGGCATAAACTGAACTAGAACACTACTACGGGGCATAAAACGAACAACCAATGTGGAGAGAGGTGTGTCTCTTGAAACATTGGTGTGGGGGCCCCTTCAAAATGTTGCTATGGTGCCCTCAAAGTTTTACCTATTGGGGCACTACTATGGGGCATAAACTGAACTAGAGCACTACTATGGGGCATAAACTGAACTGGGGCACTACTATGGGGCATAAACTGTACTAGAGCACTACTATGGGGCATAAAATGAACCAGAGCACTACTACGGGGCATAAAATGAGCAATCAATGTGGAGAGAGGTGTCTTTCTTGAAACATTGGCATGGGGGCCCCTTCAAAATGTTGCTATGGTGCCCTCAAAGTTTTGGCTACACCCCTGTTAAGTGACTATGGGCCTAATTGTTCTTTTCACTTTTGCGCCACTGGGTTTCTCTCTTTTTCCTGCATTGTATTTTCATGGTTTTTTGGTGAGCCATTTGAGTTATCTGGGCTGCATTATAAGTGTCTGTGCGCAACTGTTTTCTTCTAGTAATTTTCCTTCTTATCTATTGCTCCTTTCACCTTATACTAGAAAAACACCTGCTGCACAATATGTTTACATTTCGGGATTGCAGAAATGATTCTGTTAAAAATATCTTTGAGATCCTTTCTATAGAGGTTGAATGTTGTGAAGAAGATCTGTATAGTTTAAGTAAAAAACTAGAAACTGCAATGTTGAAAGAAAATAGAATTTGGTGGGAGGTTATCACTTTGGATAAATATCAGACAGAAAATTTGATACCAAAGGGTCTGCAGATGACGAAAACTCCATCACTAAATGTTATGGATGAAACCTTCTATAGTGAATGGCAGTCCACTCTTGATACCTGCTCCCACACATTGATTGATCTCATCCTCAGAGAAAGGAAAAAATCTTTAAAAACATTGAATGACGAGATTAATAATCTACTCATTTTGATTAGTCCTTTTAAAGAATCAAAAGATTTTAAATCCTCTGAGGAAGAAATCATGAGAAAAATTAATAAAGAAACCAGAGAATTAAGGGAGAGAAAAATTCGCAAATTTAATAGAGATCTTAAAATGGTAAACCAACCTTTGATCACTCAAATTCAGGAACCTAATGCAGATATATCAAAATCTGGGGTAAATAATACAAGAAAAGGCGACTCTACCACTATAACTTATCGTAAAACTCCTAAAAAAACAAAAACCCCAATATATCAGAAACCTACTCTTAATAAGAGGTTTAACCTTAGAGAACAAACTAGACAATATCAGGGAAACAGGGAATCTTGGAGAACTCGTGAAAATGAAAATAGACGGTGGGAGGATAGATCATCTAACCCATTGTATAATACGAATGATAGATTCCAAAGGAGGCATTTTGAAACGGAAAATAGATTCCTACCATTAAGAGATGATTGGAACCAATCAGTCAACACCTCTCCTTTTTTAGAACAGGACTACAGACACAAAAGAAAGTTTTAGTTAAAACCAAAAGAGGAAAAAGAGGAGGTAGACTTAAAGTAAAAACTCCTTTATTAATTGAACCAAAAGGAGGGAAAGAGGATAAGATGAAAATTTTTAACTTAAGTAGCAGGGAACTATCTATAGTGGAAGAAAAAGTATTAATGAAGGGTCTAAAATATGCACCCAGTACGAAAGCAGATCCCTTTGATACGTTTATTGATTTACAAAAATACATACGTAAACTCACTGTAAAAAAGTTTTTTATGAGTAAGAAGGAAAACGGAGAGGCAATAGAGGGTAATATTGAAAATTCCCTTAGACCCCGTTATAAAAACAAATCTACCTTTTATCCTGTTCAGTGTAAAGGCAGCTTTATAGATTGTTTTAACAAAATTGTTAGTGAAGAATTGGAAACAATAACTACAGTCCCTAGAAAACAATCCAAATGTAATCTTACTATGAAAGAATTTGCTGCTTTAAAAAGTCTACAGGAGGATAAAAATCTGATAATAAAACCCGCTGATAAAGGGGGAAGTATAGTCCTTATGGATAGAACAACATATATGGAAGAAATATATAAACAACTAAATAATGAGAATATCTACAAAAAACTAAGAAACGACCCTACAGATAAAGTTACAAAAGAACTTTTGGACTTTACAAAAATAGCATTTGAGCAAGGGGTATTAACAAAAAACGAATATGATTTTATTAATATTCAGAACCCCTCTATTCCAACAATGTATGTTTTACCTAAATTACATAAGGACCCTGTACGACCCCCAGGTAGACCTATAATAGCAGGGATTAATATCATAACGAGAAATCTGTCAGCTGTTATTGATGGCTTTCTACAACCTTTAGTTAAAACCACGAGAGCATATCTCAAAGACACTAAAGATGTCCTAAATACAATTGAAGATCTAGATTGGAAAAATGATTACATTTTGTGTAGCGCTGATGTCAGCACATTATATACAGTGATAGATTGTGCAAAAGGACTTGAATCAGTTTCTTTTTTCCTTGATCAAAGCCAATTAAATGAAGATGAAAAGAATTTTATACTTAAAGGGATAGAATTAATTTTAAAAAACAACTATTTCTTTTTTGATGGGTCATTTTATGTTCAGTCTATAGAAACCGCCATGGGCACCAGGTTTTCCCCCAGCTACGCCAATCTCTTCATGTCTTATTGGGAGGAGAATGCGATTTGGCATGGAGGTAGTCTGGGGGCGGGCCTGGTGTCTTGGCAAAGGTTCATAGACGATATATTTTTTGTTTGGAATGGTTCTGAGGAAGATCTTTACAATTTTTGTAACTCATTAAACATAAACGACTTTAATATCTGTTTGACATTTCAGTCAAGTAAAAATGAAATAACCTTTCTTGACTTAGCTATTTATACCAAAAATGGAAAAATTGAAACACGTAACTATCGGAAGTCAATAGACTGCAATGGTTATATGTTAGGGTCTCCTGCCCTGTGCTGCCACGTCATCATGGCAACCGGGAGACAAGTGCTAGCGGAGTGACCTGAGCGCAGCTGATACTCCGGTTCGGGTCTTTTGCTGTGCAGTGGTTATAGGCTCTGTGCATGGCAGGGGATCCGGTGCTGGTTTTTGTGCTCACAGTCTGTGAGGTCTGAGTGGGGCGTGGACAGCACCTGCTTTATAAGGCCTCTTCTCAGGGTAAGCAGATGCTGCTGAATCTTTGTTGGTTAGTCAGTTTCTGAAAGTTAGCCAGTACTGTGTAGCTTTGTATTTGTTTGTTGCTTACTGCAAATAGGCCTGGGGATTTGGTATTACACTCTGCCAATCCAGACCTAGCAGTAAGACTGGAGTCAGTCGTTTAGCTTGCTGGGGTTCTGTTACTACTCTGTGAACTTAGCAAGTTTGCGGCTGTATTCTAAGACTTGCCTGTCTAATCCTGTCTCACTGTGCTAGGTGTCAGGGGTCAGTTTAGTGGCAGTAAGCTGAACCTGTGCACTGCAAGTGAGAATTAGGATTGTGGAGACTCTCCTTGTGTCTATCATTCCATCTCTGACCAAGGAGTTTACTGCCACACCCGTTGGTAACCCTTTAGGGTTTTGCTGTTGCCCTTAGCAACAGCATTTCGGGTTCTCTACGTATTAAAACACAACATCTTGCTTTTCCCATCTGAGCAGTTCTAATACAAGGGAGATACCCAGTTCCTTAGCCTCTGGGCTTCTCTGTTCACTTTGTGTGTATTTTGTTACCCTATCACCTTCTGTGTACGTTATGTCATATTCCCCAGTCTGTCTGTAAGTCCATTTGTTTTGCATAACAGTTCAAACACCAGTACATTCCTGCAGGCACTGGAGTGCATAACAGTCCTGACACCAGTACTTTCCTGCAGGCACTGGTGTGCATAACATATTCAGCAGCCTAATACTCCTGTTGAAATTTTGTGGGAATATGGAGCATACCCCTCAAAATACGTTGCAACAGGTGGTCGATCAGGTGCAGGTCCTGACTCGACAATTTAATGATTTGTCCATTAAAATGCACACCTCCCAGGCTGCTGGCGGAGCTCCCGCAGCAGCAGCACCTGCAGGGGTTAAGGAGCCGAAAGTAAATCTCCCGGATCGTTTTTCTGGAGATCGCTCGCAGTTCTTTTGTTTCAAGGAGAGCTGCAAGCTATACTTCCGGCTTAGGCCTCAGTCTTCTGGGTCGGAGATTCAGCGGGTGGGCATAGTGATTTCCTTGCTACAAGGAGACCCACAGGTCTGGGCATATGGGTTGCAGCCTGACTGTCCGTCGCTTAAAAGTGTTGATGCTTTTTTTACGGCACTGGGCATGTTGTATGATGACCCTGACAAGACGGCCTCAGCCGAGGCTCAGATTTCGATCCTTAAGCAAGGGCGAAGGCCAGTTGAGGTTTACTGTACGGAGTTTCGGAGGTTGGCCCATGATACCCAGTGGAATGACCCAGCCCTGAGACACCAGTACCGAAGAGGTCTTTCTAACCAGATAAAGGACCAACTGGTACAATATCCCTTGCCTGATAGCTTGGATCAGCTCATGCAGTTATCCATCCGGGTGGATAGACGGCTGAGAGAGCGTAGGCTTGAAAGGGAGACTGAGATTTCCTTCCTTCCCAAGGGAACCTCAGACTCTGAGGAATTTTCCGAGGAGCCTATGCAGATTGGGGCTACCCGCCTCTCCTCGCGTGAGAAGACGCGGAGGAGACAGCAGGGGTTGTGTTTGTACTGTGGGAATAAAGGTCATGTGGTAGTATCATGCCCAGAAAAGCCGGAAAACTTCAGGGCCTGAGGGTGATGGGAAATATCCTGTCAGGCCAGAAGTCAGAATTTCCCAAGAAGACTTTTATCATTCCGGTGACCTTGAAGATCCTCGGTCAAACTGTCAAGACTGAGGCCTTTGTGGACAGTGGGGCCGACGGGGTTTTTATGGACCGCCAATTCGCCCTGAAACACTCTGTTCCCTTAGTACCCTTGGCATCGGAAATTGAGATTTGTGGGTTAAACGGGGAACCATTATCCCAAGGTAAAATTACCTCTTGCACTAGCCAGATTTCTTTGTTTATTGGAGCCACACACTCTGAAAAATTGTCCTTTTATGTGACTGTCTGTACTTTTGCCCCATTGGTGTTGGGGTTACCCTGGTTAAGGGCCCACAATCCTCAGTTTGACTGGGTCTCTGGGGAGATTCTTAGTTGGGGTACTGATTGTTTCAGGAGTTGCTTGAGCCTTCCAGTCAGGCTCTCACAGCTAAGTTTGCCAGGATTGCCAGGGTGTTATGCAGATTTTGCGGACGTGTTCTCCAAAAAAGTTGCAGAGGTACTACCTCCCCATCGCCCCTATGACTGTGCCATTGATTTGTTGCCAAATGCTAAGCTTCCCAAGAGCAGGTTGTACTCCCTGTCACGTCCTGAGACTCAGGCTATGGCAGAGTACATTCAGGAGAACTTGGCTAAGGGATTTATCAGACCTTCACAGTCTCCAGTTGGGTCGGGGTTCTTCTTCGTGGGTAAAAAGGACGGTTCGTTGCGACCCTGCATCGACTTCAGGGAATTGAACCGTATCACGATTAAAAACTCATACCCACTGCCTCTCATTTCGGTCTTGTTTGACCAGCTTCGTACTGCCACCATTTTTTCTAAGATTGACCTACGCGGTGCGTACAATCTAATCCGAATAAGAGAGGGGGATGAATGGAAGACTGCCTTTAATACCCACTCAGGGCATTATGAATATTTGGTGATGCCTTTTGGGCTCTGTAATGCCCCGGCAGTCTTCCAGGATTTCATGAATGATGTGCTCAGGGAATATTTGGATAGATTCTTAGTTGTATACCTAGATGACATCCTAATCTTCTCCCATTCCCTGGAGGAACATCGGAAGCATGTACGCTTAGTCCTCCAGAAACTCAGAGACCACCGGCTTGGGGCGAAGCTGGAGAAGTGCGAATTTGAAGTTCAGCAAATCGCATTTCTAGGATATATTATCTCCCCAGAAGGTTTCCAAATGGAGGGTTCCAAGGTACAGGCAGTCCTGGAATGGGTGCAGCCCACTAGTTTGAAGGCGCTTCAGCGTTTCCTGGGCTTTGCAAATTTTTATAGACGATTTATCGCTGGATTTTCGTCTATAGTGGCGCCCTTGGTGGCACTCACTAAGAAAGGGGCGGATGTTGCTCACTGGTCTTGTGAGGCTAAAGCGGCTTTTGCCCGTCTCAAAAGGGCATTTGTTTCGGCCAAGGTGCTGCGACACCCAGATCCAGAGCGTCCTTTTGTGGTGGAGGTGGATGCCTCTGAGATGGGTATTGGGGCAGTGCTTTCTCAGATGGGAGTGTCTGATAATCGCCTTCATCCCTGTGCTTACTTTTCCCGTAAATTTTCGCCTGCCGAGATGAATTATGACGTGGGTAACCGGGAATTGTTGGCTATTAAGGATGCACTCGAGGAGTGGAGACACTGGCTTGAGGGGGCTAAGTTTGTGGTCTCAATTCTCACTGACCATAAGAATCTGGCATATTTAGAGTCAGCAAAGCGTCTCAATGCCAGGCAGGCACGATGGGCTTTGTTTTTTGCTCGCTTTAATTTTTTGATAACATATCGCCCTGGGTCAAAAAACATCAAGGCTGATGCGCTCTCGCGGAGTTTTGCTCCAATCCAGGAGACCACCGAGGAGCCGTTGCCCATTGTTTCCCCATCATGTATTAAAGTGGGCATTACCCAGGACCTCTTATCATTAGTCCTTAGAGCACAGGAGCAGGCTCCTCCAGACCTTCCGGTAGGTCTTTTGTTTGTGCCTCCTAGGTTAAGACAGCGAGTGTTCCTGGAATTCCATGCCAAGAAGTCTGCAGGTCACCCGGGTATTGCCAGAACTCGGGAGTTGCTATCTAGGGCGGTGTGGTGGCCCTCGGTGGCTAAGGATGTGGATCAGTGGGTTCGGGCATGTGACATCTGTGCCCGAAATAAGACTCCTAGAGGGGTTCCTGTTGGCCCATTACATCCACTCTCTATCCCATCTAAGCCATGGACCCACATTTCAATGGATTTTGTGGTGGACTTGCCCAAATCCTCGGGGATGACAGCCATCTGGGTTGTCGTTGACAGGTTTTCGAAGATGGCGCACTTCGTTCCACTGGTTGGGCTGCCATCGGCCAGACGCCTGTCTGAATTATTTATGCTGCATGTTGTGCGTCTCCACGGGTTGCCACTTGATGTGGTCTCTGACCGCGGATCCCAGTTTGTGGCCAAATTCTGGAGGGCATTTTGTTCCGATCTCCAGATTTCTGTCAGCTTGTCGTCGGGCTACCATCCGCAGTCTAATGGGCAGACTGAAAGGGTGAACCAGTCCTTGGAGCAGTTCCTCAGGTGTTATGTCTCCAAGTGTCAGACTGACTGGGTTGCTCATCTGTCCATGGCGGAGTTTGCCTATAACAACGCGGCTCACTCTGCTACAGGGATCTCTCCCTTCCTTTGTGTGTATGGGCATCATCCTAAGGCCAATTATTTTGACCCCCTGGACTCCACGCCTGGTGGTTCCTCTGTGGTTTCGGTCCTTAGAGGTATTTGGCGGAAAGTGAAGAAAGCCCTTGTATCTGTGTCATTAGTGACCAAAAGGGTTTTTGATAAGCGGAAAAGACCCTGCAGCTTCAAATTAGGAGACTTCGTCTGGTTGTCTACCAAGAATTTGAAGTTGAGACAGCCATCTCATAAGTTAGGCCCCCGGTTCATCGGCCCTTATAAGATCACCAGGGTTATCAATCCGGTGGCATTTCAGTTAGATCTGCCCCGTTCTTTGGGTATCAATAAAACATTTCATTGTTCCCTTTTAAAACGGGCGATTAGTAATCCTTCTTCCAGTGGAAGACCTTCCCCTCTTCTGATACGTGGCCAGAGGGAGTTTGTTGTTGAAAGGATTCTTGACTCCAAGGTGGTTCGGGGTCGGCTGTCATTTTTGGTGCACTGGAAGGGGTATGGACCGGAGGAGCGGTCGTGGGTGCGCAGTTGTGATCTTCATGCCCCCAGACTGATACGCTCTTTCTTCTCGCAGTTCCCCGATAAACCCGGTGGTAGGGGTTCTTTGACCCCTCGTCAGAGGGGGGGTACTGTTAGGGTCTCCTGCCCTGTGCTGCCACGTCATCATGGCAACCGGGAGACAAGTGCTAGCGGAGTGACCTGAGCGCAGCTGATACTCCGGTTCGGGTCTTTTGCTGTGCAGTGGTTATAGGCTCTGTGCATGGCAGGGGATCCGGTGCTGGTTTTTGTGCTCACAGTCTGTGAGGTCTGAGTGGGGCGTGGACAGCACCTGCTTTATAAGGCCTCTTCTCAGGGTAAGCAGATGCTGCTGAATCTTTGTTGGTTAGTCAGTTTCTGAAAGTTAGCCAGTACTGTGTAGCTTTGTATTTGTTTGTTGCTTACTGCAAATAGGCCTGGGGATTTGGTATTACACTCTGCCAATCCAGACCTAGCAGTAAGACTGGAGTCAGTCGTTTAGCTTGCTGGGGTTCTGTTACTACTCTGTGAATTTAGCAAGTTTGCGGCTGTATTCTAAGACTTGCCTGTCTAATCCTGTCTCACTGTGCTAGGTGTCAGGGGTCAGTTTAGTGGCAGTAAGCTGAACCTGTGCACTGCAAGTGAGAATTAGGATTGTGGAGACTCTCCTTGTGTCTATCATTCCATCTCTGACCAAGGAGTTTACTGCCACACCCGTTGGTAACCCTTTAGGGTTTTGCTGTTGCCCTTAGCAACAGCATTTCGGGTTCTCTACGTATTAAAACACAACATCTTGCTTTTCCCATCTGAGCAGTTCTAATACAAGGGAGATACCCAGTTCCTTAGCCTCTGGGCTTCTCTGTTCACTTTGTGTGTATTTTGTTACCCTATCACCTTCTGTGTACGTTATGTCATATTCCCCAGTCTGTCTGTAAGTCCATTTGTTTTGCATAACAGTTCAAACACCAGTACATTCCTGCAGGCACTGGAGTGCATAACAGTCCTGACACCAGTACTTTCCTGCAGGCACTGGTGTGCATAACATTATATCTATAGAGACAGTCTACATCATGACAATTGGCTGGGTGGTATTCCTTTCGGTCAATACAGCCGTATAAAAAGGAACTGCTCAGAACCTGAAGTATGTAAAGAACTCATGATTGAGACTAGATCACGTTTTCTGGAAAAAGGTTATACTCCGGAAGAACTATTAAAAGCAGAAGAAAAAATTGAAAAAATTGATAGAACAGATCTTTTGAAGTCTAAGCCCAAAATTATAAGAAATAATGACTCTTCATGGGCGTTTATCAGTAGATATAGCTCTAGCTCTAAGGACATAGAGAAATGTATTAGGAAGAATTGACCAATACTCCAAAAAGACCCTATAATTGGGAAGGAATTACCCAATAAACCGCCCTTTATCTATAGAAGAGCCCCCAATCTTAGAAACAAACTGGTGCGTAGTAGTATTGAGGAGGATAAACGTAGTAGTTTAAGAATACAAGGGTTCCATCGATGTGGACTGTGTTTAATGTGTCGGACAACAGTAAAAAATAACCCTTCAAAAATTAAAGATTTTACTATAAATGGGAGAACATACCCGATAAGGGATATTGGGGCAGATGTATTAACCTGGAGAAGGCATAAGGAAGTGATAAACCAGTGATATGTGCAAGGTGATAAAGGCAGCAGCCAATCAGCTCCAATATGTAAATTAACAGTTAGGATCTGATTGGCTGCTGCCTTTATCACCTTGTACATATCACTGGTTTATCACTTCCTTATGCCTTCTCCAGGCTTAATACATCTGCCCCTTTATTACATGTTGCTCAAAAAACGTGGTTTATGCTGTACAGTGTACGTGCAATCTGGTATATATTGGAAAAACTACAAGGAACCTAAAAACTAGATTAGCAGAACATGTGTATAACATAAAGAAGGGATTAGAACTACACACGTTGTCGGCCCATTTTAAAGATAAACATCACTCAAAAGAATGTTTCATTAAATCCTTTTGGGGTATACAAGTTGTATTACCCCATTGGAAAACACGTGATATAGATTTGAGACTCTCTAGGGCTGAAATGAAATGGATATATCAGCTAAAAACTCTTATCCCCCGAGGTCTGAACGGGGATTTTGAGTTAAAACACTTTTTATAAATGTTCTTTTATTATAAATGTCCCTTTTTCTATTTCTAATCTACCTTTCTTCTGGTATTAGAATTGATTCAGATGATATTTTATTGATTTCTGTTTTTTATGTATTACTCACTCCTAAGGTCACCCTCTCCCTATGAAATTGGACTCCGTTTGCGTTCCAATACTATGGAAGTGAGAAGAAGCTGAATCCACTTCCGGGATTTTGAAACGCACATATTTCCGTGTGAAAGTATCATTGTGTTTCCACGGCATTTATATCCGTCAGAATCGCCGGTGGAACGCGATGGAACGCACGATCGTCACTTCCGCTGACACCGGAAGTGACGTCACCGTAACTACCGTTACCGGAAGTACACCTTTATGCCGGATTTCTGGTTTTTCTGATTTGTTAGTTCAAATTTAGGCGCCCACTGTGTCATTGGGGAGGGGGTGGAGCAAGAGGAGTATCTCATTAACACTGGGGTATAAATATGTGAACTATGCTGCTGACCACCATGCTTCTGATGAAGGACTCTACAGTGTCCGATACGCGTTAAGCAGGTGGTACCTTTTCTGGACATTTCTTCTACCCATTGTGAGGGTGAAACAACTTGTTCTCTACGACGATCCTGGACCGGCTGGCTCGGACTCTATCTACCGTGAGAACTCTACCTTCCCTTGGGGTTTTTGTTATATGCTTATTTGAATTTTATATCCTGTAAGTGCGACCTTGAATAAATTCTTTCTGTTTTTAACAAACGGTGTTGCACTAAACCCCTCTCCTTTACCTTTGAGTTACAACTGGATGAAGGATTAAAAGAAGTTTATTCCACCTACCGTGAGAACTCAATCTTCCCTTGGGGATTTTGTTATATGCTTATATGAATCTTATATCCTGTAAGTGCGACCTTGAATAAATTATCTCTGTTTTTAACAAACGGTGTTGCACTAAACCCCTTTCCTTTACCTTTGAGTTTCATACTGGATGAAGGACTAAAAGAAGTTTACTCCAGATGTGGAGGATTATGGGCATTTATATATCTAATTGAATGTGAGTGTAAACACTATATGCTTTATAGGAGTGTTACCCACTTACAATCACAGTGTTGCACTAAGGAAATTATCCTTTTGTCCGAGGTACAATTTACTTCAGAGTGGATCTTCAAAAAGAAAACTATCTAAGTTGAAGAAAACACTGAGGACATTTTTACAGGGAAGATGTGCTTTTAAATTGTTCTTTTCACTTTTGCACCACTGGGTTTCTCTCTTTTTCCTGCATTGTATTTTCATGGTTTTTTGGTGAGCCATTTGAGTTATCTGGGCTGCATTATAAGTGTCTGTGCGCAACTGTTTTCTTCTAGTAATTTTCCTTCTTATCTATGGGCCTAATTCAGCATGGATCGTAGTTGTGCAAAAAAAAACGCACACCTACGATCCATTAGTCTGACATGCCGGATCCAGCCTCCTCGCACGCATGCAAAAGTATAGCACGGCGGCTATGCTTTTGCATGTTTAGGGTAGACCTCTGCGAAGGCAGACGGCTACCTGCCATGTTTCAGGTCCCAACAAGCCCACAAACAGTCCGGACATGTCTGCATTGTTCAGACCACGGCCCCTCAACGCAGCCGTGATGCCCCATAAATGCTGCAATGCCCACTCCTGCTCCAAAAACGCATCTACCTGTTAATCATTAAGAGGCATTCGCAGATATGAGTGAGGCTTCTGAGCGTGCGCACACTTCACAGGGTATCAGCATGCGGCAGTGTTCTATGCTGAATTGGGACCTAACACTGTATATGTGAATGTGTTTATGGTAGAGATGAGCGGGTTCGGGTTTTACTCGATTCTCAAAACATCTTATTGGCTATCCAAAACAAGAGACATCCGTGAGCCAATAAGATGCCATTTTGAGAACCGAATAAAACCGAAACCGCTCATCTCTATTTTATGGCTAGTGCAGAGTATACTTCTGTTTTAAATTCTATTTTATCTGTGTAGCTGTGTTTTAGTGTGTGTTATTCTACATACTATAAGGCTGTGTGAATGCTTCTAGTGTTTGCATTCAGCATCATATCACTAGCTACATTTTAGGCATATTAATAAAGGTTCAATCATATAGTTAGAAGTACATGTATAAACACTCAACACACATGCTACTTACCTACTTTATACATCTGATGGGGGAAGGGGAAATACAGGTGGTCAGTGGGAATGGAAGCTGAGTTCAGAGAATTGCGTGATTGTCGCCACAATGTCACAATTCACTTTCAGGGGGAGATATATCAAGGCTTGGTGAGAGATGATTTGCATGACGCCATGTGACACGATGGCAAAAGTGAAATGACATGTTTTCTGTGCACATACTGTAGTTAATGGTCATATGTTGCAATGTACAATATCTCCCACGCTGACATATGGTAATGAGGTTAGAAGCAATGACATATAATTATTATTCCACATTCTGTTGCATGCACACAGTATCACACATAATAGAATATTCAGCCAGAGTCTCTGTCTGGATTTGACTAGTAATGTTCTCCTCAGCCAGCCAGCCAGCCAAGAACAGTACCACTCAGGAAAATGCTGCCAGCGTCTGAGGGCTTGTCATGCTTCAGATGTCTGTAGCTCCTGCAATGTGGCAGCATGTCATTTCCTCTGCTCTCATTGTATGGGGAAGGAGAAATCAGTCATAATTACAAAATAGTATAGTGAAAAGTGGAGATATACCCATTGTAAACACACAGCAGCCAGGAAAAAACAGCACACCAGTCCAGGGTTTTTGTGCAATCTAGCCGTGGCTAGTTTTATTGTGCAGTACAAAATAAAACCTTAAAATAAATCCTAGCCCATCTGGGCACTAACTTAACATCATAGATTCCCTCTCTCAAAGTGGTAGGACCTACTGACGAACACCGGTGGGGGGATGGGATGTCGCTGATGACACGCAGTAGTGTGCATCTCCAGTGACATAGCGCATAAACACTGGACGATATCGTGGACGATGTGTTTGAATCAGGCACATCGTACACGATATTGTCTAGTGCGTATGCACCAGTGACGTGCAGTGAGGTCAGTGTCTGGGGAGACACACATGGAGGTGGGTCTGACCATCCTCTGCCACACTGCGCCCACCTGCAACATAAACCCCTGCCACACTGTGCCCACCTGCACTGCTACCTCCTGCCAGCCACACTGCACTGCACACGTAACACACATAACTAGCTGACATCCAGCCGGCAAAAACGCCCCCCACCGCACTATACAGCAGCCCCGACAGCCCCCCTCTCCCCCTACAGCAGCTCTTTCGCCCACAACAGCCGGCAACCCTTCTCTCTACCCCATCCCCCCCCCCCCCCCTGCAGCAGCTGACAACCCTTCTCTCTCTCCCCCCCTGCAGCAGCTGGCAACCCCCGTCTCTCCCCCCGCAGCAGTTATCTTCACCTGCAGCGACCGTATACGATGCGCCTCAGACAGGCAGATCAAGTAACGGGCGAGGGAGCGGTCAGTGGCTGGTGGGCAGAGGGGGAGGACAACCAAGCAGCTGCTCTTGAGCCGCAGAGCTGCAGAAGCTCTGTGGTTGAGTTTTGTCAGAAGGCAGGTTCCGCAGCACCTCGAACCTCTGTGTCACAGGCTCCAAGGTGAAGATCCAGGGAAGAGAGGAGAGCATAGAAAACATGGCCGGCCCGGGGATCATCTGGCAGTTTGCCACTGTCAGTGCTGTCCAATAACATCTGACTCACTGCCAGGGGCGTGCCTTGATGTGGGTTGAAGGAGCGACCCCATCAGTGAGGCAGATGTACAAGTACCGCTTATCCTTCAATGGGCTTTTAGTGCCCATGGCTTGGCCCTGCCCCCTGCCCGCTTCAGATACTTTATTATAGTCAGTGGGAGGCAGCGCTCTCACTGCCTCCCATCTAGATGTGGCTGCATTTTTACAGCAATAATGATTAGAATACTACAAAGCATATATTTATGATACTTTATATGTATTATAAATATCTTCTGTATATTATTAAATCATTATGACAGGGTAGGCACTGCCTCCCCTGACTGCATGTCTCTGGTATGCACCCTCACACTTACAGGCACTCATTAGCCTGCTCACAGGCTGAAGCAGGGCTGGCTCCAGGCACGTTCCAATAGAGCGGCCGAACAGGACGCCGCACTTTATGGGTGCCGTTAGCTCTAGCCGCCATATTGGAGCCTGGAGCCGTCCCTACAGCAGCAGCACTGCAGTGTCCGTCTCCTAGCAGAGACGTGCACTGCATGCACAGCCCTGTGTAAACCCCCCCCCCCTCCGCTAACTCAGAGCTCGCGGTCCGGCAGCTGAGGCTCCTGATTGGCTGCCGGACCGCGAGTTTTGATTGGATTGTAGAACGGCGCCTGGTTGAAGCTACACACCGCCGTGGCCGCCGGAGACTGAGGGCTAGGAGAGGCGCACGCTGTGCTCTCTTCCCCACCCTCACATACAGGAGCAGCACAGCACCAGCAGCCTCAGCCTCCCCGCCCTTCACAACAACAGACGGGCGGTAAGCAGCGCGGTGAGCAGCACGTGAAGGGGGGGGGGATATCTGGCACTGTGGAATGATATGTGTATCTGGCACTATGGGGACATGTGTATCTGGCATTGGGGGCATATCTGGCACTATGAGATCTGGCATTGGGGGCATATCTGGCACTATGGGGACATGTGTATCTGGCACTGGGGGCATATCTGGCACTATGGGGACATGTGTATCTGGCACTGGGGAGATGTGTATCTGGCACTGGGGGCATATCTGGCACTGGGGGACATGTGTATCTGGCATTGGGGGCATATCTGGCACTATGGGATCTGGCATTGGGGGCATATCTGGCACTGTGTGGGGCATATATGTGTCTGGATACGCATCTCCTCCTGATTGCTTAAAGCTATCTATAATAACATATAGTCACACCATTGGCATTGGATAGTAACAGCAAGGCAACTAATTTATGAGCTATAATAATTAGAGCTCACGTAGTACAGACCGAGACTTAGATAATGAGATCATATTAGCTATATACAAAATCAATGAGCCAGCACTATCTAAATACAGATATATAGTAACAGTTTTTGCTGGACATATAGGTGGTCATTCCGAGTTGTTCGCTCGCTAGCTGCTTTTAGCAGCATTGCACACGCTAGGCCGCCGCCCTCTGGGAGTGTATCTTAGCTTAGCAGAATTGCGAACGAAAGATTAGCAGAACTGCTACTAAATATTTTCTTGCAGTTTCTGAGTAGCTCCAGACCTACTCACAGACTGCGATCAGCTCAGTCCGTTTAGTTCCTGGTTTGACGTCACAAACACGCCCTGCGTTCGGCCAGCCACTCCCCCGTTTCTCCAGACACTCCCGCGTTTTTTCCCTGACACGCCTGCGTTTTTTAGCACACTCCCGGAAAACGCTCAGTTACCACCCAGAAACGCCCCTTTCCTGTCAATCATTCACCGATCATCAGTACGACTGAAAAGCGCCGCACGAACACCAGCAAATCTACTAAGTTTTGTGTAAAATAACTTAGTGCATGCGCATTTAGCAACAAATCGCAGCATAGCGAAAATCGGCAACGAGCGAACAACTCGGAATGACCACCTTATCCTCTTGCAACTCTCATTTTCTACTCATAACAATTTGTAACCATACTTTCAGTACTAGATAAGTAACAAAAAGACAACAGTGTGCATGGTATCTCTTAATCTTGCGTATAGAAGCTGATGAGCCATAATGATCAGAGTTTATGTAGCACAGATTGAGAATGAAACAATAATATAAACAGAGGTATTTTGTTACAATGTTGTCAACCTGAACAAATACATGTTCCTGAATTGCAGTTCTATTTTTTGGTACTGTCCTCATAACAAATATTATGTGTTTAAAATAAAGGTGAACAATAGTGATAATTATTAGCTGCCGGGCTATTCATTAAAATAAACTGAATACAGTGCCGACACTACAGTCAGTAGACTATTTTGGGAATATAATCATTAGCAGTAAATAATCAATCTGCTTATAATTAAACAGCAGGAACCATATTGACAGTGGTGATAAATAAAGCCAGATAAGCTTTTAACCACTTACCGAGTATATAGAGTATTGAGACCACATACCACCACAGAGAATACATATGTGACAATGAATTACACTGCTCACAAAAATAAAGGGAACACTTAAACAACACAATGTAACGCCAAGTCGATCACACTTCTGTGAAATCAAACTGTCCACTTAGGAAGCAACACTGATTGACAATCAATTTCACATGCTGTTGTGCAAATGGAATAGACAACAGGTGGAAATTATAGGCAATTAGCAAGACACCCCCAATAAAGGAGTTGTTCTGCAGGTGGTGACCACAGACCACTTCTCAGCTCCTATGCTTTCTGGCTGATGTTTTGGTCACTTTTTAAAGCTGGCGGTACTTTCACTCTAGGGTAGCATGAGACGGAGTCTACAACCCACACAAGTGGCTCAGGTAGTGCAGCTCATCCAGGATGGCACATCAATGCGAGCTGTGGCAAGAAGGTTTGCTGTATCTGTCAGCGTGGTGTCCAGAGCATGGAGGCGCTACCAGGAGACAGGCCAGTACATCAGGAGATGTGGAGGAGGCCATAGGAGGGCAACAACCCAGCAGCAGAACCGCTACCTCCGCCTTTGTGCAAGGAGGAACAGGAGGAGCACTGCCAGAGCCCTGCAAAATGACCTCCAGCAAGCCACAAATGTGCATGTGTCTACTCAAACGATCAGAAACAGACTTCGTGAGGGTGGTATGAGGGCCCGACGTCCACAGGTGGGGGTTGTGCTTACAGCCCAACACTGTGCAGGACGTTTGGCATTTGCCAGAGAACACCAAGATTGGCAAATTCGCCACTGGCGCCCTGTGCTCTTCACAGATGAAAGCAGGTTCTCACTGAGCACATGTGACAGACGTGACAGAGTCTGGAGACGCCAAGGAGAACGATCTGCTGCCTGCAACATCCTCCAGCATGACCGGTTTGGAAGTGGGTCAGTAATGGTGTGGGGTGGCATTTCTTTGGGGGGCCGCACAGCCCTCCATGTGCTCGCCAGAGGTAGTCTGACTGCCATTAGGTACCGAGATGAGATCCTCAGGCCCCTTGTGAGACCATATGCTGGTGCGGTTGGCCCTGGGTTCCTCCTAATGCAAGACAATGCTAGACCTCATGTGGCTGGAGTGTGTCAGCAGTTCCTGCAAGACGAAGGCATTGATGCTATGGACTGGCCCGCCCATTCCCCAGACCTGAATCCAATTGAGCACATCTGGGACATCATGTCGCTCCATCCACCAACACCACGTTGCACCACAGACTGTCCAGGAGTTGGCGGATGCTTTATTCCAGGTCTGGGAGGAGATCCGTCAGGAGACCATCCGCCACCTCATCAGGAGCATGCCCAGGCATTGTAGGGAGATCATACAGGCACGTGGAGGCCACACACACTACTGAGCCTCATTTTGACTTGTTTTAAGGACATTACATCAAAGTTGGATCAGCCTGTAGTGTGTTTTTCCACTTTAATTTTGAGTGTGACTCCAAATCCAGACCTCCATGGGTTAATAAATTTGATTTCCATTGATAATTTTTGTGTGATTTTGTTGTCAGCACATTCAACTATGTAAAGAACAAAGTATTTAATAAGAATATTTCATTCATTTTGATCTAGGATGTGTTATTTTAGTGTTCCCTTTATTTTTTTGAGCAGTGTATATGCATATATTTGTCAGCAGTCCTTGTGGAGCAAATGTCTCTTTCCTATATTGGATCACTTATTTAGATTAGACCTGTATAATAGACATGGTCTAACTATATGCAAAAGCTGAATCAGCTATAGGATCAAGAATCATTAGGCCACTGTCAGCAGAGTCACATTGAATTATATGGTATTATTTAAATTGTCTGTAATAGTAAACCTCATATGAAGGCATATTCCCATAACTAGTCTGCACAATGGGGGTCATTCCGAGATGATCGTAGCTGTGCTAAATTTAGCACAGCTACGATCATTCACACTTACATGCGGGCGGATGCCCAGCACAGGGCTAGCCCGCCCCGCATGTCAGTGCCGCCCCCCTCCCCGAGCGCAGAAGTGCAAAGGCATCGCACAGCGGCAATGCTTTTGCACTTCAAGAGTAGCTCCCGACCAGCGCAGCTTTAGCGTGCTGGCCGGGAGCTACTCATCGCTCCCCGACCACAGCGGCTGCGTGTGATGTCACACAGCCACTGCGGTTCGCCCCCCGTTCGACCGCACCCACGAAACGGCAGCCAAACGCCACCGTCCCCCCCTCCCCCTGTCAATCAGGCAGAGGCGATCGTAGCGACCCGGTGGCCTTCGGCCGTCTGGCATGCGCAGGTGAAATGCGGCGCCGGTGCATGCGCAGTTCTGACCCGATCGCACCAATGCGATAAACTGCAGCGTGCGATCGGGTCAGAATGACCCCCTATAGACGTAGATCAGGCATTATTTTATGGGAAAAGGAGAATACCCTAAGATATTGGATATACAACAATCCATGTAAATATTGTTCACCATTTATGTCTCATTAATACCAGTGTAAACAGTACTATCCATATATAAACCTTTTTGAAAACCTTACCAATGCTAAATAACATGGGTTATTTGAAAATATGTACTATTGGTTCGAAGTGACAATATAATTAATAACTGTCAACAGACCTTTGAGGACAGTCCCAGTCAGAATCATAAAACATACTAAAACGATTGGATTTGAAATAAAGGACAATACACAGTGAACCATGTTTTAATATGTTTTGATAATTTATTTATTACACAATTTATTTAGTATATAATTTTAGTTACACAGATATATATATATATATATATATTCACATCACAAGGCTATTTTAAATGAAAATATTAATAGTCACAGTTTAGATACGTTTTTTTCTTCTTATAAGTGCACCAACAAAGAGACAATCCTTTTCTATCCTATGCTGTTCTTAATTTTTATTGTCTATGGCAGCACCCCCTGTGGATTGATGCAGAAATATTCTATGCAATAATAAAATCTGGGGATTCTATTCTAATTAATATATACAAACTGTCTAGTGCAGCAGACATCCTTGTCCCCGTTTCCCTTTATCTAGAACTAGTCTGTTTTGGCAGCAGGCCGACGGGCAGCCCAGGCACGTTTAGGTTTGGGCTTAGTGAATTTGGAAGTGCAAGCCTGTTTCAGGTACGCCTGACCCTTTGCTTTACCTGGAGGTCGAAAGGAATGAAATTAAGTACTTTTAGCCTTCGGGGCCGACGGTGTAGTACTAGGCAGACATGCAGTCTTAGACGCTAAGTCAGCGACAATCTTGTTGAGATCTTCCCCAAAAAGAATGTTTCCCTTAAAAGGGAGAACCTCCAAGGTCTTTTTCGAGTCCAGATCTACCGACCAGGACCGCAACCAGAGGATCCGGCGAGCCAGAATAGACGTGGTAGACGCTTTGGCCACCAGGATATCTGCATCAGATGCCGCCTTCTGAATATAATGAGAGGCTGTAATAATGTATGAAAGACACTGTTTTGCATTATCAAGAAAATCAGACAGTAGTTCCGCTTCTACTTCCTGAACCCAGGCCTGTATAGTTTTAGCAGCCCAATAGTGGGCCTGTGTACAGCTCCAACAAGAGTGTAAATAGACTTCAAGCAACCCTCTACACGCTTATCCGTCGGTTCCTTCAGAGAGGTGACGGTAGTGACAGGCCGAGCAGATGACACCACCAGACGTGTGACTTGTGAGTCCACCAGCAGCGGTATTTCCCAATTTTTGCTTAACTCTGCAGCGAGGGGATAACGAGCCAGCATTTTCTTAGACAGAGAGAATTTCTTTCCTGGATATTCCCAGGATTCCTGACGTATGTCAACTAAATGGTCAGAATGTGGCAAAACTAATTTAGTAACCTTCTGATGCTTAAACTTATCTGGTTTCTTAGAGGGAGCCGGTGGTTCTTCATCATCATCATCATCATCATCAATTTGAAGAATTGGCCGTATAGCCTCCAAGAGGTCAGGAAATTCCACTTGGGTCAGGGATTCCCCATCAGAAGCATCTGTTATGATTCCAGCACTCTGGTCTGAGGAGATCTTATTGCAAGGACCGGAGCACTGGAACGTAATGCTGGGAAAGGGGAATGGAAAGGGAATAGCCCCTGGCGCCCTATCTCCGTTGTCTCGCCCGTGCTGTCAGTACACTCTTGCGAGACTATGGTTGCTTGAGCCCATGGCAGCCGCGTTTGAAGGGCGGATTACGTCTGCCCAACTTCGATGCCCCCTCAGGTCTTAATGAGAGACAAAGAGTGTACCGAGACAGGGTGATAACAAGGGGCCCTCTTACTGAAACAACCAAAGCCAGGGGCTACTAACTAGCCTAAAACTAAATGTATGTGCAGCTTGCCGCCAAAGGAAAAGAACAACAAAGGAAATGCTGACCACACGCCCACACAATACTTGTGTACCGGCGGTGACAGCATAAGCAGAACCCTCTGCAAAACACCAGTGACAGAAATAATAATGGAATACAGCGGCCTAGGCCGACGGACGCGGCAGAGCCGCTACTCACGGAACCGGTACGAATACTGGCAAACGGACAGGAACTCCCAATGCTGCTGACACAGACTCTTAGAACTGGAGGACAGGCAGAATCCCAAACGAAAGACCGGTGGACACCAAGAAGCCAGAAACTTGACCAGGCACAGGCAAAGGCACTGGACCTCAGGACAGGAACGCCTCACAGCAGGACACGGGATCAGACACAGGAATCGACACAGGGACCGACCCAGGAATCGACACAGGAAGCTCAGGAACCAGCAGGAACCAAGCTCAGAACTCAAGCAGACTGGATACCCAGAAATATTACCAGCATCTGTGAATTGCAGTCAGCCAGCATATAACAGAGGCCTAATTAATAATCTCATGCAGCTGCCCTGTTGCATGACTCCAAACTGACAAGATGCAATTAGCAGCCAGGTGAGGCTGAACACATGGGAACAAGCTGCAATTACAAAGACTCACCAGCGGCAGCAGACAAGAGTATTCTAAAACAGAGCAACAGGAAATCCTGGCATGCAAGACAACTTTATAAACATAAAATAGGAATGAACCACTACCTGTGGTTCATAACAGTATCCCCTCCTTAAGGGTGAGCTCCGAGCACCCCATGACACTCACGGGGAACATGAACAGAAGTATAACATAAAATACATAACCAAAATGCAAAAATGGAAATGAGCCACAGCCGTGGCTCATAACAGCATCTGCGTCAGTGTCTGAGGGATCAGTGTATGCTCCATCTTCACCAGATGAAGCATCTGTAACATGAGTGGACTGTGAGGATGTACTGTAAGGGCCCGCTTAGATGACCCCTTGGTCTTAGGTGGGCGAGGGTTAAGATTCTGCTTGGCCAAAGACTGATTTAATTGCTGTAACTGAGAGGACAGAGCATCTGCCCATGGATTTACAGCAGGGACAATATGTGGCTGTAATGGCACAGGAGGTCCCATAGGGGGCACAAGTCTAGTTACCAGCGTAGTCAGTAAATTAGAGAATGTAGCCCACGGTGGGTCAGTAGTTACCCCTGACATAGGAAACTGACTAAGGGGTACACAGTCCCCAGCACCTGAACCCTCAGCTGCAATATTTTCCTCAGAGACATCCGGGGCATGAACACTGCCAGACGCAGGGTCTGCCACCGAACCCTCACCATGACGAGCTGACATTATATGAAAGAATTACCATAGGGTGGAATAGTACAATAAAAGCAGACAGAATACCTAACATAAATCCCCCCAGATAGTGTGACTACAGGCAGAGCACACACAGAGTATTTTTAAGAGGTAAATGGTGACTGTAAAACACAGAGAAAATACCCAAAAAAGTATATCCTGTGAAAACCACTATATTATATGAAAACCCTGACGCACATAGCCCCCTTCAGGGTGCAGAATATAGGGATACCAGTAGATGTGAGATACACGGAATAGAGACCACACAGCAGCTATTGGCACACACAGTCACATGTACAATCCAGAATTTATCACAGATAACAATAAAACTGCACTGGACTAGCTGTAGTAACTGCACTACACAAGTAAAGCTAATTAGGTATATAGATATATCAATGCACAGTAAAGACTGGATGTATATCACAGGGTACCTGTACTAAATAACCCTGACAAAGTGCACTTGTTCTTAACTAACACTGTCTAAAGACATGTAGAATACTTAAGTGTCCTGTAAATGCATAGCACTGATGAAGCAGGCGGCTTTACAGAGGAGGCATTGCCCAGCAGTCCTGGATCAGCGCAGCTGTGTGTGTTTGTAATGGCGCCCAAACGCTGACAGGGAGTGAGGGAGAGAGATGCAGCTCCAGGGTGGGAACATTAGCAGTAAATGGCGCCCTGTGGCTGGTGGAGGGGCTACAGGTCAGAGCCAGATCCCCTTGCTGGACTTCACCACCGGTACTGCGGGCCTTAAAAAAATGGACTTATGCAAAAATCCAACCTGTGCCCATGCCCAGGTGGTCTGGTGGGGTCCCTGCATGGCCAAAGTGTCCACGCCAGCGCGCGTGGTCCACCTCCCAAGGGCCGCACCAGATTGCGGTTTGCAGTGGGTCCCACCTGGGGGAGCCTCTTACCTCCTCCTTTCAGTGGCCACACGATCCCGGAGAGCAGCGGTGGTGTGTGTGTGTCCTTATGAGAGAACCGGAGCCTCCACTATAGTTACCCGGCAACCAGGGTGCGGGAGTGTACAGTGCCGCTGGGAGGTGAGGGAGCCACAGCATGATGTGTCAGAATGACACATAGAACTTTTAAGTGTCTATGCTGTGGCTCTGAAGTCTTCTTTCTTCACTTGAAAGCTCTTTTCAGGGCTGCCCAGCGCAGCCCTCCCTGTTGTTAGCCTGCACTGCAGGCACCAACTTACAAACTGAGCTCCTGTGCACGGAGGCGGGGTTATAGAAGAAGGCGGCGCTGTGCATCTTGGGAACAGTCAAAGCTTTTAGCCTGTTGGTGCCTCAGATCAAGATCCAACTCTACACCCTGATGTTATCCCTGTGGAACCCAAGTGTACCCCGCTGCAGAAAAAGCCATAAAACAAACTATGTGTGTGCGCCGAAAAAAAATGGGCATGGCCATGCACCAGAAGGAGCGTGGTCACATACCAGAAAGGGGCATGGCCACTGAAAATGGGGCGTGACAACATCACCTACCCCCTGTGATGCCTTTCAGCACACTATCACTTACCCCTTGTGTCGTCTCTCAGCACACCTTCATTCAATTTTGCACATTACGGCAGTAGAGTTCCCTATTTACACAGTACACAGGCAGAGTCCACTTTTTACACAGTACGTAGGTAGAGTTCCCTTTTCACACAGTACACACAGTGCGAGATACACATTACCCCACAGTGCCAGATACACATTGCCTCACAGTGCCAGATACACATTGCCCTACAGTGCCAGATACATATTACCCCACGGTGCCAGATACATATATGCCCCACAGTGACAGATACATATTACCCCACAGTGACAGATACACATTGCCCCACACAGTGCCAGATACACATTGCCCCACACAGTGACGGATACACATTGCCCCACACAGTGCCAGATACACATTGCCCCACACAGTGACGGATACACATTGCCCCACACAGTGCCAGATACACATTGCCCTACACAGTGCCAGATACACATTGCCCCACACAGTGCCAGATACACATTGCCCCACACAGTGCCAGATACACATTGCCCCACACAGTGCCAGATACACATTGCCCCACACAGTGCCAGATACAAATTGCCCCACACAGTGACGGATACACATTGCCCCACACAGTGACAGATACACATTGCCCCACACAGTGACACACATTGCCCCACACCTTGACCGATACACATTGCCTCACACAGTGACAGATACACATTGCCCCACACAGTGACAGATACACATAGCCCCAAGATACACATTACTATCACCCTCCCCCCAGCTCACCCACTGGCTGCTCACCGCTGCCTCTGCTATGTGAGGGGAGGAGAGCGCAGTGCCTCTCCTGCCTCTCAATGCACCATGTAGTCCGATCTCTGGCTGCACCATGTAGTCCGATCTCTCTCTCTCTCTCTCGCTCTCTCTCTTTATATATATATATATATATACTAGGTGATTCATCACGCCCTATGGGCGCTCTTCACACGCCCTTGTGGCGTGCAGTATTTTTATTACATGGAGTATTATCTCTAATCATAATTGTGTGAGTGGTTAAATATTGCATGGACAAAGGGCGTGCGATGGTTAAGGGGTCGAAGCTTCTTGCAACGGCATAAACAGTGCACACAGGGCTTGATGAATCACCTAGTAGGTGCTGTGGTTGGGGGAGTGGCAGGTGCGGGGGAGACGCGGATGGGGCCGGGGGTGCCGCCGGTGGGGAGAGGCGGTTACAGGAGTGCCGTGGGTGGGGGAGAGGAAAGGCTGGTGCGGTGGTGCCGCGGGTGGGGGAGGTGTCCGGAGCCACAGCGTGTGGGGAGGAGCGGTTGTGGGGGTGCTGCAGGTGGGAGAAGGGCGGGTGCGGTGGTGCTGCGGGTGGGGGAGTTGGTCCGGAGCCACCGCAGGTGCTTAGGGGGTTGTGGGGGTGCTGCGGATGGGGCCTGGAGGTACTGTGAGTGGGGGAGGGGCAGGTAATGCTTCTCCACCTGGAAGCAGCTAGGCTGCTGTCCTCCCTTTGGCAGTGGCTCTCCCGGAGACTCACACAGCAGCCAGTCACTATTGTTAGCGCCGGTGTCCCAACGCGCCGCATTACAGGGAAGAAGATGCACTCAATAAGCTACAGCTCCCATCAGGCCTTAGCGCCGGAATGCTTCGCCGCTAATGGCTGCTGGGAGCTGTAGTTTATTTAGTGCGTCTACTTCCCTGTAATGCGGCGCGTTGGGACACCGGCGCTAACAATAGTGACTGGCTGGCAAAACTGACTGACTCGCTGAATCAATGTAAAAGGTGAGAGTGAGTGCTGTGCAGTGTCAGTGACACTGCACACCCACTGCACTGCACTAGAGATGTGCACTTGAAATTTTTCGGGTTTTATGTTTTGGTTTTGGGTTCGGTTCCGCGGCCGTGTTTTGGGTTCGACCGCGTTTTGGCAAAACCTCACCGAATTTTTTTTGTCGGATTCGGGTGTGTTTTGG
This sequence comes from Pseudophryne corroboree, assembly GCF_028390025.1. Taxonomy (NCBI): domain Eukaryota; kingdom Metazoa; phylum Chordata; class Amphibia; order Anura; family Myobatrachidae; genus Pseudophryne; species Pseudophryne corroboree. The sequence continues at coordinate 92,981,400 of NC_086445.1, read as the reverse complement.
ATTCGGGTGTTTTTTTTTAAAAACACTAAAAAACAGCTTAAATCATAGAATTTGGGGGTCATTTTGATCCCAAAGTATTATTAACCTCAAAAACCATAATTTACACTCATTTTCAGTCTATTCTGAATACCTCACACCTCACAATATTATTTTTAGTCCTAAAATTTGCACCTAGGTCGCTGGATGACTAAGCTAAGCGACCCTAGTGGCCGACACAAACACCGGGCCCATCTAGGAGTGGCACTGCAGTGTCACGCAGGATGTCCCTTCCAAAAAACCCTCCCCAAACAGCACATGACGCAAAGAAAAAAAGAGGCGCAATGAGGTAGCTGTGTGACTAAGATAAGCGACCCTAGTGGCCGACACAAACACCGGGCCCATCTAGGAGTGGCACTGCAGTGTCACGCAGGATGTCCCTTCCAAAAAACCCTCCCCAAACAGCACATGACGCAAAGAAAAAAAGAGGCGCAATGAGGTAGCTGTGTGAGTAAGATAAGCGACCCTAGTGGCCGACACAAACACCGGGCCCATCTAGGAGTGGCACTGCAGTGTCACGCAGGATGTCCCTTCCAAAAAACCCTCCCCAAACAGCACATGACGCAAAGAAAAAAAGAGGCGCAATGAGGTAGCTGTGTGAGTAAGATAAGCGACCCTAGTGGCCGACACAAACACCGGGCCCATCTAGGAGTGGCACTGCAGTGTCACGCAGGATGTCCCTTCCAAAAAACCCTCCCCAAACAGCACATGACGCAAAGAAAAAAAGAGGCGCAATGAGGTAGCTGTGTGAGTAAGATAAGCGACCCTAGTGGCCGACACAAACACCGGGCCCATCTAGGAGTGGCACTGCAGTGTCACGCAGGATGTCCCTTCCAAAAAACCCTCCCCAAACAGCACATGACGCAAAGAAAAAAAGAGGCGCAATGAGGTAGCTGTGTGAGTAAGATAAGCGACCCTAGTGGCCGACACAAACACCGGGCCCATCTAGGAGTGGCACTGCAGTGTCACGCAGGATGGCCCTTCCAAAAAACCCTCCCCAAACAGCACATGACGCAAAGAAAAAAAGAGGCGCAATGAGGTAGCTGTGTGAGTAAGATAAGCGACCCTAGTGGCCGACACAAACACCGGGCCCATCTAGGAGTGGCACTGCAGTGTCACGCAGGATGGCCCTTCCAAAAAACCCTCCCCAAACAGCACATGACGCAAAGAAAAAAAGAGGCGCAATGAGGTAGCTGTGTGAGTAAGATAAGCGACCCTAGTGGCCGACACAAACACCGGGCCCATCTAGGAGTGGCACTGCAGTGTCACGCAGGATGGCCCTTCCAAAAAAACCTCCCCAAACAGCACATGACGCAAAGAAAAAAAGAGGCGCAATGAGGTAGCTGTGTGAGTAAGATAAGCGACCCTAGTGGCCGACACAAACACCGGGCCCATCTAGGAGTGGCACTGCAGTGTCACGCAGGATGGCCCTTCCAAAAAACATTCCACAAACAGCACATGACGCAAAGAAAAATTAAAGAAAAAAGAGGTGCAAGATGGAATTGTCCTTGGGCCCTCCCACCCACCCTTATGTTGTATAAACAGGACATGCACACTTTAACCAACCCATCATTTCAGTGACAGGGTCTGCCACACGACTGTGACTGAAATGACGGGTTGGTTTGGACCCCCACCAAAAAAGAAGCAATTAATCTCTCCTTGCACAAACTGGCTCTACAGAGGCAAGATGTCCACCTCATCATCATCCTCCGATATATCACCGTGTACATCCCCCTCCTCACAGATTATCAATTCGTCCCCACTGGAATCCACCATCTCAGCTCCCTGTGTACTTTGTGGAGGCAATTGCTGCTGGTCAATGTCTCCACGGAGGAATTGATTATAATTCATTTTAATGAACATCATCTTCTCCACATTTTCTGGATGTAACCTCGTACGCCGATTGCTGACAAGGTGAGCGGCGGCACTAAACACTCTTTCGGAGTACACACTTGTGGGAGGGCAACTTAGGTAGAATAAAGCCAGTTTGTGCAAGGGCCTCCAAATTGCCTCTTTTTCCTGCCAGTATAAGTACGGACTGTGTGACGTGCCTACTTGGATGCGGTCACTCATATAATCCTCCACCATTCTTTCAATGTTGAGAGAATCATATGCAGTGACAGTAGACGACATGTCCGTAATCGTTGTCAGGTCCTTCAGTCCGGACCAGATGTCAGCATCAGCAGTCGCTCCAGACTGCCCTGCATCACCGCCAGCGGGTGGGCTCGGAATTCTGAGCCTTTTCCTCGCACCCCCAGTTGCGGGAGAATGTGAAGGAGGAGATGTTGACAGGTCGCGTTCCGCTTGACTTGACAATTTTCTCACCAGCAGGTCTTTCAACCCCAGCAGACTTGTGTCTGCCGGAAAGAGAGATCCAAGGTAGGCTTTAAATCTAGGATCGAGCACGGTGGCCAAAATGTAGTGCTCTGATTTCAACAGATTGACCACCCGTGAATCCTTGTTAAGCGAATTAAGGGCTCCATCCACAAGTCCCACATGCCTAGCGGAATCGCTCCGTGTTAGCTCCTCCTTCAATGTCTCCAGCTTCTTCTGCAAAAGCCTGATGAGGGGAATGACCTGACTCAGGCTGGCAGTGTCTGAACTGACTTCACGTGTGGCAAGTTCAAAGGGCATCAGAACCTTGCACAACGTTGAAATCATTCTCCACTGCGCTTGAGACAGGTGCATTCCACCTCCTATATCGTGCTCAATTGTATAGGCTTGAATGGCCTTTTGCTGCTCCTCCAACCTCTGAAGCATATAGAGGGTTGAATTCCACCTCGTTACCACTTCTTGCTTCAGATGATGGCAGGGCAGGTTCAGTAGTTTTTGGTGGTGCTCCAGTCTTCTGTACGTGGTGCCTGTACGCCGAAAGTGTCCCGCAATTCTTCTGGCCACCGACAGCATCTCTTGCACGCCCCTGTCGTTTTTTAAATAATTCTGCACCACCAAATTCAAGGTATGTGCAAAACATGGGACGTGCTGGAATTTGCCCATATTTAATGCACACACAATATTGCTGGCGTTGTCCGATGCCACAAATCCACAGGAGAGTCCAATTGGGGTAAGCCATTCCGCGATGATCTTCCTCAGTTGCCGTAAGAGGTTTTCAGCTGTGTGCGTATTCTGGAAACCGGTGATACAAAGCGTAGCCTGCCTAGGAAAGAGTTGGCGTTTGCGAGATGCTGCTACTGGTGCCGCCGCTGCTGTTCTTGCGGCGGGAGTCCATACATCTACCCAGTGGGCTGTCACAGTCATATAGTCCTGACCCTGCCCTGCTCCACTTGTCCACATGTCCGTGGTTAAGTGGACATTGGGTACAGCTGCATTTTTTAGGACACTGGTGACTCTTTTTCTGAGGTCTGTGTACATTTTCGGTATCGCCTGCCTAGAGAAATGGAACCTAGATGGTATTTGGTACCGGGGACACAGTACCTCCAACAAGTCTCTAGTTGGCTCTGCAGTAATGATGGATACCGGAACCACGTTTCTCACCACCCAGGATGCCAAGACCTCAGTTATCCGCTTTGCAGTAGGATGACTGCTGTGATATTTCATCTTCCTCGCAAAGGACTGTTGGACAGTCAATTGCTTGGTGGAAGTAGTAAAAGTGGTCTTACGACTTCCCCTCTGGGATGACCATCGACTCCCAGCAGCAACAACAGCAGCGCCAGCAGCAGTAGGCGTTACACGCAAGGATGCATCGGAGGAATCCCAGGCAGGAGAGGAATCGTCAGAATTGCCAGTGACATGGCCTGCAGGACTATTGGCATTCCTGGGGAAGGAGGAAATTGACACTGAGGGAGTTGGTGGGGTGGTTTGCGTGAGCTTGGTTACAAGAGGAAGGGATTTACTGGTCAGTGGACTGCTTCCGCTGTCACCCAAAGTTTTTGAACTTGTCACTGACTTATTATGAATGCGCTGCAGGTGACGTATAAGGGAGGATGTTCCGAGGTGGTTAACGTCCTTACCCCTACTTATTACAGCTTGACAAAGGCAACACACGGCTTGACACCTGTTGTCCGCATTTCTGTTGAAATACTTCCACACCGAAGAGCTGATTTTTTTGGTATTTTCACCAGGCATGTCAGTGGCCATATTCCTCCCACGGACAACAGGTGTCTCCCCGGGTGCCTGACTTAAACAAACCACCTCACCATCAGAATCCTCCTGGTCAATTTCCTCCCCAGCGCCAGCAACACCCATATCCTCCTCATCCTGGTGTACTTCAACACTGACATCTTCAATCTGACTATCAGGAACTGGACTGCGGGTGCTCCTTCCAGCACTTGCAGGGGGCGTGCAAATGGTGGAAGGCGCATGCTCTTCACGTCCAGTGTTGGGAAGGTCAGGCATCGCAACCGACACAATTGGAGTCGGACTCTCCTTGTGGATTTGGGATTTCGAAGAACGCACAGTTCTTTGCGGTGCTACTGCTTTTGCCAGCTTGAGTCTTTTCATTTTTCTAGCGAGAGGCTGAGTGCTTCCATCCTCATGTGAAGCTGAACCACTAGCCATGAACATAGGCCAGGGCCTCAGCCGTTCCTTGCCACTCCGTGTGGTAAATGGCATATTGGCAAGTTTACGCTTCTCCTCCGACAATTTTATTTTAGGTTTTGGAGTCCTTTTTTTACTGATATTTGGTGTTTTGGATTTGACATGCTCTGTACTATGACATTGGGCATCGGCCTTGGCAGACGACGTTGCTGGCATTTCATCGTCTCGGCCATGACTAGTGGCAGCAGCTTCAGCACGAGGTGGAAGTGGATCTTGATCTTTCCCTAATTTTGGAACCTCAACATTTTTGTTCTCCATATTTTAATAGGCACAACTAAAAGGCACCTCAGGTAAACAATGGAGATGGATGGATACTAGTATACTTATGGATGGACTGCCGAGTGCCGTCACAGAGGTAGCTACAGCCGTGGACTACCGTACTGTGTCTGCTGCTAATATAGACTGGATGATAATGATATGAAATCAATATATATATGTATGTATATATAATATCACTAGTACTGCAGCCGGACAGGTAGATAATATATTTATTAGATAATAATGATGACTGATGACGGACCTGCTGGACACTGTCAGCTCAGCAGCACCGCAGACTGCTACAGTAAGCTACTATACTATAGTAGTATGTACAAAGAAGAAAGAAGAAAAAAAAAAAAACACGGGTAGGTGGTATACAATTATGGATGGACTGCCGAGTGCCGACACAGAGGTAGCTACAGCCGTGGACTAACGTACTGTGTCTGCTGCTAATATAGACTGGATGATAATGATATGAAATCAATATATATATGTATGTATATATAATATCACTAGTACTGCAGCCGGACAGGTAGATAATATATTTATTAGGTAATAATGATGACTGATGACGGACCTGCTGGACACTGTCAGCTCAGCAGCACCGCAGACTGCTACAGTAAGCTACTATACTATAGTAGTATGTACAAAGAAGAAAGAAAAAAAAAACCACGGGTAGGTGGCATACAATTATGGATGGACTGCCGAGTGCCGACACAGAGGTAGCTACAGCCGTGGACTACCGTACTGTGTCTGCTGCTAATATAGACTGGATGATAATGATATTAAATCAATATATATATGTATGTATATATAATATCACTAGTACTGCAGCCGGACAGGTAGATAATATATTTATTAGGTAATAATGATGACTGATGACGGACCTGCTGGACACTGTCAGCTCAGCAGCACCGCAGACTGCTACAGTAAGCTACTATACTATAGTAGTATGTACAAAGAAGAAAGAAAAAAAAAACCACGGGTAGGTGGTATACAATTATGGATGGACTGCCGAGTGCCGACACAGAGGTAGCTACAGCCGTGGACTAACGTACTGTGTCTGCTGCTAATATAGACTGGATGATAATGATATGAAATCAATATATATATGTATGTATATATAATATCACTAGTACTGCAGCCGGACAGGTAGATAATATATTTATTAGGTAATAATGATGACTGATGATGGACCTGCTGGACACTGTCAGCTCAGCAGCACCGCAGACTGCTACAGTAAGCTACTATACTATAGTAGTATGTACAAAGAAGAAAGAAAGAAAAAAAACCACGGGTAGGTGGTATACAATTATGGATGGACTGCCGAGTGCCGACACAGAGGTAGCTACAGCCGTGGACTACCGTACTGTGTCTGCTGCTAATATAGACTGGATGATAATGATATGAAATCAATATATATATGTATGTATATATAATATCACTAGTACTGCAGCCGGACAGGTAGATAATATATTTATTAGGTAATAATGATGACTGATGACGGACCTGCTGGACACTGTCAGCTCAGCAGCACCGCAGACTGCTACAGTAAGCTACTATACTATAGTAGTATGTACAAAGAAGAAAGAAAAAAAAAACCACGGGTAGGTGGTATACAATTATGGATGGACTGCCGAGTGCCGACACAGAGGTAGCTACAGCCGTGGACTACCGTACTGTGTCTGCTGCTAATATAGACTGGATGATAATGATATGAAATCAATATATATATGTATGTATATATAATATCACTAGTACTGCAGCCGGACAGGTAGATAATATATTTATTAGGTAATAATGATGACTGATGACGGACCTGCTGGACACTGTCAGCTCAGCAGCACCGCAGACTGCTACAGTAAGCTACTATACTATAGTAGTATGTACAAAGAAGAAAGAAAAAAAAAACCACGGGTAGGTGGTATACAATTATGGATGGACTGCCGAGTGCCGACACAGAGGTAGCTACAGCCGTGGACTACCGTACTGTGTCTGCTGCTAATATAGACTGGATGATAATGATATGAAATCAATATATATATGTATGTATATATAATATCACTAGTACTGCAGCCGGACAGGTAGATAATATATTTATTAGGTAATAATGATGACTGATGACGGACCTGCTGGACACTGTCAGCTCAGCAGCACCGCAGACTGCTACAGTAAGCTACTATACTATAGTAGTATGTACAAAGAAGAAAGAAGAAAAAAAAAACACGGGTAGGTGGTATACAATTATGGATGGACTGCCGAGTGCCGACACAGAGGTAGCTACAGCCGTGGACTAACGTACTGTGTCTGCTGCTAATATAGATTGGATGATAATGATATGAAATCAATATATATATGTATGTATATATAATATCACTAGTACTGCAGCCGGACAGGTAGATAATATATTTATTAGGTAATAATGATGACTGATGACGGACCTGCTGGACACTGTCAGCTCAGCAGCACCGCAGACTGCTACAGTAAGCTACTATACTATAGTAGTATGTACAAAGAAGAAAGAAAAAAAAAAACCACGGGTAGGTGGTATACAATTATGGATGGACTGCCGAGTGCCGACACAGAGGTAGCTACAGCCGTGGACTACCGTACTGTGTCTGCTGCTAATATAGACTGGATGATAATGATATGAAATCAATATATATATGTATGTATATATAATATCACTAGTACTGCAGCCGGACAGGTAGATAATATATTTATTAGGTAATAATGATGACTGATGACGGACCTGCTGGACACTGTCAGCTCAGCAGCACCGCAGACTGCTACAGTAAGCTACTATACTATAGTAGTATGTACAAAGAAGAAAGAAAAAAAAAACCACGGGTAGGTGGTATACAATTATGGATGGACTGCCGAGTGCCGACACAGAGGTAGCTACAGCCGTGGACTACCGTACTGTGTCTGCTGCTAATATAGACTGGATGATAATGATATGAAATCAATATATATATGTATGTATATATAATATCACTAGTACTGCAGCCGGACAGGTAGATAATATATTTATTAGGTAATAATGATGACTGATGACGGACCTGCTGGACACTGTCAGCTCAGCAGCACCGCAGACTGCTACAGTAAGCTACTATACTATAGTAGTATGTACAAAGAAGAAAGAAAAAAAAAACCACGGGTAGGTGGTATACAATTATGGATGGACTGCCGAGTGCCGACACAGAGGTAGCTACAGCCGTGGACTACCGTACTGTGTCTGCTGCTAATATAGACTGGATGATAATGATATGAAATCAATATATATATGTATGTATATATAATATCACTAGTACTGCAGCCGGACAGGTAGATAATATATTTATTAGGTAATAATGATGACTGATGACGGACCTGCTGGACACTGTCAGCTCAGCAGCACCGCAGACTGCTACAGTAAGCTACTATACTATAGTAGTATGTACAAAGAAGAAAGAAAAAAAAAACCACGGGTAGGTGGTATACAATTATGGATGGACTGCCGAGTGCCGACACAGAGGTAGCTACAGCCGTGGACTACCGTACTGTGTCTGCTGCTAATATAGACTGGATGATAATGATATGAAATCAATATATATATGTATGTATATATAATATCACTAGTACTGCAGCCGGACAGGTAGATAATATATTTATTAGGTAATAATGATGACTGATGACGGACCTGCTGGACACTGTCAGCTCAGCAGCACCGCAGACTGCTACAGTAAGCTACTATACTATAGTAGTATGTACAAAGAAGAAAGAAAAAAAAAACCACGGGTAGGTGGTATACAATTATGGATGGACTGCCGAGTGCCGACACAGAGGTAGCTACAGCCGTGGACTACCGTACTGTGTCTGCTGCTAATATAGACTGGATGATAATGATATGAAATCAATATATATATGTATGTATATATAATATCCCTAGTACTGCAGCCGGACAGGTAGATAATATATTTATTAGGTAATAATGATGACTGGTGACGGACCTGCTGGACACTGTCAGCTCAGCAGCACCGCAGACTGCTACAGTAAGCTACTATACTATAGTAGTATGTACAAAGAAGAAAGGAAAAAAAAAAACCACGGGTAGGTGGTATACAATTATGGATGGACTGCCGAGTGCCGACACAGAGGTAGCTACAGCCGTGGACTACCGTACTGTGTCTGCTGCTAATATAGACTGGATGATAATGATATGAAATCAATATATATATGTATGTATATATAATATCACTAGTACTGCAGCCGGACAGGTAGATAATATATTTATTAGGTAATAATGATGACTGATGACGGACCTGCTGGACACTGTCAGCTCAGCAGCACCGCAGACTGCTACAGTAAGCTACTATACTATAGTAGTATGTACAAAGAAGAAAGAAAAAAAAAAAACCACGGGTAGGTGGTATACAATTATGGATGGACTGCCGAGTGCCGACACAGAGGTAGCTACAGCCGTGGACTAACGTACTGTGTCTGCTGCTAATATAGAGTCTAGACTGGATGATAAATTATTGATAATGAGATTAAATCAATATAATATCACTAGTACTGCAGCCGGACAGGTACTATATATATTTATTATGTAATGACTGATGACGGACCTGCTGGACACTGTCAGGTCAGCAGCACCGCAGACTGCTACAGTAAGCTACTATAGTAGTATGTATAAAGAAGAATGAAAAAAAAAAAAACCACGGGTAGGTGGTATACAATATTATATATATATATATATTATATACAATTTTATATATATATATATATATATATATATTAAACTGGTGGTGATTGATTATTAAACTGGTGGTCAGGTCACTCACGTTGCAACTTGCAACTAGTACTCCGAGTCCTAAGCAGACAATCACAAAATATATTATTATACTGGTGGTCAGTGTGGTCACAACAATGGCAGTGTGGCACTGACTCTGGCAGCAAAAGTGTGCACTGTACGTTATATGTACTCCTGAGTCCTGCTCTCAGACTCTAACTGCTTCCCACTGTCAGTGTCTCCCCCACAAGTCAGATAATACAATACACTTACAGTCACACTATCTAATCTATATCACTTCAGCAAGTAGTATAGTAGTATAGTAGTACTCCTCCTAATAATGCTCCCCAAAATTACTACTACTGTGTCTCTCTCGTCTTTACTGTGTCTCTCTCTTCTCTAAACGGAGAGGACGCCAGCCACGTCCTCTCCCTATGACTCTCAATGCACGTGTGAAAATGGCGGCGACGCGCGGCTCCTTATATAGAATCCGAGTCTCGCGATAGAATCCGAGCCTCGCGAGAATCCGACAGCGGGATGATGACGTTCGGGCGCGCTCGGGTTAACCGAGCAAGGCGGGAAGATCCGAGTCGCTCGGACCCGTGAAAAAAAACATGAAGTTCGGGCGGGTTCGGATTCAGAGGAACCGAACCCGCTCATCTCTACACTGCACAGCACTGTCACCTTTTACATTGATTCAGCGTCAAGACATTACCCTCCATGATATCACCCACTCTGTCTGTTACATTAGCCATCTCGGGGCTTCCAGGCTGGCAGCCCAGGTGCTGTGTTACAGAGTCAGGGCCTCTGGGGATTTGGGCGCGGCTGTGGCGGGGAGGCACTTCTGTGACATAATGTGCAGAGCAGGCTCCGGGGCTCAGAGAGTATGCGGCGCAGGGAGGGCTATGAAAGCCTTCCGCTGTGCTGCTTTCATACACATCTATGCCGGTGGCCGCAGCACCTTTTGTTCCACCTGCGCCCCGGCTAGGGAATGGGGATTGTTGATGTCAGAGGGGGTAGGCGGACTGGCAGCAGGTTATAGGGGTCATTCCGAGTAGCTCACTAGCTACTTTTTGCAGCCATGCGAATGCATAGTTGCCGCCCACTGGGGAGTGTATATTTGCTGTGCAAGGGTGCGATCGCATGTGCAGCCAAGCGGTACAAAAATAGTTTGTGCAGTTTCTGAGTAGCTCAGAACTTACTCAGCCCTTGCCTGTCCGGTCCCGGAATTGACACCCGCCCTGCAAACGCTTGGACACGCCTGCGTTTTTCTAAACACTCCCAGAAAACGGTCAGTTGACACCCACAAACGCCTTTTTCCTGTCAATCTCCTTACGATCGACTATGCAAATGGATTATTCGTTAAATCCATCGCACAGCAACGATCCGCTTTGTACCCATACGGCGCGCCTGCGCATTGCGGTGCATACGCATGCGCAGTAGTCAGAATGACCCCCATAGGACGCTGCAGTAAAAGGATTTTTTTTCCCTATCTACAGCGCAGAGACTTGCTGCAGATGCGTTGGCATACCCTCCAGCTGTACCTTTTTGGCAGGTACAGTACCTTTTTTATGGTCTGTACCAATTTTTGGCTCTCCAAACTTCCATTAAAAGTATAGGGAAAGGGGCATGGCTACGCTGCTTTACACGTGTTCACGCCCCCTTTTTGAATTTGTAGTGATTTTTATGTGTAAATTGTTGGAGGGTATGTTGCTGCAGATGCAGTGGGCCTATTTTGGGGTGTGGACCTGGAGCTGCAGCTCCATCAGCCCCATTGTTAATCCTGCCCTGGGAACACACAGCAGCCAAAGGGCAGAGCCTGCCATTGGATGTAACCTGTGTGGGAGGGTGTTTTTCACCCAATCAGCTGTGGATTGTGTGTGATAGACCTGCTGCTAACCCAATGAGAGCTCCTAGCCACGCCCAGCGTTATACACACAGGCACATAGTCACAGATCTGGGCTATTATATAGGAGATACACACACATGTGCCCCCTTAGCACCCCCCTAGTTGCAGCCCTGGTCATGTACTTCACAGTATGCGGTCAACAATTTCTGTAATGCTTCTGCTCTCTATTCTGTAGGGTAAATATAGGACCTGTATGACGAACTGGTTATTATTGTTTAACACATTTATTAATCGTATTATTTATTATTTATCATGGTCATTAGGACTGCCCCTATATTGAATATTAGTCTCTAGAATGCTCCTAATATTGTGTATCAGTCACTAGAAGTGATAATGCTACTAGGTCCATTACATTTAGGGGGTCTATTTACTAAGTCTTGGATAGAGATAAAGTGGACAGAGATAAAGTACCAGCCATTCAGCTCCTAACTGTCATTTTTCAAACCCGGCATGTGACATGGTAGTTAGACACTGATTGGCTGGGACTTTATCTCCGTCCAGGGCCGGTGCTAGGGTGTTAGGCGCCCCCCTGCAAACTATAAATGTGCGCCCTCCCATACTTTACAAAGGGACAGCACACATAATGCTTTTACACATAATGCTCCCTGTAGTAGTGCTGCTTACACACGTAATGCCCCCTGTGGTAGTTCCACTTATACGCAACGCCCCCTGTAGTACTGGCACTTACACACGGTTACTCCCCCTGCAGCAGTGACGCTTACACGCGTAACACCCCCTGCAACAGTGACGCTTACACACGTAACGCCCCCTGTAGCAGTGATGCTTACACACGTAACGCCCCCTGTACCAGTGCCGCTTACACACGTAACGCCCCCTGTACCAGTGCCGCTTACACACGTAACGCCCCCTGTACCAGTGCCGCTTACACACGTAACGCCCCCTGTAGCAGTGATGCTTACACACGTAACGCCCCCTGTACCAGTGACGCTTACACACGTAACGCCCCCTGTACCAGTGCCGCTTACACACGTAACGCCCCCTGTACCAGTGCCGCTTACACACGTAACGGACCCTGTACCATTGCTGCTTACACACATTATGCTACACAGTCACACATATACCCCATACACACACACACATACTGTACACACATTACACACATACAGTACAAATACACACATTCTGTAGACACACACACACACTCACACTTACTCACTCACTCAACTCACCATCTGGCTGGCCGGCTCTGTATTCTGCCTTCTGTCTTCCTCTGCAGCATGGCCATGGTCCTGTGTAGCTCCGCCCCTCAGCGCCAATAAGCCCGCCCCTTTTTCGGGCTGGACACACACAGACGCTGGACTGAAGATGATACTGTCAGGGGAGGTAGGGGGAAGCTTCATGCTGCCGGCGCCACTGCCTGTCAAACAGTGTGACAGGAACAGCAGCCGGCAGCAGCAGGGGGCCCAGGCGCAGCTGCGGGGATGCAAAGCAGGGAGAGCGCCTCTCCAACCCTGGCGCCTACCTGCTTTGCATCCCTTTGCTGAGCGGGTAGCGCCGGGCCTGTCTCCATCCAAAGCTTAGTAAATAGACCCCTTAATCCTAATCTTTGCATAGTGCTAAAATGAGCTCAGACACTAAATCTAGTCTTAGAGATGTGCAGCGGGCATTTTTCGTGTTTTGTGTTTTGGTTTTGGATTCGGACGCGTTTTGGCAAAACCACCCTTTCGGGTTTTGGATTTGGATGTGTTTTGGATTCGGGTGATTTTTAAAAAAAAAACACCCAAAACAGCTAAAATCATAGAATTTGGGGGTAATTTTGATCCTATAGTATTATTAACCTCAATAACAATAATTTCCACTCATTTCCAGTCTATTCTGAACACCTCACAATATTATTTTTAGTCCTAAAATTTGCACAGAGGTCGCTGGATGACTGAGCTAAGCGACCCAAGTGGCCGGCACAAACACCTGGCCCATCTAGGAGTGGCACTTAAAAAAATAGTCCCCAAACAGCACATGATGCAAAGAAAAAAAGAGGTGCACCAAGGTCGCTGGATGGCGGTCGCTGGATGGCTAAGCTAAGCGACACAAACACCTGGCCCATCTAGAATTAGACTCCAGTATCATGTGAATTATAAGGCAATATCACTGGAATTATTCATTATAATCAATGGTATTATTGGTCCAAATCACTGGAAGAAAATGACAAAATCACTGGAATTAAATGGCAGTAATGTCGGGAATGATATCAAATGGCAGTACCACTGGACATATACGGAAGAGTCAGACAGGATGGCACTATTAAAAAAATAGTCCCCAAACAGCACGTGATGCAAAGAAAAGAGAAAAAGAGGTGCACTGACACTGAGCACTGACCAAGTGATTCTGAGCACTGATGATACTACTGAGCAGAGATACTGAGCACTGATGATACTACTGAGCAGTGATACTGAGAACTGACACTAAGCAGCACAAGACACTGAGCACTGACCAGTGATTCTGAGCACTGATGATACTACTGAGCAGTGATACTGAGCACTGATGATACTGCTGAGCAGTGATTCTGAGCACTGATGATACTACTGAGCAGTGATTCTGAGCACTGATGATACTACTGAGCAGTGATACTGAGCACTGATGATACTACTGAGCAGTGATACTGAGAACTGACACTGAGCAGCACAAGACACTGAGCACTGACAGTGATTCTGAGCACTGATGATACTACTGAGCAGTGATACTGAGCACTGATGATACTACTGAGCAGTGATACTGAGAATTGACACTGAGCAGCATGATGCAGCACAAGACACTGAGCACTGACCAGCAGAGCCGGATTAAGGGGGGGCCCAGGGGGTACATTACCCTGGGCCCCCCTCTCCAAGGGGCCCCCCTTCCCTGCCGTACACCACAGGGTGTGTGGATAGTGCTCACTCCGGCTGCTACTGCGGGGCGAAAGGATGCAGGCTGTGTGACGGTGCGGGGTTACGGCTGCCATGGCCCCAGACTGCCTTCAGGGGCCGCCGCTCCTCCTGTACCCTGTCACATTACACTCACTGCATTGTGCATTTTCCCCCTCCTCTCCCCGCGCTCCGGAGCATTCCCCGCACCCCCGCCGGAGATCTGAGATGCCCGGCTTCAGTGGCCCCGCCACCCTCCTTGTAGCGCCTGACGGTCTAAATGTTTTTATGAGATGGAGACAGTTCTGTCTCTGTCTCTACACTGACTGGCGCGGCCAGGTCCGGAGCTGCCGCACATGCGCGGCAGCTACTCGGACATTCAGTCAGAGAGCTCTGATGACTGTCAGAGCTCTCGGTGCTTTAGATTGGAGACGGCTGGATGGGTGCTGCTGCACATCCTGTTTAGTCTCTCGGCTCTCTCCTTCTCCTCTTCCCCCGCCCGAAGCAAGCAGCAAACATTGTGCGGCACAATCAGGTGCAGTGCACACTACAAGAAGTCCCCAGGTACTGCCAGCTGTGGCTTGCAGAGTATCCTATTTGCTGGCTATATATATATATATATATATATATATATCATTTTTTATTTTTTTGCAAGGGGTCAGGAGTTTCCATATACAGTATGTACCTTATATATACTGTATTTATACACAAATGTATCATATATGTGCCTTATATAGATATATATGTATACAGGGCCGGCTCCAGGCCTACTAGCACCCTGAGCGAGAAAATGTAAAAGCGCCCCTCAACCCCTATGCGCGCGCAGAAGGCGCGCGCACTTCGGGGAAAGTGGGTGTGGCCTCCTGGGAAAGTGGGTGTGGCCTCGTAACTTCATATTATTAAACTATAAATAAATATATTTTTTCACACCCCCTCTATGCACACAATTAGCAGCCTTATGCAGAACAGCCACAGTAGTGTTCCACAATGTCTCCAGTGTAGTGCCAGCTACACATGACATGCCCCGCAGCAGTGCCAGCAACACATGACATGCCCCGCAGCAGTGCCAGCTACACATGACATGCCCCGCAGCAGTGCAAGCTACACGACATGCCCCGCAGCAGTGCCAGCTACACATGACATGCCCCACAACAGTGCCAGCTACACACAATAGGCCCCCCAGCAGTGCCAGCTACAGATGATAGTGTTCACGTTTTAGGGCAGGGTGCTGATCACAAGGAGGGCACATTTTTAAGTAAGGAGGGCAAAATGATGTACATACTGTAATGCTTGGTGCTCCTCCACCCACATGCAGAAGCAGGGACAGTGCGCGCCGAAGGCGCGCAGCAAATATTTAGGGGCGTTGCTTCGTGGGGAAGGTGCATGACCACAGAATAGTGGCAATTCGCATTACACCCCATAGTAGTGCAGCTAATACACATTGCACCAGGTAGAACCTCCTATACACTTTGCGCCAGGCAGAGCACGTTAGACACTTTGCGCCAGGCAGAGCACGATAGACACTTTGCGCCAGGCAGAGCACATTAGACACTTTGCGCCAGGCAGAGCACATTAGACACTTTGCGCCAGGCAGGGCACGTTAGACACATTGCCTAGCCACAGACGCCTAGTAGATACACTACATGATACAGCTACACGTGACATGCCCCCCAGCAGTGCCAGCTACACGTGACATACCGCCCAGCAGTGCCAGCTACACGTGACATGCCCCCCAGCAGTGCCAGATACATAAATGGCCACACAGTGCAGATATGCCCCCAGTGCCAGATACATAAATGCCCCCACAATGCTAGATACATAAGTGCCCCCACAGTGCCAGATGCATCAATGACCCCACAGTGCCAGATAAATCAGTGACCCCACAGTGCCAGATACATAAGTACCAGATACATAAATGCCCCCAGTGCCACAAAACATAAATGCCCCCACAGTACCAGATAAATAAATGCCCGCCGTGCCACAAAACATAAAAGCCCCCACAGTGCAGATATGCCCCACAGTGCCAGAAACATAAATGCCCCCACAGTGCAGATATGCCCCCACAGTGCCAGAAACATAAATGCCCCCACAGTGCAGATATGCCCCCACAGTGCCAGAAACATAATGCCCCCACAGTGCAGATATGCCCCCACAGTGCCAGATCCATAATGCCCCCACAGTGCAGATATGCCCCCACAGTGCCAGAAACATAAATGCCCCCACAGTGCAGATATGCCCCCACAGTGCCAGAAACATAAATGCCCCCACAGTGCAGATATGCCCCCACAGTGCCAGAAACATAATGCCCCCACAGTGCAGATATGCCCCCACAGTGCCAGAAATATAATGCCCCCACAGTGCAGATATGCCCCCACAGTGCCAGAAACATAATGCCCCCACAGTGCCAGATGCATCAATGACCCCACAGTGCCAGATAAATCAGTGACCCCACAGTGCCAGATACATAAGTGCCAGATACATAAATGCCCCCAGTGCCACAAAAAATAAATGCCCCCACGGTGCCAGATAAATAAATGCCCGCCGTGCCACAAAACATAAAAGCCCCCACAGTGCAGATATGCCCCCACAGTGCCAGATACATAAATGCCCCCAGTGCCAGAAACATAATGCCCCCACAGTGCAGATATGCCCTTACAGTGCCAGAAACATAATGCCCCCACAGTGCAGATATGCCCCCACAGTGCCAGAAACATAATGCCCCCACAGTGCAGATATGCCCCCACAGTGCCAGAAACATAATGCCCCCACAGTGCAGATATGCCCCCACAGTGCCATAAACATAAATGCCCCCACAGTGCAGATATGCCCCCACAGTGCCAGAAACATAAATGCCCCCACAGTGCAGATATGCCCCCACAGTGCCAGAAACATAATGCCCCCACAGTGCAGATATGCCCCCACAGTGCCAGAAACATAATGCCCCCACAGTGCAGATATGCCCCCACAGTGCCAGAAACATAATGCCCCCACAGTGCAGATATGCCCCCACAGTGCCAGAAACATACTGCCCCCACAGTGCAGATATGCCCCCACAGTGCCAGAAACATAAACGACCCCACAGTGCCAGATTTTAACTTACATGTCACTGACACTGCTGTGCTGGGAGCCGGGAGGGGGGAGTACTGCTGTGGGCGCGGGCGGGTGGGCGGACGGATGAACGATTCTGTCTGCGCGCTATGCGCGCTGCGCGGCGCCGGCATCTAACGTCAGACGCCGGCGCCGCACAGCGCGCTGCATAGCGCGCACACAAGCGGCCGGGACACACAGATTGAAGGCTGGCTCCAGGCAGGAATATGGCGGCCGCAGCGTGCGGCGCCCTATAAGAGTGGCGCCCCGCGCGGCCGCTCTAGTCGAACATGCCTGGAGCCGGCCCTGTATGTATATACATATATATACATGTATATACTCGGTGTGATTTATTGCATTTCTGTGGCAGTCCTTTGAGTACCATCCCACGCTTGCAACTACATGTGTGTGTATGTGTGTAGATATGATATATACGTGTCTGTGTGTGGAACCCCCCACCTACAAATCCTGCGTTTGCTCCTGCTCCTCCAGCAGCTGCCCTGTGGTGGGGGTGAAGTAGTTACCGGACACCGTTCCAGAAGTGTCCTCGACTCACCCTGTGTCTGGGTCCGCGGGCCTGCCCTCACTAGCTGTGACTGACCAGAGAGCCCTGTGGCCTCCTACCCCTCACCCACCTGTGTGTGGCCCCATGGCCTTATGTGTGTGTGGCACCATCTACCCCCCCAGCCTGGTGTGTGCCCCCGTGTGTGTGTGTGTGTGTGTATGACCCCTTGTGCCCTCCTGCCCCCAACCCCCTGTGTGTGGTCCCTCTACCCCGTGTGTTTTGTGTGTGTGGCACCCTCTACCCCCCCTCAGCCTGGTGTGTGGCCCCCTGTGTGTGTATGACCCCTTGTGCCCTCCTGCCCCCCCCAACCCCCTGTGTGTGGTCCCTCTACCCCGTGTGTTTTGTGTGTGTGGAACCCTCTACCCCCCCTCAGCCTGGTGTGTGGCCCCCTGTGTGTGTATGACACCTTGTGCCCTCCTGCCCCCCCCCCCCCCCCAACCCACTGTGTGTGGCCTCTCTACCTCCTGTCTTATGTGTGTGTGTAGCACCATCTACCCTCCCCCCTCGCGTTGTGTTGCCGCCTGTGCCCGCTGCCTGTGTGTGTGTGTGTGTGTGTGTGTCACCCTGTGCCCCCTACTCCTGTGTGTATAACATTCTGTGCTCCCCCATGTGTGGTGCATTGTGTGTCCCCTGTCCCTGTGTTCGTGATACCCTGTACCCCCATTCCCCTATGTTTGATACACTTGCACCCCCTGCACCTCTGTGTGTGTGGCGCCCGGTGAGAGATATATATATATATATATATATATATATATATATACCTTGGAGCGGTATGCAGGCTTCCGTGCATTGGCCAATCCACTAACTAAACCCCCATCATTTATTTATTGAATTGTTGAGGATAAGTGAGCTTACTTTGGTGAGTGCTGGGTTTTTTGTTTGTATTTATTTGAGCGATGTGGTCATGGGCTACATGCACCCCGCCCTGTGAGTGGTAAGTACAGCTGTGTACCCCGCTTTTGTGGTGGAGAGTGCAGTGTTACATGCACCCCACCCTGTGAGTGGTAAGTGCATAGCTGTATCCCGCTTCTGGGGTGGCGAGTGCCGTGGTTTTCTCTCTGTGTGTATACGATGGGGTTAATCTATGGTTAACTCTTATTAACCGTGGCCACTAGCTTTCTCATGCACCCCTGTGTGGACTCTATTATCCTGAACCTGTCTCAGCTGTTCCTTAGCAATCATCTTTGAGCCAGTGTAAGGTGACTAGTGTACCTTTAAAAGCCATAAAGTCTGTGGCAGGTACACATTAAATCTAGCAGGCAGATGATGTGTGTAACAGCAGTGAAGTAGTCAGGTTTTAAGACTCTGTGATAGTGTAGGACCTGCATGAAGGTGGGGTACCTTGGAGATCGGTATGCAGGCTTCCGTGCATTGGCCAATCCACTAACTAAACCCCCATCATTTATTTATTGAATTGTTGAGGATAAGTGAGCTTACTTTGGTGAGTGCTGGGTTTTTTGTTTGTATTTGTTTGTATTTATTTGAGCGATGTGGTCATGGGCTACATGCACCCCGCCCTGTGAGTGGTAAGTACAGCTGTGTACCCTGCTTTTGTGGTGGAGAGTGCTGTGTTACATGCACCCCACCCTGTGAGTGGTAAGTGCATAGCTGTACCCCGCTTCTGGGGTGGCGAGTGCTGTGGTTTTCTCTGTGTGTGTGTGTGTGTGTGTGTGTGTGTATATATGTATGTATATATATATATATATATATATATATATACTGCTCAAAAAAATAAAGGGAACACTAAAATAACACATCCTAGATCTGAATGAATGAAATATTCTTATTAAATACTTTGTTCTGTACATAGTTGAATGTGCGGAGAACAAAATCACACAAACATTATCAATGGAAAACAAATTTATTAACCCATGGAGGTCTGGATTTGGAGTCACCCTCAAAATTAAAGTGGAAAAACACACTACAGGCTGATCCAACTTTGATGTAATGTCCTTAAAACAAGTCAAAATGAGGCTCAGTAGTGTGTGTGGCCTCCACGTGCCTGTGTGATCTCCCTACAACCCACACAAGTGGCTCAGGTAGTGCAGCTCATCCAGGATGGCACATCAATGCGAGCTGTGGCAAGAAGGTTTGCTGTGTCTGTCAGCGTAGTGTCCAGAGCATGGAGGCGCTACCAGGAGACAGGCCAGTACATCAGGAGACGTGGAGGAGGCCGTAGGAGGGCAACAACCCAGCAGCAGGACCGCTACCTCCGTCTTTGTGCAAGGAGGAACAGGAGGAGCACAGCCAGAGACCTGCAAAATGACCTCCAGCAAGCCACAAATGTGCATGTGTCTACTCAAACGATCAGAAACAGACTCCATGAGGGTGGTATGAGGGCCCAACTTACACTTGTGGGGGTTGTGCTTACATCCCAACACCGTGCAGGACGTTTGGCATTTGCCAGAGAACACCAAGATTGGCAAATTCCCCACTGGCGCTCTGTGCTCTTCACAGATGAAAGCATGTTCTCACTGAGCACATGTGACAGACATGACAGAGTCTGGAGACGCCAAGGAGAATGTTCTGCTGCCTGCAACATCCTCCAGCATGACCGGTTTAGCAGTGGGTCAGTAATGGTGTGGGGTGGCATTTCTCTGGGGGGCCGCACAGCCCTCCATGTGCTCGCCAGAGGTAGCCTGACTGCCATTAGGTACCGAGATGAGATCCTCAGCCCCCTTGTGAGACCATATGCTGGTGCGGTTGGCCCTGGGTTCCTCCTAATGCAAGACAATGCTAGACCTCATGTGGCTGGAGTGTGTCAGCAGTTCCTGCAAGACGAAGGCATTGATGCTATGGACTGGCCCGACTGTTCCCCAGACCTGAATCCAATTGAGCACATCTGGGACATTATGTCTAGCTCCATCCACCAATGCCACGTTGCACCACAGACTGTCCAGGAGTTGCCGGATGCTTTAGTCCAGGTCTGGGAGGAGATCCCTCAGGAGACCATCCGCCACCTCATCAGGAGCATGCCCAGGCATTGTAGGGAGGTCATACAGCACGTGGAGGCCACACACACTACTGAGCCTCATTTTGAATTGTTTTAAGGACATTACATCAAAGTTGGATCAGCCTGTAGTGTGTTTTTCCACTCTAATTTTGAGGGTGACTCCAAATCCAGACCTCCATGGGTTAATAAATTTGATTTCCATTGATAATTTTTGTGTGATTTTGTTGTCAGCACATTCAGCTATGTAAAGAACAAAGTATTTAATAAGAATATTTCATTCATTCAGATCTAGGATGTGTTATTTTAGTGTTCCCTTTATTTTTTTGAGCAGTGTATATATATATATATATATATATATATATATATTTATTATATCTCAATGCAGGTGGCACTCAGAGACTAGTAGCGTTTAGTGAAAAAAACTGAAATGTTATTTCAACGCTTCCCGGATCGAGTCCCCTTCGTCAGGAAACACAACATTTATAAATGCTACAGGTTTCTGAGTGCCGCCTGCATTGCTGTATATATCTATGAAGTGACACTTCAAACTAGAGGGCACCAGAACAAGATAATTTATAGCAGAGGGCAGAGTGCCGGAACAGGCCTGATTATATATATATATATATATATATATATATATATATTTATATATATTGCAGTATGTCCGGCACTCCTGTAATAATGTTACCTTGACCTGGTGCCTTCACAACATGAGGTAAATGTATGCAGAGGCAGAACTCTGTGAGGCAACGGAGTCATCTGCCGCCGGGCTCCTGCTCTGAAGGGGGGCACCTCTCCTCCCATTCTGTGACACCACTGAATTAAGTTAATTGATAGCTTCCGCTGTCTTTTCAGTGGACGACTTCCTCATTGGTCCCTGCACCTTTCGAATCACACCCTTTTTATTATACTGTAGATACACATTTTACAATTGTAACACCCAGGATTAGAAACCACAACCTATTACACTGGAAGCAGACACCTTACTGATGAAACTGTTTGCTCCTGTATAGGAAATATGAGAATTTTAACTACTGTATATGAAGATACTCCTCTGACAATTACACGTAACTTCACATAGTTAAAATTCTCATGCTTCCTCTACAGGAGCAAATAACTCCATCAGTAAAGTGTCTGCTGTTAGTGTAACAGGTCATGGGATCTAATCCTGGGTATGACTGCTAAGAAATGTGTGATTCAAAATAAAAGAAAATTTAAATGCATAAATATAGTACAGGTTAAGTATCCCATATCCAAATATTCGGAAATACAGAATTTTTTGAGTGACAGCGAGATAGTGAAACCTTTGTTTTCTGATGGCTCAATGTACACAAACTTTGTTTAATACACAAAGTTATTAAAAGTATTGTGTTAAATGACCTCCAGGCTGTGTGTAAGGTGTATATGAAACATAAATGAATTGTGTGAATGTACACACACTTTGTTTAATGCACACAGTTATTAAAAGTATTGTATTAAATGACCTCCAGGCTGTGTGTAAGGTGTATATGAAACATAAATGAATTGTGTGAATGTACACACACTTTGTTTAATGCACAAAGTTATAAAAAATATTGGCTAAAATGACCTTCAGGCTGTGTGTATAAGGTGTATATGAAACATAAATGAATTGTGTGAATGTACACACACTTTGTTAATGCACAAAGTTATAAAAAATATTGGCTAAAATGACCTTCAGGCTGTGTGTATAAGGTGTATATGAAACATAAATGCATTCTGTGCTTACACTTGGGTCCCATCACCATGATATCTCATTATGGTATGCAATTATTCCAAAATACGGAAAAATCCGATATCCAAAATACTTCTGGTCCCAAGCATTTTGGATAAGGGATACTCAACCTGTATATACATTTTTTTCAGAACACTCCATACACACACACACACACACACACACACACACACACACACACACACACACACACACACACACACACACACACACACACTTTATTTATATATATATATATATATATATACATACATACATACATACATTTATCTTAATATAGTAAATAGGGGGGGCACCAATATTTATCTTGCCTCCGGGCAACGGGGACGAACTTACGCCACTGTGTATGCAGGCAGAGGTGCGGCACTCTGGGCTCAGAACAAAAGATGAGACAAGCGACAACCACGTCTACAACGTTTCAAGCTTGTTAAAAGATTTTCATCAGGCTACAGTGCCGCACCTCTGCATATATATATATATATATATATATATATACTGATGATACTATTGAGCAGTGATACTGAGAACTGACACTGAGCAGCACAAGACACTGAGCACTGACCAGTGATACTGAGCACTGATGATACTACTGAGCAGTGATACTGAGCACTGATGATACTACTGAGCAGTGATACTGAGCACTGATGATACTACTGAGCAGTGATACTGAGAACTGACACTGAGCAGCACAATGCAGCACAAGACACTGAGCACTGACCAGTCATACTGAGCACTGATGATACTACTGAGCAGTGATACTGAGCACTGATACTACTGAGCAGTGATACTGAGCAATGATGATTCTACTGAGAAGTGAGAACTGACACTGAGCAGCACAAGACACTGAGCACTGACCAGTCATACTGAGCACTGATGATACTACTGAGCAGTGATACTGAGCACTGATACTACTGAGCAGTGATACTGAGCAATGATGATACTACTGAGAAGTGAGAACTGACACTGAGCAGCACGATGCAGCACAAGACACTGTACTAGTATTAGTATTAGTGAGCAGCACAAAAGCACTCTGGAATTGTCACCCCCCAGATACCGCTGTGACTGGAATGATGATGACCGATGAACAGTCACAGGACACTACTACCACAGCACCCTACAGCAGCAAGATGCAGCACAAGACACTGTACTAGTATTACTGAGCAGCACGATGCAGCACAAGACAATGAGCACTGATACTGAGCACTGATACTGAGAACTGACACTGAGAGAACGTAGCCACGTCCTCTCTGTACTCTCTACAATGCCCGAGTGAAAATGGCGGCGACGCGCGGCTCTTTATATGGAATCCGAATCCCGCGCGATGATGAAGTTTTGCCTCGTTCGGGTTTTCCGAGTCAGACGGGAATAACTGAGCTGGGCTCGGAACCGTGTTTGACACGTGGAGTTCGGTAGGGTTCGGTTCTTGGCGAACTGAACCCGCTCATCTCTAGTCTTGACAGAGCTATGATTTCCCCAATATTCTAATGTTATAGAACCCCTCACACAGCATACCATTATGTACAGCTGGAAACAGAGAAAACAAAGGGCTCCATTTAATAACAATACTAAATACTGGCCGCATAGTTAGATTAATAACAGTGATACTAATGAATATGCTGCCAGTATTTAACATAACTTACCTCTTTAACAAGGCTCAAGGATGTCGCCTTTCTCCACTCCGGCCTCCACTGTGTCATCAGTAGCCTGCGCTGCAGATACAGGCTGCTGGGTAATGCGCATGAGTGACAGCCATCTGCGCATTACACTTTCATGCGGCTGGGACTCAGCAAAGCATGGGAGGCATCGCTGAATCCCAAAAGGCTGTTGCTGGACTGACTGCTCAGCACGGACATGCGTGTGGCTGAATTCACTGACCTGGTACCAATCCAGGACATTCTCAGACATGAACTATTAAGCTAAATCGCAGATTGGTATTTAGATTTCTTTACAGTATAGGAAAGTTATATATGCAAATTGCGCAGGATTGAACAGAAAATATGTGGTTTAATGTTGATTTTGTTAACTTTTTTTTCATATCTGTTTTATTTACTGTTTGTCAAAAGGAGTCCACAGTGGTGTACAAAGGTAATACAAAAGTAGTAATCATCCTCAATGTAATACCTACACTTGCTGCAATGTTCCGCAGAGTGGGATATTGTGAATTGCATTTGGAAACCTCCCCCCTAGAAATCCTGCGTTTGCCCCTGCAATAGTTACTCAGACATAACTGAAAACAAAATGGCCGCCAGCAGCTCACTTTCTGAACCTTTGTTGGTAGGCATGATGCAACTTCTGACAACCACTGTATCACACATCTATATCTATGAAGAGAAGCTACAAATGAGACGTAATGTTCAGGTCCTGTGATACTGAAATGTTTATTTGCTCATACATACCTCCCAACATGACCCTCTCCAGGAGGGACACAATGCTCTGCTTCTGGACTTTTCTCTTAATGTATGATTGCCGGCACCTGTGTTGAACAGGTTACTGGATAAGAAAGGCGTTTCAGCACAGGTGATGGCAATCATACATTAAGAGGGAAGTCCAGAAGCAGAGCATTGTGTCCCTCCTAGAGAGGGTCATGTTGGGAGGTATGCTCATATCAGGGACCTGTTTTGTGCCATAAAAGCAACCATATTAATAGAGTAATAAATGAACTAACCAACAAGGGAATAGGGAGAATACCACTAATTTCAGTGACCTGCACTCATGTTCTTGTTTCATTTAAACAGCGTTTATATTGAAATGGCGTTAACAGTGCCGATGTGGTACATCACTGGTCCAATCTCCTTAATATCTATGGCATGAGTCTTCAACCTGCGGCCCTCCAGCTGCTGTGGAACTACACATCCCAGCATAACCTGCCACAGTTTTGATATTAAGGCATGCTAAAACTGCGGCAGGTTATGCTGGGATGTGTAGTTCCACAGCAGCTGAAGGGTTGAGGACTCATGATCTAGGGGTTAAGGGGGACATTTACTAAGCAGTGATAAGAGCGGAAAAGTGAGCCAGTGGAGAAGTTGCCCATGGCAACCAGTCAGCACTGACGTAACAGCTATAATTTGCATACTATAAAATGATTCAGAGCTGCTGATTGGTTGATGGGGCAACTTCTCCACTGGCTCACTTCTCCGCTCTTATCACTGCTTAGTAAATGTCCCCCTAATTCAGTTAAAGGCAAAATGTGGATAATATCGGCAATGTGCCATTGCAATGGCTTTGGCATGGCAGCAACAGCTCCCTTAGTTGCCTCAAATTCACCCTTAAACAGTACATTTTCAATTGCAGCCCCATAGGGATGCGTATTATAATATGCGACTAAGGGGCTACAGTATGTAAGAGCAACTGACGTGCGCACTACGTCGCAGGCATCGCTCCTAATGGAATGGGGCCCGACAGTGTAAGATGGGACAAGCCCCTGTACTGAAGAAACATTAGTTACAGCCAGCAAAACTGCCCCTTGATGAAATATTGGTGACAATAAAGATATCTGGTATAAATGGACAAATATGGCCGCACAAACCTGACTGAACTTCCTGAGCACGTCTATCTATATGATTCAATTATTGATTTACTGTATGTTAGAGTTTTACAACCTGAAATGAAGAACAGACGCTTTCTTTCATTGTCTGTTTGCTTTACTCTGGTTTTATGACCCTGTATTTCCATTTACAGTACTACAACAGGGACCTGTGAATGATGGAAACTGTGAGAGGCTGCATGAGACAGTAATGTGGTGGGAATGAGATAGGAGCACTCAGGCGAAGCATGATGGTGGTAAGCAGAGCCGGCCCTAATCAATATGATGCCCTAGCACCGCTGCTAGTTCCGCCTCTGACCCTGCACCCCTCTCCCATCACCATCACCCCTCAGTCATACCAGCCCCAAAAGGGGCATGTTCTTTTGGGAAGGGACATGGCCACACAATAGTATCCATAATTCGAATTACACCACACAGTAGTGCAACTTTATTCACAATATAGCACGCAATAGTGTCCCTTATTCACATTACATCACACAGTAGTACCATTTTTACTTATATACATTACTAATCACACTAGTGCCCCTTATTCACATTACATCACACTGAATTGATCCTTATTCACATTACACCATACCATATTGCTCTTTATTCACATTAGACCACACAGTAGTGCCCTTTCTATACATTACGCCACACCGTAGTAATGCCTTTATACACATAATACCACACAGTAATGCCCCTTTCACATATGACACACATTATTAATGTCCTTATAAACATAATGCGCCTTACAAATTATGCCAACCTTTATTAATGCCCTTATGCACATAATGACACACATAATGCCCCTTACACATATGTTGCATATTAATGCATTTATACACATGACACACATAATGCCCCTTACACATATGCCGAACACTATTGTATAACAAACCTACCCACACACAGCACTCACACAGCTGCTAACACTGTAACCTCTGCCTCTGCTTGGATACAGAATGTAATGTGATAGAGAAAATCTGATTTTTCCACTGACTTCAGCATCTCTACATTAGGTGAAAAGTAAACACACATCACACACCAGATGCAGAACTTACTGCACATTGGGGTCATTCCGAGTTGATCGCTAGCTGCATTTGTTCGCTGCGCAGCGATCAGGCTAAAAAATGGCAGTTCTGTGCATGCGTATGCAGCGCAATGCGCACGCGCGACGTACAGGCACAATGAATGATGCAGTTTTGCACAGGGTCTAGCAATGCATTTCAGTCGCACTGGTGGCCGCAGAGTGATTGACATGAAGTGGACATTTCTGGGTGTCAACTGACCGTTTTCAGGGAGTGTTCGGAAAAACGCAGGCGTGCCTTGGTGAACGCTGGGCGGGTTTGTGACGTCAAAACAGGAACTGAATAGTCTGAAGTGATCGCAAGCGCTGAGTAAGTTTTGAGCTACTCTGAAACTGCACAAAAAAGATTTGTAGCCGCTCTGCGATACAGCCATTTGCACTTCTGCTAAGCTAAAATACACTCCCAGTGGGAGGCGGCATAATGTTTGCACGCTGCTAAAAACTGCTAGCGAGCGGTCAACTCGGAATGACCCCCATAGTGCTGCAGAATAGGGCGTGCTGCTGGCAGCATTTGTCAACTATCTGTTTTAATTACTTTCACTTGCTGGTCATTCCATGCCAGTTTACCCAGGCAGGACACCCACCGACTCAGATTGTCATGAAACTTTGTACACTTGATACTACCACAGAGCTACTAAACCATGTACATTTTTTCAGCTCTCTAGGCCTCATGGTTTTTGAGATATAGGGGGGTCAAAGTTTTGAAAAATTGCTGGGATATGCCACTCCTGATGCTCCGTTTTTTTCTGAGGTGTATCTGGGAAAAAAATTCACATCTCAGTGCCTGACCCATGTAGTATCACGTTGAAATTTTTACTTTTTGTCAATTGAAATATGGAGATTTTGGAAAAAAAATGGTTTAGCTATCTTGCTTAACTCCGAGAGTTCTTTATACATTCCTTTATGTCATACTTGATCATTTTTTTGGTGCAAACAAAAAGGTGGGTTCAATTAGCATTATCATCCTAAGGCGCAGATGAGTTATCATGTCCCTTTTTTTGTTTAAATTGAACCCTAAAGTATACTTTAAAAGGCTATGAAAGAAAAATAATGGGATTTTGATTGCCTGTGTATTTTAATGTTTAATTAGAATTATCACATTAAAAATGAAAATTAGCATTAGGTATAATTTTGCCCGCCAGGGGAGTATTTTCATTTGTATATTTCTATAGGTATGTGCAGATTTTCAATTACACGTAGGGGAGTATTTAATTAGTTGCGATAACCTGTTTTTTGCATGTAGAACTGTGACTTTACGGCAAATTGTGAAAGACCCTATTCAATTAGCCGCAATAATTTATCATCTATAATTTAACTATGAATTTCACTTCACCTACTCTGAGCAGGTGTAAAGTTGGGGAAAATCTCTATTTCAAGGTAAAAAATGGCAGGATTTGGCTCAGGATCCCTGGTACACCCCCCCCCCCCCCCCCTCCCCCAATGACTAAGTAGGCACTATGAATTATTTTTAACTGGCCAATAATGTAATTTTTTGGGCTGAAAAAGTGTAAAGTAATGGAATTTGGGTTTTGGGGTTCAAGGTATGGGACAGATATTTTAGGGTGCTTTATGAGTGGGACAAATGTTTTTAGGCTGGCAGGTGGGAGTAGTCAGCCTTTTTCCACTTTTTTTTCCAGTCTCCTAAAATGACCCAAATTTATACTTATACCCAGTTTTTTGTACCCCTAATTTAATGAGAGCACTTATTTTGCTGAAAAAAAAATAGCTTTGATAATTTTTTTCCATTTAGAAAAAAATGCATAAAATAACCATTTTAACGCAATGTAATACCCCAAATCTATTTAATATGACCTCTAATAGACTTCTATACTGTTATCCTATGTGAATTTGGCATTTTTTTTGGTGTACAGGCTGATTTTCCCATTTTCACTGCAAGAATGTTTGTGCAAATCCTGTTTTCGTGATTTTGAAATTGAATAGGTGCAAATTCAAAAATCGCGAAAACAGGATTTGTGTGAAAATTCTTACAGTGAAAATGGGGAAATCAGCCTGTACCCCCAAAAATGTCAAATTAACATAGGGTTACAGTATAGAAGTGTATTAGAGGTCATATTAGATTTGGGGTATTACATTCAGTAGCAAACGCAGGATTTGCATGGGGGGGTTTCCAGAACTGGGCGGAGCCAATCACGGGGGTGGGGACTGAGGTGACCCAGTATATGCTGGGTCCGTAAAAATAGTGTGTCTGTGTGTGTGTGTGTGTGTGTGTGTGTGTATGTGTATATATATATATATATATATATATCTACACATATCTACACACATATATATATATATATATATATATCTACACTTATATATATATATATATCTACACATATATACACATATATATGTATATATATACATACCCACAAACATACATATACACATATACATAGCATATTAAACATGCATACATATATATATATATATATATATATATGTACACATACATACAGTACACATATATATATATACACATGTATATATATATATATATATATATATATCATATGTGTATGTGTTTATATGTATGTATATTTATACATGTGTATATATGTATGCACATGGATATATATGTACTGTAATTAAAATAAAGAAAACTTTTATTGCACTTGCAAGTGCCACCAGGAAGACAGCAGGCTGCAGAGGACGCTAGACAGTCATTAATAATACTCATGCAGCTAAAAAAAATAAAAAAATTTTTTTAATTTTTTATTTTTTTAGTGGAGGGGGGTTTCTGGGTACTCGGAACCCCCCCCCCCCCTGGGTGCGCCACTGACATTGCGTTAAAATGGTTATTATATGCATATTTTTTTTAAATGGAAAAAAATTATCAAAGCTATTTTTTTCCCCAGCAAAATAAGTGCTCTCATTTTCTCGGGCGTGGTAAGGCGAAAGCAGGCGTGTCCAGGCGTTTGGAGGGCAGATGTCTGACGTCACAGCCGAGACCTTCATCGCTGGATCCGTTGCACTGGGTAAGTAGCTGCAGAGCTGGTCTTGTTCTGCACAAAACTTTTTTAGCATAGCAGGGCTGCACAAGCGATCGCAGCCCTGCTATGCTAAAATACACTCCCCCATAGGCGGCGTCAAGTTGATCGCACAAGCAGCAAATGACCCCCCCATGTGCACTGCAGGTGAGGCAGTTGGGCAAAACCATGTGCACTGCAGGTGAGGCAGATATAACATGCGCAGGGAGAGTTAGATTTGGGTGGGTTATTTTGTTTCTGTGCAGGGTAAATACTGGCTGCTTCTTTTTTACACTGCAATTTAGATTTCAGTTTGAACTCACCCCACCCAAATCTAACTCTCTCTGCACATGGTACATCTGCCACACCTGCACTGCAACATGGTTTTGCCCATTAGAGAAAAAGTTTGCTGTTGCAATCAGGTCTGAATTAGGCCCTACAGATGGAGGTGCGCTCATCTGAGGCGGCTCCATCACATGCGTGCACTCCCGAGCGTGGCTAGGTGATCCGTCCGCCTAGTCATGCCAGGAGTGCAGAGACGCTCCCATTCTGAGCGTCTCCATATGGGCACGCGATGGAGACGCTCTCCCATTCTAGTGAATTAAGCGCGTCTCCATCATGGGTGCACGTGCCCGGCCGTACGGAGACGCTCTCTGCGTTAGCGTGGCTTCATCTGTGCATGCCCTTGTATATGCCCTTAAATAGAAAGCTAGAAAATTCTAACTATTTGAATATTACCTTGTACCTTGTGAAAAAATGGTCAGCATTGCAGCTGAGCAGATCTGTGTAGTGTGTGGCCTGTGGCTGTATCTGCATATGAAATGCTACATTACAGTGATTTCCAGGAATACACCTTAACGTAGAATTCGTAAAGCAATTATTTGAAAATCATCTTACCAGTTTTACTAACGTTGTTCAGGTCGATAGGAGCAACAAAATATATAACGCACATCTACGATCACAAACTCTGACATGCGGGGGGACGCCCAGCACAGGGCTAGTCCGTCCCACATGCCTTCCCGTCCTTCCCACAGAGGTGCGAAAGCATTGCATGGCGTCGATGCTTTCACACCTGGCGAGTAGCTCCCTGCCTAGCCAGCCTAGCTGCTAACCGCCATGTTTTGGGTCACAGTGGCTGTGTGTGACATCACGCAGCTGCCGTGGCCCGCCCAGGCAGCGGTCCTAACACGCCTGCGTTGTCTGGACCGTGCCACCCCAATTCCGCCGACAAACCCCCCAATGCTGCCAACATGCTCGCGACCACCCCGCGACAGCCTCTGCCTATAAATCAGGCAGAGGCATTTCGCACCAGCTTCAGCCTGCGATCACTGCCACTGCAGCGACCAGGTCAGAATCAGGCCCCTGGACCAATGTCGACCTGGCAATATACCGGGTTACTTGTGCGGCGTGAAAGGGGTATTACTGACTTAAATGCTGTTTTTCGGTGCCAATGATAAGTCCGTGGTTAGAGAAAAGAAATAATTGATATAAAAAAAACTAAAACAAAAATAAACAAAACAAACCTAGTTGCTATAATTGCTTGTGAGTAGACACTCAGTAAGCACCAAAATACACTATGTAGATAAAAGCGATTGGACCCCCACAAGTGACATGGTGTGCCCCTGCAGCAGACACCTGTTTGTGAGGTATACAACGTATAGAGGGGCACTGATTAGGTCGGGATGCAGTCAAGATCCCAGCGTTCAGGATACCGATTACAAAATCATGAGAGGCGACAATCCCAGCTCACCAGGGCTATTCCCAATCGTGGGTGTCCACAACACCCATAGAGTGGGAACGGATCCTGCGGTGAGCACAGGCCACAAGGGAACTCTTAGCGCTCACCTCGCTACCGGCATTCTGGCGGGCGGGATGCCACTGTCGGGATATTGACAGCTGGCATCCCCTTTGCTGGTATATTGTATGTAACCCGATTAGATCATTTGCTAATGAAATGGCTTGCCGGAAGGAGCTAACAGAGTTTGAAAAGGGGATCATCGAAGGCTGCGCTTGTTTCCAGGGTGGCACTGGACTGGTAAGAAGTTTCGGTAACCTGGATGGACTGGCCAGCTCAGAGTCCAGATCTTAACCGCATTGAGAAGCTTTGGGACAAATTGGAGTGACGGGTGCGTTCTAGACTCACTCGACCTTCTTCAGTGTTGCAGTTGGTCGCTGTACTTAAGGCGGAATGGCAAATCATACGGCCTGCTGTTGTCCAGGAACTTGGGGGCAGTTTGCTTAGAAGGGTGTCTGCCGTAATCACTGCATGTGGTGGACCTACACAGTACTGATGTCAATAAACTCTCATTGATCTATGTAATGGCAGCGTCCATTCAGCGCTAACAATAATATGCTGCAGATCTGTGTGTATGTAGCAAATAAAACAAGATTTTGTCATAATTTGATAAAAGCATTGAAGCTTGCAGCCCATCGTCACTGGACCCCAATATTCTGCAAGTCCCTAACCTAACATATATGCTCAGCAGTGTCCTATTAAAACCAATATAATCGGCATCATGAATACTGTACCACTGGAATGGAAACGTTTTTAATGAGATCTTTAATGTTGATGCGTTCCGGTGTCAACTCCTCCGGCTCAGCGCTGATATCTGAGGGCAGGACAGTACTGGAAGTCTCCTCCAGCTCAGAGTATTTGTTTACATGACTCCAGGTCACATTTAAGTAATAAAGGGACAGATGTATTAAGCCTGGAAAAGTGATATAGCCCTGATCAGTGTAAGGTGATAACGCACCAGCCAATCATTACGGGTTTGAAAAATGACAGGAGCTGATTTGCTGGTGCGTTATCATCTACCACTTATTACTTCTTTATCGCTGCTTTATCACTTCTCCAGGCTTAATACATCTGCCCCAAAATGTCTGAGCTATGACATCATTCTCCACAGCCCTTATCTCATAGGCATATGTCCCCTGTTGGTAAGTACGAGAGGTAGGATGTGCAGGTCTCCTTTCATATATATATATATATATATATATATATATATATATATATATCAGGGTGAAAAAACTGATGTCCACCACCCTGGTGTTCCGGGCAAACCTCCATGTGACCGTTATGTCAGGAAGAAGAAAAGGCGCAGTGCAGTAAATGTTGGTCCAGGTGAGCTCCTGCATAGCGATGTCCTCCAGGGGACACTCCGCAGACACCTGGCAGTCCTCCACTGTGTTATGAGCCACACTATTACACCATTATGTTATCTAGACCATTTCTGGGGATCACTTCAGAGAACCTTGTGCTCTATCTGATATATTCCTTTAGACGGGAGCCTTTTGAGTGGGCGTCCAACTTAATGAAAACTGAAGATCCCATGCTTCAGGATCCCCCGGCATTCAGTGATGCAGTTATTAAGAGATATGGTTCCAAAGAAATTGGTTCAGGTTCCTCTAGGTCACCCGTCTTATCTGCTGAGAGTCCACCGTATACTGTAAACTCGGCACAAAAGTCTCAGCCCATTGTTTTGACTGCAGGATGTGCTTTTCTGTCCTCTTCTAGTAGTAGTACTTTGCCCGAAAGTTCAGCTCCCAAGGTTAAGAAACCAATCTCTGGATTGAACCCAGCCTTGCTGGAAGGTACCATCAGTTCAGACAATGTTTGGGGAATTACCTTGGTCAGACCTCAAGAACCTTGTAAACAAAAGAAGAAGAAAAATAAATAATTATTGACTCTTGCCTTGTGTAAAAAAAAGGGGGGGGGGCACTGTTACAAGCTGTTGCCACAGCTTGTTTCTGTTTCTTGTCATTGTCTGTTTGTTCCAGTGTCAGGTTTTTAAGTGTATCCCTTGTTTTGGAAAATCTGAATTTTGGGGTCCGTTGACCCCTCCTCAAGGGGGGGTAATGTTATGAGCCACGGCTGTGGCTCTTTCCTGTTTTGCATTTTGGTTATGTATTTTATGTTATACTTCTGTTTCTGTTCCCCGTGGGTGGTATGGGGTGTCCGGAGCCCACTCTTAAGGAGAGGGTACTGTTATGAACCACAAGTAGTGGTTCATTCCTGTTTTCCGTTTATGTATTTTATGTTATAGTTCTCTTGCAGGCCAGGATTTCCTTTGCTCTGGTTTAGAAAGACTCTTGTTGGCCGCCGGTGGTGAGTCTGTGTAATTGCAGCCTGTTTCCATGTGTTTAGCCTCACCTGTCTGTTAATTACACCTGTCAGCTTGGAGTCATGCAACAGGGCAGCTGCACGACATAATTAATCAGGGTCCCTGCTGTGATTGGAAGAAATCCTTGTTATATTCTGTCTCAGTGCATTACACAGACGCCGGTGATAGTTTCTGTCTAGCTGCTTCCAGTCTTGAAGCATTCTTGTCCAGGAGTCCAGTGTCTGATCCAGTGTCTGATCCAGTGTCTGATCCAGTATCCTGCCTTGAAGCATTCCTGTCCAGAAGTCCTGTGGCTTTGTCTGTGTCTGATCCAGTATACGGCTTCTTGGTGTCCACCGGTCTGTCGTTTGGGATTCTGCCTGTCCTCCGGTCCTGAGAGCCTGTGTCAGCTACTTTGGGGGTTCCTGTCCGTTTGCCAGTATTTGTACCGGTTTCGTGAGTAGCGGCTTTGCCGCGTCCGTCGGCCAAGGCCGTAGCTACTTGTTATTTTACTTTGGATTTATCTGCAGAGGGTTCTGCATATGCTGTCCTCGCCGGTACACAACGGTGTTGTGTCGGCGTGTGGACAGCACTGCCTGAGTTGTAGTTTTTGTCTTGGCGGCTGCGCCGCGCATACTTTCATTTAGTTCTGTAGCCCCTAGCTCTGAGTTTGGTTTAGTTAGAGGTCCCCTTGTTATCATCCCGTCTCGGTTTACACCTTGTCTCACATTAAGACCTGGGGGCATCGGAGTTGGGCAGACCTAATCCGCCCTTCAAACGCGGCTGCCGAAGGCCCAAGAAACCACAGTCTTGCAGGCGTAAACTGACCACGCGGGTGAAACAACAGAGGTAGGCTGCTAGGGGCTATTACTACACCTTGCCTTTTATTTCAGCATCACGTTCTGGTGCTTTGGACT
The DNA here is from genome assembly GCF_028390025.1 of Pseudophryne corroboree. Classification (NCBI taxonomy): domain Eukaryota; kingdom Metazoa; phylum Chordata; class Amphibia; order Anura; family Myobatrachidae; genus Pseudophryne; species Pseudophryne corroboree. Next base: position 92,946,045 of record NC_086445.1, on the reverse strand, counting down.
CATTATGCAACACCTCTTTCGTTCTGAGCACCAAGAACGTAACATTATCACCGGCCCTACAACAAAAAAGAAACAAAGCTAAATAGTAGTTTTTTCTATTTTTTGGCCCAGTCCAGTCCTGTCTAGAATCCAGTCCTGTCTAGAATCCAGTCCTGTCTAGAATCCAGTGTGCAGACCCCAGTCCAGTGTGCAGAACCCAGTCCAGTGTGCAGAACCCAGTCCAGTGTGCAGAACCCAGTCCAATGTTGTCTTGTCTAGTTTAAAAATACAGTCCAGTCTTGTCTAGTCTAGTCTAGACTTGTCTTGTCTAGTTTGAAATCCTCCCATGTCAACTATGCAAGCCCTGCAGGTGTCTCTCTCAGCCCTGAAGTCTGCTTTCAGTGCTTTGAAACCTGAGCGGCTGGAAGTTTTGCAGCAATCCTTATAGCAACTGCAAAACCTTCTGACCAAAATTTTGCTTATCTTGCCAGAAGTCGTTGAGAGTTCATCTATCTCTAAAGAGACTCTTGTTCACAATATGGTGACAAGAGAATCCTCAGGTTTAATTGGAGAGAAAAGGTTTAAAAGTTTTCTGCGGCCCAGGCTCTCAGAAGAGGAGCACCTGCATCGCAGAAACTTACATTTATGCCTATATTGTGGGGGTTTAGGCCACTATCTGCAGACCTGTGAGTTGCGCAAGCCAAAGTGTGGCGACAAGTCCTACCCTCTGGCCAAGTTGAGTCAGGGTTTAAGACCTACTCCTGTCTCCACTGTGGCAGAGGTACTTGTCACAAAACCCACACTAAAAAGCACTCTGTCCTATAATTGGGGTCCTTGGGCTAGGGAGCCCCATTATAGATTCAGGAACCAAAGGAGAATGTTTCTCTCCTCTCTTGACTTTCCTGTTGAATCAGAGTTGCAAACCCCGGTAATGGAATCCCAGAGTCCTGGAGCGGTACCCGATGCCTAGAGTCCTGGAGCGGTACCCGATGCCCAGAGTCCTGGAGCGGTACCCGATGCCCAGAGTCCTGGAGCGGTACCTGATGCCCAGAGTCCTGGAGCGGTACCTGATGCTCTGGGTCATAGAGGGACATTAGATATAATAGCTAAGGTGTCAATACCAGAAGGGGTCTCAGAAGCTGTTACCCCAGGTAGGGACTTGAAAAGCGCAACCCCAGAAAGGGTATCTAAAACCATAGTTCTAGAAGGGAACTCGAGAAGCAAAACCCCAGAAGGGATCTTTGAAGTAATATCCCCAAGTGGGGTCTTGAGAGACACAGCCCCAGAGAAGGGTCTAGAGGTCGCTTCCCCAGGAAAGGACTCAAGAGGCATAGCTTTAGTGGAGGTTTTGAAGGTTATAACTTCAGCAAAAGTCCCAGAGGTCATAATCCCGGGAGAAATCTCGATAATTATCGACTCAAAGAGGGAGGCCGACGGTCCGGTCCCAGAGAGGGAGGCCGACGGTCCGGTCCCAGAGAGGGAGGCCGACGGTCCGGTCCCAGAGAGGGAGGCCGACGGTCCGGTCCCAGTAAAAGGATACGAGGTGCTGACCCCAGTGGGGTTCCCGAGGGCCACTGCCCCAGAGGGGGTTCCCGAGGGCCACTGCCCCAGAGGGGGTTCCCGAGGGCCACTGCCCCAGAGGGGGTTCCCGAGGGCCACTTCCCCAGAGGGGGCTCCCGAGGGCCACTGCCCCAGAGGGGGTTCCCGAGGGCCACTGCCCCAGAGGGGGTTCCCAAGGGCCACTGTCCCAGAGGGGGTTCCCAGGTCCACTGCCCCAGAGGGGGTTCCGAGGGTCACTGCCCCAAAGATGGTCCCGAAGGTCACTGCCCCAAAGAGGGTCCCAAAGGCCACAGCCTCGAGTAAGGTCAGTAGTGACCTGGTCCTAGCAATGCACTCCAGTCAGTCAGATGGGAAGGAAGCAGATCCTGACTCTGTTGATATCTCAACATCTATAATCTTTGATGGGGACTTAGTCCAATTTCTGGCGCTTTACAAACACTATTACACCATTATGTTGTCTAGACCATTTCTGGGCATCACTTCAGAGAACCTTGTGCTCTATCTGATATATTCCTTTAGACGGGAGCCTTTTGAGTGGGCGTCCAACTTAATGAAAACTGAAGATCCCATGCTTCAAGATCCCCCGGCATTCAGTGATGCAGTTATTAAGAGATATGGTTCCAAAGAAATTGGTTCAGGTTCCTCTAGGTCACCCGTCTTATTTGCTGAGAGTCCACCGTATACTGTAAACTCGGCACAAAAGTCTCAGCCCATTGTTTTGACTGCAGGATGTGCTTTTCTGTCCTCTTCTAGTAGTAGTACTTTGCCCGAAAGTTCAGCCCCCAAGGTTAAGAAACCAATCTCTGGATTGAACCCAGCCTTGCTGGAAGGTACCATCAGTTCAGACAATGTTTGGGGAATTACCTTGGTCAGACCTCAAGAACCTTGTAAAAAAAAAGAAGAAAAATAAATAATTACTGACTCTTGCCTTGTGTAAAAAAAAAAGGATTTTTTTCTTGTCTTGTATCCAGTGGCCACCGTCAAGGGGGGGTGGGGGGGGGGCACTGTTTCTTGTCATTGTCTGTTTGTTCCAGTGTCAGGTTTTTAAGTGTATCCCTTGTTTTGGAAAATCTGAATTTTGGGGTCCGTTGACCCCTCCTCAAGGGGGGGGGGGGGTACTGTTATGAGCCACGGCAGTGGCACATTCCTGTTTTGCATTTTGGTTATGTATTTTATGTTATACTTCTGTTTCTGTTCCCCGTGGGTGTCATGGGGTGTCCGGAGCCCACCCTTAAGGAGAGGGTACTGTTATGAACCACAAGTAGTGGTTCATTCCTGTTTTCCGTTTATGTATTTTATGTTATAGTTCTCTTGCAGGCCAGGATTTCCTTTGCTCTGGTTTAGAAAGACTCTTGTTGGCCGCCGGTGGTGAGTCTGTGTAATTGCAGCCTGTTTCCATGTGTTTAGCCTCACCTGTCTGTTAATTACACCTGTCAGCTTGGAGTCATGCAACAGGGCAGCTGCACGACATAATTAATCAGGGTCCCTGCTGTCATTGGAAGAAATCCTTGTTATATTCTGTCTCAGTGCATTACACAGACGCCGGTGATAGTTTTTGTCTAGCTGCTTCCAGCCTTGAAGCATTCTTGTCCAGAAGTCCAGTGTCTGATCCAGTGTCTGATCCAGTGTCTGATCCAGTATCCTGCCTTGAAGCATTCCTGTCCAGAAGTCCTGTGGCTTTGTCTGTGTCTGATCCAGTATACGGCTTCTTGGTGTCCACCGGTCTGTCGTTTGGGATTCTGCCTGTCCTCCGGTCCTGAGAGCCTGTGTCAGCTACTTTGGGGGTTCCTGTCCGTTTGCCAGTATTTGTACCGGTTTCGTGGAGTAGCGGCTTTGCCGCGTCCGTCGGCCAAGGCCGTAGCTACTTGTTATTTTACTTTGGATTTATCTGCAGAGGGTCCTGCATATGCTGTCCTCGCCGGTACACAACGGTGTTGTGTCGGCGTGTGGACGGCACTGCCTGAGTTGTAGTTTTTGTCTTGGCGGCTGCGCCGCGCATACTTTCATTTAGTTCTGTAGCCCCTAGCTCTGAGTTTGGTTTAGTTAGAGGTCCCCTTGTTATCATCCCATCTCGGTTTACACCTTGTCTCACATTAAGACCTGGGGGCATCGGAGTTGGGCAGACCTAATCCGCCCTTCAAACGCGGCTGCCGTAGGCCCAAGAAACCACAGTCTCGCAGGCGTAAACTGACCACGCGGGGTGAAACAACAGAGGTAGGCTGTTAGGGGCTATTACTACACCTTGCCTTTATTTCAGCGTCACGTTCTGGTGCTTTGGACTCATTACGCAACACCTCTTTCGTTCTAAGCACCAAGAACGTAACACACTGTGCACTAATCACAGCAGCGCCGCTTTCTGTATCCCGCAGGTGGCTGTACAGTCTCTATACAAAGAGAGAAAGGAGGCTGCACCGTTAGAGGGTGTTGTGCTCCGCTGTGTTTAAAACGAGCTCCTCATGCATTACGGTATGTAAATCCTCCTTAGAGCAATTGTTTGGATGTAATGTCCTCCAAATTGGGTCAGTGATGAGTGATGATCAGGGGAAGGTCCGGTCCTCCGCTCCTATGTTCCTGACGGCCATGGAGTAGGTGAGCACCTGACGACTTTTTTAAATGGGCAATCATGTACAAAGCTTGGTTTAGGATTGTACATGATTGCCGCTTTAAAAAAAAAAAGTCCAAGTTCAGCCGGCTTCCCGAATGGCCACCGCCAAACTCTTGACTTCATTACATCTTGGCCTATATTTCAGTGGTGGGAGAAGCCGCCATTGGCATCCACCAACCAAATCCTGAACAGCTGTATTGCCTCCTATAAATTGAACGGGATCGGTATGAGACATGGCACCCTGCCAGCGGGATGTAGGTGCCGATATTGTCACATAACCACATCCCATATTTTCCATATAAGACCATGCTGATCTTTTAATGCATGAGTTCTAACCAGAAAACAAGTGACTATGGTCAAATTTTATAAACCCTAAACTTTGAGAAACTAAAGCTAGATACTAATCTGTTATGTCTTCCTAGTTGCCTCTTCTCTCACGCTGTGCTCAGCCAGATGTCATTATATAGTCACATCAGTGTCAGAACTAATCTCCCATTGCTGATCTTTTTCTGGGGCTAAAAATTCTATTTATTGCTAAATTCTCACTGATTCACAGGTAGTCAGTCAGCGCAATTATGACTAAGTGTCTGAGCCACCTGGAACAGTTTAACTTCACAGCTTCTCGGCTATCCATTCTCATTATAACAAAATACAGTTATTATTACCTTTTCCTTCTGTCTTGTCTCAGCGTTCGCCCACAATGCTCCTTGTAGAAGATCAATACTAGTATTCTCTAATCCGTCTATATAGCTGGAACACATTAAAGTTCTTATTTTTTTTAATAGAGCACTCTAAATTCCATAGTTACCAACCAAATATTATCATTCACCAGGCTACATGCGGCTCCTAACTGCCATGTTACATATAGGCTGTGTTTGAAAGATGACAATTAGGAGCTGGTTGGTTGATAGTTTATCTCTCTCCACTTTATCACACTCCAAGGCTTAGTACATCTGCCCCTGTTTCTGACTGGTGCTATGGTTTACAGTGATTTTGCGCTATTATTTATTTGTGTGAATGAAGCAGTGTAAAAATGTAAATATTTTCTGCACAAATCAGGATTTTTTAAAAATAAAATAGACAAATAAAACACACAAAAAATAATTCTGTTCTATTTTCAGTTTGAATCTGCTACTGGAAGCCAGAGACTGGGACCCGCTCTGCCTCTCTTACTGCTGGCGGCCAGTATTGGGAGAGCGTTGAGCATTGCTAAGTAGCTCTGGCAGAGGTTTTTTTTATTAGATTACGGCAATAGAAGATATTTTTACCGCTGTGACAGAAAATTTGTTCTACTGCACCTAGGCCCTCATTCCGAGTTGATCGCTCGCAAGGCGATTTTAGCAGAGTTACACACGCTAAGCCGCCGCCTACTGGGAGTGAATCTTAGCTTCTTAAAATTGCGAACGATGTATTCGCAATATTGCGATTACAAACTACTTAGCAGTTTCAGAGTAGCTTCAGACTTACTCGGCATCTGCGATCAGTTCAGTGCTTGTCGTTCCTGGTTTGACGTCACAAACACACCCAGCGTTCGCCCAGACACTCCTCCGTTTCTCCGGCCACTCCTGCGTTTTTTCCAGAAACGGTAGCGTTTTTTCCCACACGCCCATAAAACGGCCTGTTTCCGCCCAGTAACACCCATTTCCTGTCAATCACATTACGATCGCCAGAACGATGAAAAAGCCGTGAGTAAAATTCCTAAGTGCATAGCAAATTTACTTGGCGCAGTCGCAGTGCGGACATTGCGCATGCGCATTAAGCGGAAAATCGCTGCGATGCGAAGATTTTTACCGAGCGAACAACTCGGAATGAGGGCCCTAATTCATAAAAAGAATCCCAAATCCTTACAGCAGGATGCACTAAATGGAAAATGTGGTAAACCCCCATTTACCGCATTTACCGAATGTACTAAGCTCCAGCCGCCAAGACAGCGCAGTGAAGGGGATCGCCAGCTTGCGATATCCCCTAGAACAGCAGATAGAGAGGGGGGGGTGCTTCCCCCCCTCCTGGTATCCTCCCAGCACACTGACTATTACCTGTAACAATACTTGAACCAATCTGGTAAAACAATTTTAGAGATATTGTTACATGAATTAGCAGATACATGGGAAAGCTGCTGAGCCGCGTCAAGGCTTCTCTGATGTCAGCAGTCCTAACGCTACATAATAGCAGTGCCCACATAGGGCCATCTGATTTGTCTACAGTAAGGCCTCATGATAAAGGCTCATACAAAATTGCATCCAGATTGAGGTCTAGATTACCTGAGAGACACCCCTAACATCTCCCATTAGCACCATAAAGACCATTGTGCCTTCCAAATGCTGCTACCATTCAATGCACTGCTATTATGTAGTGTTAGGACTACTGACATTAGAGAAGCCTTGACGCGGCTCAGCAGCTTTTCCATGTATTTGCAAATTCATGTAACAAATATCTCTGAAATTCTTTTACCAGATACAGATGTGTCCACATACATCTTTGCTATATCCCGCCATGTATGGCACGTTTTTGCATGCCATAGACTCAGAGATTTAGCCATGCCTTGTGATTTTTCTTCATTTGCTTCTTTAATATGTTACTTTATACATATTCCATTATGGCAAACAAAAATTTGAAAATCCATCCACTCGCTACTCGTGAAAAAACAGTTTAGCCGTGTTTTACATGTTGTGATCAAAACAGCAAAGATATAAGTGGATTGTTACAGGTAACAGTCAGTGTGCTAGGGGAATACCAGGGGGTAAAATTACTAAAATGGGAGTTCTATTTAAGATGGGATGTTGCCCATAGCAACCAATCAGATTCTATTTCTCATTTATTTAGCACCTTCTAGAATATAATACCTGTAATCTGATTGGTTGCTATGGGCAACATCCCATCTTAAATAGAACTCCCATCTTAGTAAATTCACCACCAGGGTGGGAAAAAGAACCTCTCCTCTCTGTCTGCTGTTTACTGTGACTCTCCCCTTTTCTAGCATCTAATATACTGTAATTATCTCCAGAATTATTGAGTTTGCATGTGTGAGAAGGCGATATCCCATAGAAGCCTATGGGCTTCTCTCCGCAGCGCTGTGTGAGGGATCCGATCAGATCCCTCCCAGCATGCCCCGCGGCGCAGAATGACTCCCGGGGCCGAAACCCAGAAGTCAGGGAGCTATTATTGGAAGAGCTGTCCTTCACAATGCTAATCGCATATGTAAGTACATATGCGATTCGATGGGCTGCGATGTCATTTAGTACATCCCGCCATCAGCCATTGTTATCTGAAGCCAGAGGCTAGCCTGCACCATTACTTACAGCATAGCAGCGGACTCTCTGGCTGGGAACTCAGAATTAGGCCTCATATTTCACCAGCTCTGTTCCCTATGACTTTATATACCTTTACTAAAGAAGACTGAGTGGACTGTAGCACTTTGATTTGATTGGAAGCATCTCCGCAGGAATAATGAGCAAGTGTCCTCACCATCCAGCATCACACAATGGTGCATTCTTGAGAGGTGTTCACATCGGGTGGTCTTCTGTTTGCCGGCGGTCGGGCTCCCGGCGCTCAGTATACCGGCGCCGGGAGCCCGACCGCCGGCTTACCGACACTTATTTTCCCTCGTGGGGGTCCACGACCCCCATAGAGGGAGAATAAAATAGTGTGGCGCGCGTAGCGCGCCACCGTGCCCGTAGCGTGGCGAGCGCAGCGAGCCCGCAAGGGGCTCATTTGCGCTCGCCAAGCTGTCGGTAAGCCGGCGGTCGGGCTCCCGGCGCCGGGATGCTGGTCGCCGGGAACCCGACCGCCGGCCACCCGTAGTGAACCCGTTCACATCAGCTGAAAGGGGGCAGATATTAGAGAGTAGGCGCTGTACAAAAGTCTTTAGTGTCTAAATAAATAAAATGTAAAAAAAATAATTACATTCCCTCATTTTTTAATAGGTTTTATAAGAGGCCTGGGGAGGGCAATTCTATAAAAGCAACCGATTCAATGGCTGAAACAATAACCAGCAGAAAAATAGCTTTTTTTAGTGTTTTAAGTGATCTGGCTATAAATGATTCAGGAGCGTTTACAGCTGCCCATTTCCCTACCCTGGTAAGTATCTCTTACTATTATGGAGAGCTGTGAAAACAGAACATCACGGCTGAAAGTGATGGCTGCCCCAGATCTCAGGCCTGTCAAGGAGGAATACCTGTGGGAGTATCCAGCTTGTGTTTCAATTCTTTTCTTTTCAATCCATTTAATGCTAATCTTCTCTCCTGGAGGCTTTGTGGTGGCTCAGCGTTCTGGGGAGAATGGAGTACATTGCTGTGTTCATTCTGTTAAACTTTAGATTATCTAGGAGGAGGGCTGCTGATATTGTTGGCTCAGCAGCTTAAGTGGATGTAACTACTGCACCTTCCATTTAACCTGTGAATATTTGCACCATAGAAGGAGCTCTTCTCAAACTATCCGTCACACTTGCACAGGTTTTCATCGGCATGAGATACAATTAAACGTACGGCTTCTTGCACTTAGAATGACAGATCAGGGTATTAACGTGCAATAATTGTAGTGCAATCATGGTGTTTAGGCACACAATATTAGCTCTGGATGTATCTATTCTCTAGATTTAAGATGTGTGTAACTCAAAATTGCATCTTTGCTCATACACAAAAAGGGTCAGCTTTACATTTATTTATTTATTTATTTATTTATAGTGGGTATGAATTATCCGTAACTGGGGGGCAGATGTATTAACCTGGAGAAGGCATAAGGAAGTGATAAGTGATTTAGTGACCAAGGGTTCTGAACCAAACTCCCAACATTTTTAGCTTAAAATAGGGATTTTGCGGTCTTCTGAGCTGGTGATAAGTAGTGCAGAGACTTATCGCTGGTAATGTGCGTAACTGCGATATCGTGCATGATTGGAAACCCCCCTTTCTCTTATGTCCTAGAGGATGCTGGGGTCCACATTAGTACCATGGGGTATAGACGGGTCCACTAGGAGCCACTGGCACTTTAAGAGTTTGAGAGTGTGGGCTGGCTCCTCCCTCTATGCCCCTCCTACCAGACTCAGTTTAGAAAATGTGCCGGAGGAGCCGGTCACCGCTAGGGGAGCTCTCCTGAGCTTTCCTAAATTAAGTTTAGTTTAGAGTTTTTTATTTTACAGGGAGGCTGCTGGCAACAGCCTCCCTGCAGCGAGGGACTAAGGGAGGGAGCAGTGTCCGCCCTGCGGGGTCTGAGCCACTGACTCTGCTTACTCGACACTGAGCTCCAGAGGGGCTGATCGGTCTCCGCCGCAGGGGAACTGCTCACCCCAGCAGCATGCCGCCGACCCCTTACAGAGCTGAAGCAGGTGGTGAGTTAGTCACCGACCCCCCCCCCCCCCCCTAGCAAGCGGGGGGGGGGGGGCATTATGAAGTTGGAGTATTAACCGCGCTCCTGGATGCTACCAGAGGCACACTATACGGCCCTGGTAATGCTAAATTTGCACATTTGGAATGCATCTGATAGCCCAGATTTGAACGTTCAGTTCAAATATATTAAAAACAAACACCAACAACAACAAAAAAACTGTTTAAAAATAGAAAACATTGCACATGGAGATTTAAGAAAGAAAAACATTGTCTAAATGTTCATTTTCATCTGCATTTCTCTAATTGCTCAGTTAAACTCATGGATGAAAGTCGTTATGTATGGAGAACTGTTATTTACATTTATTCCTGTTTTATTCTGTGCCCTTTTTATTGCACTGCAATTTTTTTTGTTCAGCGGCTGTCATGACGGGTTTTTCTCGTTTACAGCAGGAGATATTTCCCTAGAAATTACTCAAGACTCGTGTCACTGTGGGTCAATAGATGTAATGGAATTGGTAATGTTCATCCAATGACCCTGCTTACATTTCATCAGCTACAGCAGTGTGTGCCTCTACATGTTGCTAGAGATACAATTACCAGCGTTTTCAATCAGTATTTGACTTCTTAGGATGATAAAGTGAAATTCTTTGTTGAGGTATCTGGCCATTTGTATAGAATACTGCATGTAAAAATAATAAATAAAATGAAACAAAAATCCAGACAACAAAATAAATGCAGTAATGGTCTGGCCATAATATAATGAGGCTGATCTCATCAATAATTCTGTAACCTGTGGCTACTCTAGTTCTTTGTGTGCCAGTGATTCTCTCTCATACATCACTCTGGAATGGGGTGTACAGGAATGGGTGGTGCAGAAGGCCAATGATACTCTCTCTTATATAACTCTGGAATAGGGTGTACAATAATGTGTGTGTGTGTGTGTGTGTGTGTGTGTGTGTGTGTGTGGGGGGGGGTGGGGTGCGGGAGGCCAGTGATTCTCTCTTATATAACTCTGGAATGGGGAGTACAGGAATGGGTGGTGCAGGAGGCCAGGACTTCTCTCTCTTACATCACTCTGGAATGGGGAGTACAGGAATGTGAGGTGCAGGCGGCCAGTGCTTCTCTCTCTCTTACATCACCCTGGAATGGGGAGTACAGGAATGGGTGATGCAGCAGGCCAGTGATTCTCTCTCTCACATCACTCTGGAATGGGGAGTACAGGAATGGGTGGTGCAGGAGACCAGTGCTTCTCTCTCTCTCTCTCTCTTACATCAGTCTGGAATGGGGAGTACAGGAATTAGTGGTGCAGGAGACCAGTGCTTCTCTCTCTTACATCACTCTGGAATGGGGAGTACAGGAATGTGAGGTGCAGGAGGCCAGTGCTTCTCTCTCTCTCTCTCTTACATCACTCTGGAATGGGGAGTACAGGAATGGGTGGTGCAGGAGACCAGTGCTTCTCTCTCTTACATCACTCTGGAATGGGGAGTACAGGAATGTGAGGTGCAGGAGGCCAGTGCTTCTCTCTCTCTCTCTCTTACATCACTCTGGAATGGGGAGTACAGGAATGTGAGGTGCAGGAGGCCAGTGCTTCTCTCTCTCTCTCTCTTACATCACTCTGGAATGGGAAGTCCAGGAATGTGAGGTGCAGGAGGCCAGTGCTTCTCTCTCTTACATCACTCTGGAATGGGGAGTACAGGAATGGGTGGTGCAGGAGACCAGTGCTTCTCTCTCTTACATCACTCTAGAATGGAGAGTACAGGAACGGGTGGTGCAGGAGGACAGGACTTCTCTCTCTTACATCACTCTGGAATGGGGAGTACAGGAATGTGAGGTGCAGGAGGACAGTGATCGTCTCTTACATAACTCTGGAATGGATATTACATGAATGGGTGGTGCAGGAGGCCAGCGATTCTATCTTATATCACTCTGGAATGGGAAGTCCAGGAATGTGAGATGCAGGAGGCCAGTGCTTCTCTCTCTCTCTCTTACATCACTCTGGAATGGAGAGTACAGGAACGGGTGGTGCAGGAGGCCAGTGCTTCTCTCTCTCTCTTACATCACTCTGGAATGGAGAGTACAGGAACGGGTGGTGCAGGAGGCCAGTGCTTCTCTCTCTCTCTTACATCACCCTGGAATGGGGAGTACAGGAATGGGTGATGCAGGAGGACAGTGATCGTCTCTTACATAACTCTGGAATAGATATTACATGAATGGGTGGTGCAGGAGGCCAGCGATTCTATCTTATATCACTCTGGAATGGGAAGTACAGGAATGGGTGGTGCAGGAGGCCAGTGCTTCTCTCTCTCTCTCTTACATCACTCTGGAATGGGGAGTACAGGAATTAGTGGTGCAGGAGACCAGTGCTTCTCTCTCTTACATCACTCTGGAATGGGGAGTACAGGAATGGGTGGTGCAGGTGGACAGTGATTCTTTCTCTTACATCACTTTGGAATCGGGAATATAGCAGTGGGTAATGAAAAGAAACTTGATTCATCATGGGTCTGGGTGATTTGTCTTTTATGATTTGAAGACTCCTATAATGTTTTTTACAGATTCACATACAAGGTCAGCAGAGAGTGTAGTAGTTGTAGCCTAAATGGGAAAGTCACTAACTGAAAATATCCCACTTTTGCTTTTTTCAGCTTCTTGGCCGATCCAACAGCTGGTTACTGGAAGCTTTGGTTAAGCTTATTTCTCTTTTATTGATTACTTGTGGCAGTCTACAGCAGATGGACCCCCCCACACACACTCTCCACCGCCCACTCCCACCGAATGACTCCATATGTCAGGACATCATATTCCACCAAACCATCAGCAGCCAGAACCCTCCTTTCCCTTACCACCCCTCCCCATCTCTCTTACCAACTCCGACATCTTTCTCCCATGTATCTGGTGAGGAAGTCATGGCCCTCATCTGTTCCCCCACACCTCCACCTCCCCACTTGACCCTATCCCCTTCCACTTCCTCCAGTACCTCTCTATTTGTGCCTGTTCTCATGTTGCCCACCTTCTCAATCTCTCCATCTCATCAGACACTGTCCCCTCTGTCTAGAACATGCACTCAGCTCCCCTATTCTTAAAAACCTACCCTTAATCCAGGATATGGATCATTAGGTCGACCACACTTAGGTCGACAGTCATTAGGTCGACCACTATTGGTCGACATGAATTAGGTCAACATGATCACTAGGTGCATTAGGTCAACATGAACAAGGTCCACATGTTTTTTTTTTTTATTGGTGTCGTTTTCTTCGTAAAGTGACGGGGAACCCCAATTAGTGCACCGTGTTCCCTCGCATGGCTCGTGCTTCGGGCAAGGTGCCTCGCTCTGCTGCGCTCCGCACAGGTTAATATTCCCAATCATAGTCCACGTGGATCGTAAAGTATGAAAAAGTTCAAAAAATTAAAACAAAATGTGAAAAACTCATTGGGGTTCCCCGTCACTTTACAAAGAAAACGACACCAAAAAAAGTAAAAAAAAAATGTCTATTTGAATATACCCCATAGTGTATTTCTTCTTCGTCAGAAAAGTGATTCCTTTATGTGGAATAAACTGTTTGTCAACCTATCATCATTGGCTGATTGTGTCAATAAAAGACGGAATTTCGGGAGCCATAAGGGATGGACCTTGGAGTGTTTATTACATGTAGATGATACAAGTGGAACGCAGTGAGTGTATGGCAGAGGGGGCAACCCCGCCATATTATTATCTTTGGTGGTGATATCATTTTGGGAACTAAAAGAAACTCAGAAGTGCCTTCATATCAGCGTTAAGCTGTGAGTTTAATGTGTGGGGGCGCTAACCCGATAACTCTGTTCCTATAAGGTGGTGGATAACTCTGACACACCTATTGAAAATCATACTGGAAGGTACACGTGTTTTGGACATTTTATATTATCGTTAACAGTATTACACTATTGTGTTGTTTTTTCTTTCCACATGTATTTTTGAAAAACTGTCTTTTCAATATTTGTCCATAGCGCCGTCTGTCACCAATGTACTGTATGTTTTGTATATTTTCTCACCAAACTTACTACGTCCACCTCGCCGCTCTTACAACCCCTTTACTGGCTTCCCTTCAGAATCCAATCAAGCTTCTCACACTGACAAAGGCCTCACCCACTCCTCTCCCAGTTACATCTGACTTTATCTCCCTTTACCCTCCCGTCTGTCCTTTGCGCTACGCTAATGCACGCCGATTCTCCTGCCTACTAATTACCTCCTACAACTCCTACTTCCAAGATTTTGCATGTGCTGCTCCTTTTCGCTGGAATTCTCTACCTTTCCCCCTCAGATTTTGCGCCTCTCTACAAAACTTCAAACGGGCTCTCAAGACCCATTTCTTCACCAAACCCAGCCAAATCTCATCCTAACCCTCTGTTCCACGCTCTCTGTCTACCCCATCTGTGTCACCCATGTCTGTCTGTCCCACCCCTTTAGAATGTAAGCTCTCATGAGTAGGGCCCTCTTCCCTCATGTGCTTATCCTGCCGGCAATCATACATTAAGAGAAAAGTCCAGAAGCAGAGCATTTTGTCCCTCCTGGAGAGGGTCATGTTGGGAGGTGTGCCTAAAGCAAAATGGTCCCTAGAATTTTGAACAGTCACTTTACTCCTGAACAGGTGCAGACAGTAATACTTGCTTACTCTCCCGGAATCTGCGGGAGACACCCGATTTTTCGTGTAGTCCCCTGCAGCCCCGGAAGAGTGGGCAACCCTCCCTCATCCCGCCCACTTTCTAGTGAAGTGGGCAGAATGGGGAGATTAGCATAAAGACTCCTGGTGTCCTCGGAGAGGGGGCGGGGCATAGTGATGTGTCTCAATGTGGCCTAATTACACGATTAGCCCGTCCCCATTTCCTCTCACCTGCATCTCCTCTCCGGTCTTCTCCCAGAGAGGAAAATTAGAAGGTAGGCAAGTATGAGGTAGTTACAGTGCTTAGTGTACAACTGCTCAAAGATAGCTAATCATTAATTAGTGTAAAACTCAATGTGACTGCCTTTCCAGGGATATGTCTGTTCAAATGTATACAGTAGGCAAGTGATGAATGGTTATAATTAGTCTGGGGGCACCAAACAAAGCTGTGCAAACAGTGCGGCTTATCAATCAAAGAACAACAATAATAAAGCTGCAAACCATGTGTGACATTTTTGAGGATATGGGTCGTTGGGTCGACACAACTTAGGTTGACAGTCATTAGGTCGACCACTATTGGTCGACATGTATTATGTCGACAGGGACACTAGGTTGGCATGGTCATTAGGTCGACATGTACTAGGTCGACAGGTCAAAAGGTCGACATGAGTTTTTTTATATTTTTGTTGTTGTTTTCTCCATACAGTGACCGGGAATCCCAATTAGTGCACCGTGTCCCCGCTTATGGCTTGCTGCGCTTACAATGCTTCGGGCAAGGTGCCTCGTCCGCTACCGCTCGGCACAGGTTACCGTTCTCAGTTGTAGTCCACGTGGATCGTTAAGTTTGAAAAAGTCCAAAAAGTGATTTAAAAAATAACAACAACTTGTCGACCTTTTGAAATGTCGACCTAGTACATGTCGACCTAATGACCATGTCGACCTAGTGACCATGTCGACCTAATGCACGTCGACCAATAGTGGTCGACCTAATGACTGTCGACCTAAGTGGTGTCGACCTAATGACTGTATCCCCATTTTTTAAGGACTCAATCTATACATAAAATAGAACTTTAAGGGTTGTGTCTGTACATAGCAGTTTTTTTGGAGAAAAAGAAAAATGTTGGAATTTTCATCTGTCTGTTCCTTCCGACATAACACAATAACTACTGGATGAATACGGATTGCGGTTTCACTTTTGTATAGCTTAGTGATCTAGAAAGAGACTGAGGTATGTATGATCTTGATGTGACATCAGGTAGAGGAGCAATAAAGGAAAAACCTGATGCATGACACTCGGCGTACTGAAAGTTGGCATACCGGGCATGCTTCTGTGGAATTTGACTCAGCCCAAGTTATGCAATGGAACCTGACTTATATTGACTGCCCTGCAGAGGAACCTAATTGAGGCAGCGATTTTGTGTTAATCCCTGAAGTAAAAATATTGGGCCTAATCGCAATCCAACCGCAAAAATCACTAAAATGATGCGGGCGCATTTTCTGCAGACAATCAAGCAGGCAGAGGCGTTTGCCGGGGGCGGCATCGCTCTGTTTCCAAGGATGAGATGGAGCGTTGCGGAGGCGGGGAAAGAGGGCAGTGTCCTACAAACAGGGGGCGTGGCGTGATCTACTTAGCAGAATTTGCAATCCATACTGAATCGGACCCATTGTTCACAAAAAAAATTGTGCTAATGTGTACAATATATAATATACATCACAATATTAGATGGCACTACTGTCTTTGTAAACTTAAATCAGCTGAGCAATAACAGACATCTATGTGAGTGAAGCTACAGGCAAACACTAGTGTTTCTTAAAAAGGAAAGCAAACTCAACATAGTGAAATACAGTAAACACATGTAGTATAGTGTGTTGTGTATTTTAAGAGCAATATCACTATAAGTCTATATATATATATAAATATAAAATATATATATATATATATATATATATACACACACATATGCAGGATACAGGAGCTTTTCTAGAGAGGAAGAGGCCGTGTGCAGGCTTCGGCTGGGTCCCCTCCTCTGCAGCCGGCAGCGCTGTTTATACTCTGGGCATAAGGGTCCCTAGGGGACGGGTCCTACTAGCGCTGTCCCAGAGTCTACAGCGCATGTGTGGATCTCCAGGAAAATGGCGCAGCGGCCATTTTCCCAGTGATTTACCTACTGTGCATGCGCAAAACACCGGGAAAATGGTGCCGCACAGTGGCGGATTTAGGGGGGGGGCACCAAGGCACGTGCCCCCCCTGTCATTTTTAGTGGATTTTTGTATTTTTATTTTATTTTGTGCGCACGCCGCAGCCCTCGCGGTGGCTTGGGGCGAGGGGCTGCGGGGGCGCCACTGATTTAATGCAGACTGACATGCGGACGAGCGTCCGCATGTCAGTCTGCGGTCTCGTTTCCTCCCCTGCTGTTAGGAGGGACACGGAGGGCACAGTGCACGCCTCCCTGTGTCCCTCCTGGTTCTCCGGGGCGGCCGCGGGTCTCATAAAGGAAGTGCCGTTGGTGAGCACTTCCTTTATTAGAGTGACCCGCGGCCGCCGGAGACACAGGAGGGACACAGGGAGGCGTGCACTGTGCCCTCCGTGTCCCTCCTAGCAGCAGGGGAGCGGCGGCGGCGGAGGAAGCGGGGGGGGACGCACTGAGGGGGCATATCTGGCACTGGGGGGGAATACCTGGCACTGGGGGCATATTTGGCAGGGAGGGGGGGGGAGAATATCTGGCACTGGGGGCATATATGGCACTGGGGGGGTGGGGAAATCTGGCACTGGGGGCATATGTGGCACTGGGGGGGGGGAATATCTGGCACTGGGGGCATATGTGGCACTGGGGGGGAATATCTGGCACTGGGGCATATGTGGCACTGGGGGCATATATAGCACTGGGGGGGGATATCTGGCACTGGGGGCATATGTGGCACTGTCGGGGAATATCTGGCACTGGGGGCATATGTGGCACTGGGGTGGTATATGTGTACCTGGCACATGGGGGGGGGGCTATATTTGGCACTGGGGGCATGTGAGTACCTGGCACCATGGGGGAATATCTGGCACTGGGGACATATGTGGCACTGGGAGCACAGCCCTAGCAACAAGGACTACCTCCTAGCAACGAGCATGACACCCAGTGCATGAAACCCCTGGCAACGAGCATGACACCCAGTGCATGAAACCCCTGGCAACGAGCATGACACCCAGTGCATGAAACCCCTGGCAACGAGCATGACACACTGAGCGTGAAAACCCCTGGCACCGTGCATGGAACCAAGAGCATGAAACCCCTGGCAACGAGCATGACACCCAGTGCATGAAACCCCTGACAACGAGCAGGTATTTGAAAAGTAATTAGAAGCCTTACTGTAGGACTTAATGTGTAATGGGCATTACGGTGTGTGGCATAATGTATCACGGACATTGCGGTGTGTGTCATAATGTGTCACAGGCATTACGGTGTATGGTATACTATATCGCGGGCATTGTGATATGTGGTATAATGTCTCAGGGTCATTGCAGTGTGTGGCATAATGTATCACGGACATTGCGGTGTGTGTCATAATGTGTCAGGCATTACGGTGTGTGGTATACTATATCACGGGCATTGTGGTATGTGGTATAATGTCTCAGGGTCATTGCAGTGTGGCATAATATATAACGGGCATTGCGGTGTGTGGCATAGGGTATAACGGGCATTGCGGTATGTGTCACAGGCATTACGGTGTATGGTATACTATATCACGGGCATTGTGGTAAAATGTCTCAAGGTCATTGCAGTGTGTGGCATAATGTGTCACAGGCATTGTATGTGCTATAATGTATCGGGCATTGCAGTGTGTGGTATAGTGTATCACGGACATTGCAGTGTGTGTCATAATGTGTCACAGACATTGTATGTGCTATAATGTATCAGGGGCAGTGCAGTGTGTAGCATAATGTATAACGGGCATTGCAATTCCTGTCATAATGTGTCACAGGCATTATAGTGTGTGGCATAATGTGTCGGGGGCATTACGGTGTGTGGCATAATGTGTCGGGGGCATTACGGTGTGTGCATACTGTGTCATGTGCATTATTGTGTGTGGCATAATGTCTAAGGGCCATTGCAGTATGTGGCATAATGTATACTGGGCATTACTATAAGGAGGAAAAATGACAAATAATGTAAGGGGCATGAATCAGGATTATTTTTCTTTCCTGTGGTGGCCAACGTCTGGGCGTGCAGGTTGCAAAACTGGGGTATAAGGTAGTCTTTTCCTGCAATACCACGCCCATTCCAATGAAGCCACGCCCCTTATGGTGCCCCCCCCCCCTGTAATTTTTTTCTGGATCCGCCCCTGGTGCCGCACCATTTTCCCAGTGATTTCAGCAGCGCTGCTGCTGCGCCGTGGGACTCCGGAGGGTAAATATTTCTTTTAATGGGTGCAGGGTGTGCGGTGTGGGCCCCCTGGACCCTCGGGGGCATATCCAGAATATGGGGGTATGCAGGGCATACTGTGCCCCGGGACCCCCTTTGTCAGGGGGCCCCCCGGCCAGAGAACACTGACATCACAAGCTTTTCCTCTTATGTAACAGCAGAACCAGGCAGCCAGAATGCAAGCAGGACAGTATGCAGTGCAGACAGAGACACAAGAGTATCAGGTTTCATGAGATACCAACCAGAGTATAAATAGGAGGGTAGAGAGATCTGTACGTGACACAGGTATCCCAGCTTCTCCTCCTCCCTGTCTGGGAGTCTGAGACCTGTGTAACCAGCTATCTAATTAGGGTCTAGACCAGGCATGTCCAAACTGCGGCCCTCCAGCTGTTGAGAAACTACACATCCCAGCATGCCCTGACACAGCTTTAGCATTCTCTAACAGCAAAACTGTGTCAGGGCATGCTGGGATATGTAGTTTCACAACAGCTGGACGGCCGCAGTTTGGACATGCCTGGTCTAGACAGAGACCTCCTGCGTCCTGTCCCAGTGTGCAAGTAGCATAGAGGATAATGCTATTCTATGATGTGACAAGATAAATTATGGATTGTATTTTTCTATGTGCATTTTAAGATTAAGTTGCCTTCGTTGTAATACAAGTACATTTTATAAAATAGTTGTCTTTCAATTAGGTGGAGCTATAAACAGTACCCAGGCATTATTAAACTATTATTTAAATCTAATATACACCATTGATTTAAACTTACTATACACAAGCCATACCTTCCACCATGACCCATTCCAGGAGGGACAAAATGCTCTCTACCTGGACTTCCCTCTTAAATTATGATTACAATCACCTGTGTTGAAACACTTTCTTATCAATTAAATAGTTTAAAACAGGTGACACCAGTCATATATGCACAATCTAATATACAACCCTGCTCCACAGGGCCCCCTTGTCTTAATTCCCCGGGCACCCTCAAGGCTTAATCCGGCCCTGCCTGGGGGCCCGTGTGTACCGCATACACTGCACCCATTGTAAATACGCCAGTGGCAGGATATAAGTCACGTTGGTTTTCAGACACAAGTTAATTATAATGACTGCATTAATAGGGCTAGCTAATGCACCAGGAATGTGTTTATTACAGTATATGTAATAAACACATTCAGTACTATGTAGGTAATTCAGTATATGTAATAAACACATTTCATTACTATGGAGGTAATTCAGACCTGATCGCTGCTGTGCATTTTCGCACAGTGGGCAATCAGATCTAAATTGCGCATGTGTATGCACCGCAATGCGCCGGCGCGTCACACAACAGCACCGGGCTTCGGTGCCTAGTAATGGGATGGTGCGGGAAAAAAAACATAGCTCGGGCGAAAGATGATTAATAGGAAGAGGCCGTTTGTGGGTGTCAACTAACCGTTTTGAAGGAGTGTCCAGAAAAACGCAAGCGGGCTCAGGCATTTGGAGGGAGGGTGTCTGACGTCAGCTCCGGCCCCGATCACCAGGAATACATCGCAGTGGCTGAGTAAGTCCTGGGCTGCGCAATGACTGCACAAACTGATGTTTGTGCAGCTCTGCTGAAGAAGCGCAGACTTGCACAGCGCTTTACCCCTCCTCCAGTAGGTGGCGACTATCTGATCGCAGGGCTGCAAAAAACGCACCCTAGCGATCAGGTCTGAATTATCTCCTACGTTTTTTCTTTTGAAGCCATTCTATTGTGATTTTGCTTATTGGGTTACATTGATTTTTGTTTTGTTTCACCGAGATCTTTTAGTACAGATCATGAATACATTTTTATTTAATATCTCATTCATTACACTTATTTAACAAAGGGTCTTTAAAATGAGTGAAGTTTGAACATTTTGACAAACATAAAGAAAGGAAATCAGTCTGTTTGCAAATATAACAACTAATTTATCAAGAGAACATCACAGGCGGGAAAGAGAAAAACTCACAAGCATTGGATGCAATGTGTAAGTAGTTAGGAACGCATGTAAGGTCACGTCCGTCCCTTTAAACAGGAAATAACTGATAACTGTGGGAAATGTCAATGGGGACCTAAGTGGCTTATATTACAGAGTGCCCAAAATAGGAGCTGGAGAACCAATGACGAGTACACTGCTATATAAACAGCAGCATTTGGAGAATGTTCAGCAGCCAGATGCTTCATGTGTAATGGATTATTTAGCATATATATACTGTATGTATAATATATATATATATATATATATATATATATATATATGCACATACAAACAAATCTAGAAAACCACAGCACTCGCCACCCCAGAAGCGGGGTGCAATGTCTGCTCTCACCACTCATAGGGTGGGGTGCATGCAGCCCATGGCCACCAACCCAAATATATACAAACAGAAAGTTCAGCACTCACCATAGCAAGCTCACTTATCCTCACAACATCAATAAATAAATGATGGGGGTTTAATTAGTGAATTGGCCAATGCACGGAAGCCTGCAAACCGCTCACCAAGGTACCCCACCTTCTTGCAGGTCCTACACTATCACAGAGTCTTCAAAATTAAAACCTGACAACTGTATCACACATAATATAACTGCAAATATGCCCACTAGGTTTAATGTGTATCTGCCATGCATCTTATGGCTTTTAAAGGTACACTAGTCACCTGACACTGCTGATCTTGGCCTGTTGTCCCAGCATTTACAGCACTGAGCAGGGCAGCATCAGAGGCAGGACGGGGCAGAGAAGGAGGCGGATTATTCTCCTCAGCACCAGCATTTTGACAGCATCTATCCGGGGAAGCCCAGAGGTGCGGCCTGACAGAGATTGGCATTATTCTTTAAATACTGTAGCGAAGCACGGGTATTCAGCTAGTACACTGGCGTAACTACTGCCCCTGCAGACCCCGCCTGGGTCTCCGGTGGCGGCATGTCTGTCAAACGAATTTCCGGTTCGTGAGCCAATCAGAGCTCGCGGACCGGCAGCCAATCAGGAGCCGCAGCTGCCGGTCCGCGAGCTCTGATTGGCTCAAGAACTGACACTTCATTTGACAGACACGCCGCTGGAGACACAGGACGGATACAGCCAGGACAGGTGCGGGGGCCTAATGCCGCTACGGTGGGATGCTGGTCAGCTGGGTCCTCCTCACACAGGGAAGGAGCGATTATTCTGTCTCCAGATCGGTAGCCAGGCAGAGGCAGAGGCAGTGCGGGGGGAAGGAACCTGGACTGTAAGATGGCGCCCACTGACAGGCTCCCGAAAGGTGCCGCAAGACCCGCACTTGCAGAGCGGTAAGGAGTTACAGACAGCGGGACGCCGGCTAGCTGGATCTTTCACACCCACTCGCGACCCTCGGTCTCCGGTCTCCTCGGTCTCCGGAGCAGCGACCCTCGGTCTCCGGAGCAGCGGTCAGAGTCAGTGCTGGGCAGTGCTTAAAGTGGTCCTAGAGAGGTGGTGGAACTCACCCCCCCCGGTGCCCATGCAATACCAAAAGGGGGCATGGTCTAAAAAGAAAGGGGCATGGTCACACATTAGTAATAATGCCCACAGTAGTAGCACCCCCAATACACATAATGCCGACAGTAGTAGCACCCTGTAATACACAATGCCCACAGCAGTAGCGCCCCTTTTACAATGCCCACAGTAGTAGTGCTCTTATGCAATGTCCACTGTACTGGTAGTGCCCACAGTGGTAGTGCCCCTTATATAGAGACCATAGTAGTGGTGCCCCTTGTGCAATGCCCTCATTAGTAGTGCCTCCATTAGTAATGCCCTTAATGGTAATGCCCTTGTGTAGTATTGTCCCCAGTAGTAATGCCGCCTGTAGTAATGCCCCCAGTCGTTTAGCCCCATGTAGTTTAGCCCATGTAGTTTGCCCCTAGTAGTTTGCGCCAAGTAGTTATGCCCCCAGTAGTTATGCGCCCCTGTAGTTTAGCCCCTAGTAGTAATGTGCCCCTGTAGTTTAGCCCCATGTAGTTTGCCCCCAGTAGTTTGTGCCAAGCAGGGCCGTCTTAACAGTAGTGTAGGCCCTTGGGCACAGCAATGCACTGGGCCCCCTACCCATCCTTCAGAAGTAGGGGTGGGGCTGCTATCAGCGGCAGCTTTGATGTCCCGTGGGACGTAGGGGTGTTCTATCTTCTGCTCAGCATGTAGGACCTGGAGCAGTAATTTCTACTAATTACCCCTTTACTGCACAGATGGGACAAATCTGTAGAAGGGGGCATTGGGCTGAATGAAGGGGCCCCAGTACACTACTTACAGGGTGGTAGGGGGTGTTTAATATGTAGGGGAGGGGTGGATAGTGGAGTGGGCTTAATATTTATAATTATCCAGTGGGAGGGCAGCTTGCTTGACTGCAGATATCTCAAGTTTAGGGACCAGCTGCTGGAAGGCTGATATCTCTGGTTCTGGGCATAGTAGAGACAAGCTGCCAGTATCCACCAAAAGCGGAGAATCACAGCTTTAGGATTATACCCTCATAAAAACTCTAAGTCAGACAAAACCAAGATATCTGGCTGGGAAGAGCAATTAGGCTTGGATGGCGACCACTTGTTTCAAGTTGGATATCTCCGGTTCCCTAAGGCCGATTTTCAAAATTCTGGTACCCCTGGAAAGAGGGGACCCTCAGCTATAATTCTAGGGCCCTTATACTCCTGGGGCCCTTGGGCAAGAGCCCATTGAGCCCATATGAAAAGACGGCCCTGGTGCCAAGTAGTAATGCCCCCAGTAGTTTAGCCCCTGTTGTTATGCCCCCAGTAGTAAAGCCCCTGTAGTTATACCCCCAGTAGCAATGCGCCCCAGAGTTATGCACCCAGTAGTAATGCGCCCTTGTAGGTTTGCCCCATGTAGTTTGCCCCAGTAGTAATGCCCCTAGTAGTTTAGCCCCTGTAGTTATGCCCCCAGTAGTAATGCCCCTGTAGTTATACCCCCAGTAGTAATGCGCCCCTGTAGTTATACCCCCACTAGTATTGTGCCCCTGTAGTTATGCCCTCAGTAGTAATGTGCCCCATGTAGTTTGCCCCAAGTAGTAATGCCCCCAGTAGCTTGCCCCCTTGTAGTTAGGCCCCTGTAGTTTAGCCCCCCTGTAGTTATGCCCCCAGTAGTAGTCACACATTTAAAAAAAACACCATACTTACCAATCCCCGCTCCCGCTGTGATCCTCCTGGCGTTCGCTTCACTCCGCTTCCCAGCACTATGAAAGAGACGTCATGACGTAGCGCGCACTGAGCCAGAAGACGGAAGCAGGAGCTCAGTAGTGAGCTCTTGCCGCCGGCTGTGCAGGGAGAGCCGGGCGCTGCTGATAACACAATCTGAGCGGGCGCTCGGCATCTCCCTGCCGGCGCCAACACACATCGTGTTAGGTGAGCCGGAGGAGGCAGAACTCAGTTCCGTCTCCAAGCGCAACTGACGGAACGCAGAGTTCCGCACCGTTCCGGCTTACTTTAACCCCTGGTGCTGGGGGAAGATGGGGGCTGCAAGATGGCACCCGCTGTGTAGTGTCTCTCGAGACGCTCTGATTCCGGCTCTTACAGGGTGGTGGGGAGTCGGGGATCGTTGCCACTTGCCCACCTCTATCTCCGTTGTCCGTGGATGACGAATGTGGGCAGCAATCCCGGAGCTGGCGGGTGTTATGGGTGCCAACAGATAGTCGGCGCGGAGAGCTCAATTCAGATGCGCCAGTAGCTTGGCCCGCCCACCGGAAGTCCCTGAGGGTATATTTTATCTGGCACTGTGGGGGAATATCTGACACTGGGGGCATATGGGGCACTGGGGGCATATGTGTTTCTGGCACTATGGGGATATATTTTTATCTGGCACTGTGGGGTAATATCTGGCACTGGGGGCATATGTGGCACTGGGAGCACCGCCCTAGCAACAAGCATAACCCCCTGGTAACAAGCACAACACCCAGCTCATGAAATCCCTGGCAACAAGCATTACCCCCGAGCAATGAGCTTGACACCCAGCACATGATACCCCTGGCAACAAGCATAACACCTAGCGCATGAAACCCCTGGCAACAAGCATGGAACTAAGAGCATGAAACCCCTGGCAATGAGCATGACACCCTGAGCATGAAAACCCCTGGCACCGTGCATGGAACCAAGAGCATGAAACCCCTGGCAATGAGCAGGTAATTTAAAAGTAATTAGAAGCCTTACTGTTGGGCTTAATGTGTAATGGGCATTGCGGTGTGTGGCATAATGTATCACAGACATTGCAGTGTGTGTCATAATGTCTCACAGGCATTACGGTGTGTGGTATACCATATCACGGGCATTGTGGTATGTGGTATAATGTCAGGGTCATTGCAGTGTGTGGCATAATGTATAATGGGCATTGCGGTGTGTGTCATAGGGTATAACGGGCATTGCGGTATGTGTCACAGGCATTACAGTGTGTGGTATACTATATCGCAGGCATTGTGGTATAATGTCTCAGGGGTATTGCAGTGTGTGGCATAATGTATAACGGGCATTGTGGTGTGTGTCATAATGTGTCACAGGCATGACAGTGTGGTGTACTGTATCACTGGCATTCTATGTGCTATAATGGCTCGGGCATTGCATTGTGTAGCATAATGTAACGGGCATTGCGATGTGTGGCATAATGTGTCACAGGCATTACGGTGTGTGGCATAATGTGTAATGGGCATGATTGTGTGGCATACTGTCTAAGGGCCATTGCAGTATGTGGCATAATGTATACTGGGCATTACTATAATGAGGAAAAATGACAAATAATGTAAGGGGCATGAATAAGGATTATTTTTTTTCCTGTGGTGGCCAACGTCTGGGCATGCAGGTTGCAAAATTGGGATATAAGGTAGTCTTTTCATGCAATGCCCCGCCCCTTTATGCAAATCCACACCCATTTCAGCAAGTCCATGCCCCCTTTTTGCGACGCTTTTCTAATAGCAACTGTGGAGGGGGGGGGGGGGGGGGGCAGAGAATGTCTTGGCTTGGGGGAGAAAAATTTCTAGTTACGCCACTGAGCTAGTATATATGGGATCTGGCTTCTAGGTCGACAGCAACTAGGTCGACAGGGTCTCTAGGTCGACAGGGGTTCTAGGTCGACAGGTTCTGTAGGTCGACATGTTCTAGGTCGACAGGTCAAACTGTTGACATAATTTTTTCACAATTTTTTTATTTTTTTTAACCTTTTCATACTTAACGATCCACGTGGACTACGATTGGAATGGTAATCTGTGGCATCTTGCCAGAAGCATGGTGAGCGAAGCAAGCCATGCGAGGGGACATGGTGCACTAATTGGCGTACCCGGTCACTCTACGAAGAAAACAACACCAAAAAAAACAGAAAAAACTCATGTCGACCTTTTAACTTTTAAAGGACCTAAAGACCGTGTCGACCTAGAGACCCTGTCGACCTATTTACTGTCGCCCAATAGTGGTCGACCTAGACACTGTCGACCTAGTTACTATCTACCTTCCAGACCACACCCAGTATATATGTGTGTGTATATATGTATATATATATATATATATATATATATAAAGTTATAGCACTGATGCGAAGAAAAAGAACGAGCGAAATACACCAATGAGGTGACAGTACAGTACCTTATTGAGATGAGCCAGCATTTGAGAACTTGACAAAAGAACTTGAAACTGTTGATTGCTGGTATGCCAAATACTAACTGTCCTGATTATGAACCAAGAGACTGTGTGATTGTTCTTACGCTCATGTTGCCTAATAGACAGGTGGAAGGACCATACCAAGTTTTGTTGACAGCACTAAAGGTCGCCGAAAGAGAGACTTGGGTCCACTCGTCCCACTGCAAGAAGGTCGCTGACCCGGAGAGAACTCGTGACAAAGTAGTTTATTGCTCACATTCATCGAGTTTGTGTAGTTTGGTAACTGTGTGTTCGAAGTGAACTGTGAGTTCCAAGTGAACTGTGTGTTCAAAGAGCAAGGTGGAGAGCAAAGTGAACTGTGTGTTCCAAGTGAACTGTGTGTTCAAAGAGCAAGGCAAAGAACCTCGTATCACCAGAGACTCTGTTCCGTGAAGACTGAGAGGCGGCACTGTTGAACACTACCTGAGCGTACTAAAGAATTGCAGAAAGACCAGTCATTGTAATTGATTTGTTATGAACAAGAGTTGTTTTGTTCTATTTTTCTTTTCTCCCTTTCCCGCTGACAAACATTTTTTTTCAGGATATTCTATTTTTGCGTGGTTTTTTTATGAGGAGTCGAGTGTGGGACTGGAACTGGTTCTGGAGGAAGGAGTGATTTCCTTATAGGATCCCAGGATTAGCCGATCAGTTTGTTAAAGTCAGAGAAAAATCAAAGGTCTAGTAGTTATGGAGTTCAGAGGTAATCAGGAACAATCAGACAATGGCTTTTCACACATTGCAGATAAAGAGCTCATTAATATATGTGAAAGAAAGGTTTATGAGTGGCTCTCCCCGAACTCCAAAGGTTTATGTTATTTAGGAAGGACACTACTTATAACCCTTGTTCAATGATTAAACAGACCTAGCATACGTTCCAGAAATGGAAACAATGTTCAGAAAATGATCATGAAAATTTTATATGTCACTTTCACGATTTGTTTGTGTCTTCTTCATCTACCCAGCAGAACCTCAATCGAATCCAAACATCAGTGTATAAGGACGTAGGTACATGTATGTGTGAAATGTTCGTCGCAAATCAGACATTATAGCCCAAAGCACTGTCCCAGCATACTCTATAGGTTGAATGTTGTCCCACACCCAACCAGTGGTCCCGTGACCGCCGAGTGCATATAGAGGATGTCTCGTCCTCCTCCCTGTCTTCCTCAAATATAGACAAGTGTCTGATTTGCAAAATTAATACATACTTGTGTCTAGGTCACTGATTATTGTATGAAATATTTTTTTTTCTTATGTTAATAATTGATGGCAGTTATTGTTTGCTGCCAAAGGGTGGACTGTCGAAGTAAAAAAATATTACATAAAAAGAACATACAAACTACACACACATGAGTCGCTATACTTGCAAATATGCTCAGCGAGCACAGCAATATATGGTAACACACGCATTTACACGGACATGCCACAGAGATGGATTCGACACTTATTTTCATGCAGTACATAATTATAATAATATCAAGCGCCAGACATCATGATAATTTAAAATTATATAATGAAGTAATGTCATGAATGTGTATTATTTGAACGAAGCAAGATAGACCTGTCATATTTACTATTAAAGCAACCAGATTAATGTTGAATTGTGTAAGCCTATAAATACAGAGGAGGATGCCGAGTCTCTTCAGAACGACTTAGTTAAATTAGAAGCATGGGCAGCCAAATGGAGAATGCGCTTCAACACAGACAAGTGTAAGGTAATGCACTGTGGTAACAAGAACAAAAATTACACCTACCTACTAAATGGGGTAAAATTAGGGGATTCTGTACTGGAAAAGGACTTAGGTGTCCTCATAGATAGCAAGCTAAGCAGTAGTACCCAAAGTAGGACTGCAGCAAAGAAGGCTAATAAGATATTAGCATGCATAAAACGGGGTATTGATGCTAGGGACGAGAGTATTATACTCCCGTTATATAAATCACTAGTGAGGCCACACCTTGAATACTGTGTACAATTTTGGGCACCGTACTACAAAAAGGATATCCTGGAGCTTGAAAAGGTACAGAGGAGGGCGACCAAACTAATTAAGGGCATGGAGACGATGGAATATAAGGAAAGGCTTGAAAGACTAGGCATGTTTACATTGGAAAAGCGGAGACTAAGAGGGGATATGATCAACATCTACAAATATATAAGGGGACAATACACAGAGCTTGCGCGGGACCTGTTTTTGGTTAGATCAACACAGAGGACTCGTGGACACTCGCTCAGGTTAGAGGAGAGGAGATTCCGCACAATACGGCGTAAAGGCTTTTTCACGGTAAGGACAATACGTGTTTGGAATTCCCTGCCCGAGGGAGTTGTAATGGCGGAATCTGTCAACACCTTTAAGAATGGGTTAGATAAATTCCTATTGGATAAGGATATCCAGGGGTATGGTGCATAGTCATGCATTATAGTTACTATAAATAGGGATAAAATGCAATGGCTGACAGCAGCATCAGTCAGAAATTTTAGTCAAATCATCATGCATAGAACACCACAAATAGGTTGAACTCGATGGACAATTGTCTTTTTTCAACCTCAGATACTATGTTACTATGTTACTATGTAATGTGTAGATTCATTTGATACTTGTTATTAAGTTGTAGGACATTGCAACAAATAATTATGATTAAATGTATAAAAGCTAAAATCACTTTTATTAGAACAATAGATATTCCAAACAGGTAGTGGACAGGAAGCTCAGGCCAGCCCTTTGGATGTCTTCAAGGCTGAACCTGATTAGCATATACAAAGAGACTAGTGACTCGTCATGAATCCCTCCCCCAAAAACTAGATAACACTTGCTGATCACACAGGAGAGCAGTTCCTGTTTTAGTCTCAGCGTAAGATGGAGTCCCAGCATGATTTTAAAGAGAGAGAGAGAGAGAGAGAGAGAGAGACATAAGCATTGAGGGAATGGTATTGTATCGCTGGCCTGTAACTGTAACTGTATGTAACTGTATGTATTAACTGCTTACTGTATCAGTTGTAACTATAGGTATACTGTACATTGTAATATTTTGAATCCATATCCTTTTAATAACAAATATATACATCAATGAGCTTTGGAACTGAGATAATGTGTGGGTGTATTGCCTTCTCTTATGGGATGCAGTGTTTTGCTATGTATAGCGCACATTCAGGGCACATGGTAATAAGAGGTGCAGGCATTTACAATATGTATTAGAGCGCGCATTTTAAATATTTGTGAGAAAGCAATTTGGCATTCACAGGTCGTTAGGTCAACCCAACTTAGGTCGACACTCATTAAGTCGACCACTGAAGGTCGACAATGCCATTAGGTCGACATGCACTAGGTCGACAGGTCAAAAGGTCGACATGAGTTTTTCACATTTTTTTCTTGTTTTGTATTTTTTCATACTTAACGATCCACAGGGACTACGATTGGAACGGTAATCTGCCCGAAGCATGGTGAGCGAAGCGAGCCATGCGAGGGGACACGGTGCACTAATTGGGGTTCCCCGTCACTTTACGGAGAAAACCTCATCTTGACCTTTTGACCTAGTACATGTCGACCTAATGCCCATGTCGACCTAATGCACATCGACCTAATGGCAATTTCGACCTTCAGTGGTCGACCTAATGAGTGTCGACCTAAATTGGGTGGACCCAACGACCCATACCCATCTGAAGTGAGAGTTTTACCTTCCCGATGCTTTTGATGGCCATATTTTGCTTCTTAACTGACCAAGAACTTACAATGAACAGGACAAGTCAATTCCCGGCATAATTGCCTCGTTCTCTGCGGCCTGAATATGAACACCTGCAGATGCTTGGTTTGCTGTATGATAGACAAAGTCACCGTGTCCAACATGGGAACTGAATTATTGCTGTAAAACCATTGCTTCAGCCTCGCTCCAAACCCAGTGACACTATTATCTGTCATACAATTGTAAGACTTGACGTCTGTGTTTTCCCTCTTGGCTGCATGTACAAGATAACCAGAGTTATTCTGATGTTGTTCTTCACTGTGAACTGATGTGTTTGCTACGGAGTTGCACTATTTGCAAAATGACAAAGGGCACACGTGGCTGATACAATAATAAAACAATAAGGGTCCTTTAATGGCCTGAACACCCATCAATCTGCAATCATCATTATCAATGTTTATTTATAAGTAACAAAATAAGATGAATGTGGCACGGGTCTCTGTGGCGCAAAGCAGCCCGTACACTTCTGGTGTTAAAAAATAAATGTCACCACATTTATAAACCAAAGATGAATACAAAAAATTGACACTAGACTGTGGGGGTCATTCTGACCCGTTCGCACGCAGCGTTTTTTCGCTGCAGTGCGAGCGGGTCAGAACTGCGCACGCGCGGCGTCAAGACAAAGGTCCACCGACCGAAACGCTTCGACATTTTCTGGACTGTGAGTAGCCATATTCTGTTCTGTTCTACATTCTATCGAAAGGAGAATATATCAAAAGACTTTGTGATTTTTTTTTTGTATTTTTATATATTTTTTATATTTTTATATCAACCTGCTTTTGGATAGTGTAAACTGCTTTTATGGATGTTACTTCTTCCACTTGAGTTTTTTTGGAGTACTTACCTATTGATTGCAGCACAGGGCTATCCCACCCGCATGTCAGTGCCGGCCCCCCCCCCCCCCCCCCCCCCCCCGCAGAAGTGCAAAGGCATCGCACAGCGGCGATGCCTTTGCACTTCAAGCGTAGCTCCCGACCAGCACAGCTTTAGCGTGCTGGCCGGGAGCTACTCATCGCTCCCCGGCCCACAGCGGCTGCGTGTGACATCATGCAGCCGCTGCAGCACGCCCCCGCCACTGTTCCGCCCTCCCTTCCCCCGCCCAGCGACCGTCTTTGCCGGTCTGGCATGCGCAGTTCTGACCCGATCGCACCGCTGCGATAAACTGCAGCGTGCGATCGGGTCAGAATGACCCCCAAAATACACATATTAAATCACAATACAGGTCAAGTCTAGCATATGCATATGCACTTACACATTTTACACAGCTGCAATTTTGCTTTGCAAATACTGATGTAAGTGAAAACTCAAAACCAGGACTGAAATGTGCCGTGCCAGCTGAGAGCAAGATTGCATCGCAATGCTCATATAAAATATATTACATTCAGTACATGCAAAGTGATCATAAAAATACAGGCCAATGCACTACGCTGAGAAAGAAGTCTGCTACGATTCACACAGTTTATAATGAGAAGTGATTTTTAGCAAGATACAAGATCAGGTCAGGTAATGGTCATTACACAATCGTATTGATCCATAATAAGCAGAACTGCAGAGTGGCAAGTCTCTACCACAAGGCCATTAATCAGCTTCATTTCCCATCATGTTGAGACGGCAGACAGTGAAGAAGCCGCATGTTATAGGCTGCTGCTATGAAACTTTCATACGATTTAGAAATTAATCCATTTGTGTCTTGTTGCCGAAGCGGATTAGGGCAACCACAGTCTTTTAACATAAAGTGAATTTAGTTTAGAAAGGCAAATCAGACCGCAACACAAATCATTTTTCTTCACTTGAACGAAAACCTCCAGATTCCTCATAACTTTGTTTACCACAAATCTTTTCTTCTTTTGTAGATTCATGTGCTGACTGCAGCAATGGGTGCATGACGTCACAAGTCAGCATTTGCACTACACTTGTGCAAGCTTGTAAATTACCTCAGGGATGCAAAACCATTATTATACATACCCGGATTGGGGCTATTTATTATTTCCACTGTCATCAGTTTCAGTTTATTTGGTGCTTCTGCAAAATAAAGCACATAGGGCCTGGTTCATGTTTGTAAGTAAAACAAAAAAGCAAGCAACTGAGCAAACCCATGTTGCACTGCAAGTAGGGCAGATGTAACATGTGCAGAGAGATTTAGATTTGGGTGGGGGGTGTTGAAACTGAAATCTAACTTTCAATGTAAAAATAAAGCTTTTCAGTATTTGTGGGCTACATGCAAAAGCAGCCAGAATTTATCCTGCACATAAAAAATATAATCCACCCAAAGCTAAATCTCTCTGCACATGTTACATCTGACCCACCTGGAGTGCAACACAGGTTTGCCTAGTTGCTTTTTTTTTTTTTGCTCCTCCTCCAGCGATCCGTGCGGCATGCAAGACCCACAGCGCATGCACTGCATCTTACGTCCTGGACTGTATGCGAGAGGTAAGACGCGAGATCTCTCATGTGTTACAAGAACCCCAGCAGCTGCCACATGTCGCTTATTATATTGTTATACAATAGTTGTTCCATTGTCATACAATAGTATGGTGATGGTGAAATTGTTGGATGCTTGCAGATAACGTAGAGAAAAGTGATTTCTCTACATTAACCCTAGCGTGAATGTGTGTACATGTGATGGGAAATATAGATTGTAAGCTCCACTGGGGCAGGGACCGATGTGAATGAGCAAATATTCTCTGTAAAGCGCTGCGGAATATGTGTGCACTATATAAATAACTGGTAATATAATAATTATCTGCTTTTATACATACTGTTCATCATAAGTGGCACTCATCGCTTCTTGTTACATCTCCCCCTTTCACCTCGCCTTCAAACCTTTCTGCTTTCCCTGAAAATAAAATTTTTCCAGACAGCTTATCAAATTCCAGACCCACCCACATAACCTCCATGAGCTATTCTACCCAATGACCTGCACTCTACACAGCTCACGCAAAACTTACATATGTTCTCTGTCTACACTCACACATCCTGCTGGGGTGTGGTATGCTTGACCGGCGGTCAGCATACCGACGATGGGATCCCGGCAGCGGAATCCCGGCGGGAGGGTGGGGCATGCGCAACAAGCCCCTTGCAGGCTCGCTGCGCTCCCCACGCTGCGGGCTCGGGGGGGAGCTGCGGTCGCTATGGGTTCTATTTCCACTCTATGGCTGTCATGGACACCCACGAGTGGGAATAGTCCCTGTTGGTCGGCATGCCGACCGTCGGGATTGTGAGAGAGCGGGATGTAGGGGGCGGTTATGTGACCGCCGGTCACATGAATACATCCCATCCTGCTGACCCCAGGCCAACATTGCTGTGTTACTGGGTCATAAACCTGACCGAAACCCTCTGCAATCTGGCTGGACCAATTTGCAATATGTAGCACTTTATATATCAGATGCCTATTTCCCTATAGATTGTAAGGCTGTGACCAGGGGCCTCTTATCTCTTTGTCTGTTTGTAAAGACTCAGGCTTCTTTTATTACTGCTTTTCTCCCAATTGTAAAGTGCAACACTGAATATGCCGGTGATGGGTGTGGTATGGAAGGTCGACAGTAACTAGGTCGACAGGGTTTCTAGGTCGACAGGGTCTTTAGGTCGACAGGGTCTAGGTCGACAGGTGAAAATGTCGACATGAGTTTTTAATGTTTTATTGGTGTTGTTTTCTCCGTACAGTGAGCGGGAACCCCAATTAGTGCACCGTGTCCCCTCGCATGGCTTGCTTTGCTCGCAATGCTTCGGGGCAAGTTGCCTCGCTTTACTACCGCTGCGCTCGTCACAGGTTACCGTTCCCAATCGTGGATCGTTAAGTATGAAAAAGTTTAAAAAATGAATTTAAAAAAACAAACCCTCATGTCGATCTTTTGACCTGTCGACCTAGAACATGTCGACCTAGAGACCCTGTCGACCTGGAAACCTTGTCGACCTAGTTACTGTCAACCAATAGTGGTTGACCTAGACACTGTCGACCTAGAACATGTCGACCTAGAGACCCTGTCGACCTAGAAACCTTGTCGACCTGATTACTGTCGACCAATAGTGGTCGACCTAGACACTGTCGACCTAGTTACTGTCGACCTAGGGACCGGATACCGCCGCTGATATATAAGTAACTGTTAATGAAGTATATATAAAATATTTTCCAATTTTAATACAGTTTTCGGGAACATGTTGGTAATTTGTATTCTCTGGTTGATACTTAGTAAGATGACCTCCATTGTCTGGTGACTTATGGTTGAAAAGCAACATCTCAACTTATCATTTTCTATGAAATAATAAAGGATATAATTATGAAAATGTTAAAGTTTAAAAAAGTTAAAAATAACAAGGCTAAACTAACATTAGGTT
This sequence comes from Pseudophryne corroboree, assembly GCF_028390025.1. NCBI lineage: Eukaryota > Metazoa > Chordata > Amphibia > Anura > Myobatrachidae > Pseudophryne > Pseudophryne corroboree. The sequence continues at coordinate 92,911,842 of NC_086445.1, read as the reverse complement.
GAGTGCAGCAAGAGCAATTTATAAGCTCACACTATCAAATCTCCAGCTCATAAGTAGACAGGCTAGACCCATCTATAGTATGTATACTTATTTCTCCAACTACAGTATAAAGAAGAAGAGTTGATAACACAGATTTGTAAAGGATCATTTCATTTAGGGGTTAAAAAGGACGAGGTGTTCCCCCCCCAAAAAAAATAATAATAAATAAATAAAAAGACTAATATTACCGCTTGCTTTTTCCCAGGTACATTATTTTATTCCAATGACTATTAATCTGAGTGCATTCTGAATCGGATTTATGGGTAGATAAGTTTTATGGGTTGAATAGGATTTTCAGCTTTATTGTGCTTTGTACTTATGTTTATGATTTTATTTATAGACTTAAATACAACAATCACATGTACAATATTACACTATGTATGTAATCTCACATTACATAAAGATCAATTTATAAAATAAAAGGCATTGAAAAGATTGCCAGATGTAGGACAGATAAAGATAAACACTATATAAAAGACCATTATCAGGGATAAAAAGGAACAGACTAGAACAAATGTTCTTATGCATAAAAGCTGCTACTGGTTCTATATACTGTTACTAACAATTAATTAATTAGACAATAAACAACATGTGAGAGCCCAAAATACTAGCCTGATGATGGTCTGAATTATAAGGTAAGATGCAAAAATGAAGTCATGTATGTCTGAACAGGAAGATGTAGCCTTAGTACTGTATGTAAGCTTTAACGGGCAGGGCCTTCCTTCCTCATGTTCCTCCCCAGCAATGTAATTACTGCCAGTGCTCTATGGGGGTAATTCAGACCTGGTCGCACGCAGGCTATTTTTTGCACTGCTGCAACCAGGTAATCGCCGCCCACAGGGGAGGGGGGGGATCGCTGTGCAGGGCTGCAAACGCTTGTGCAGAGAGCTGCACAAACAAACAGTTTGTGCAGTCTCTGCACAGCTCAAGACTTACTCACCCGCTGCAATGATCCGGCCAGGAGCTGACGTCAGGATCCCTCCCTGGAAACGGCCGGGCACACCTGCGTTTTCCTCGAAACTCCCAGAAAACGTTGAGTTGACACCCCCGGGCGGCCTCTTCCTGTCAGTCTTCTTGCGTTCGCCGCTGCAAAGGCTTTCTTCTGTGTTTTCGTCGCTGCCAGTAACCCGTCTGCACATTGCGGCCCGCACGCATGCGCAGTACAGACCCGATCGCACGGGTGCCAAAAACTGCAGCGTGCTATCGGGTCTGAATGACCCCCTTTGTCTCCTGTTTTGTTGTCCCTTTCAGCGTCTCTGACTCTGTGTGCTCACCCTTTGTTGAGTACAGAAACATTGAGTGTTCAACTTTACCTTTCTCTTTCCATACCCAGGGGGAGATGTATCAAGTCTTGGAGAGATATAAAGAGCTTGTCACTGTCATTTATTTAGCACACTCTAAAAAAAATGACAGTTTGAGGGTGACTGGTTGCTTTGGGCAACTTCTCCACTTTTTCTCTCTCCAATGTTTGATATATCTGTCCTCAGTGACTCACCTCTTAATACCCATAAAGGTGCAGAGAGTTATCCTGTCCTCACCCCTTGTCTGTGACCTACTGTACATACTGTAGTTTATTGTTCTGTGTTGCTCCTAAGTTATGGCTGGGTACACACCTGGCTGAACAGCCGACCTAGCCAATGCTTGGTAACTGCATATACACTTACCAAGCATCTGCCCGACGTGTCATGCCAGTCGTCAAAACTGGGCGGTCATTTAAATGTGCCCGTCTAGTTGAGATGCCATTCACCAGCAGTCCTTGCAGCCAGACCGCCCGTACACACAGCCAGATGTGCCGACAGATCTGCAGGTATATCGTCCATCAGCTGTGCTGCAGGGTAGGGCCGGCCTGACCACTACACTGCGCGCAGCTATGCATAGCAATCCTTAATTAATGAGGCCTAAGGGGGTGATTCAGAGCTGATTGTAGATGTGCTAAATGTTTCTCTGACATGTGGGGGGACGCCCAGCACAGGGCTAGTCCACCCAACATGTCAGCCCCCCTGCACAGGTGCGAAAGCATCGCACGGCAGCAATACTTTCGCACCCGCCAACAAGCTCCCTACCTGCGCAGCCTAGTTGCGCTGGCAGGCGGCTACCTGTCACATTCCGGGTTGCAGCGGCTGCTCTGAGTGCTTGTAGACTAGGGTGCTTTGCCAGAGTCTACTGCACATGTGAAGCTCTCCGGGAGAAATGGCGTGGTGGCCATTTACCCGGTGATTTCCCTACTGCGCATGTGCAAAATGCATGGAAAATAGCCATTGAGCCATTTTCCTGGTGATTTTGCAGCACTGCCGCTGCTGGCGCTGTACTCAAGATTCCGGAAAGGTAAGTATAGAAGAAATGGGTGCGGTGCGGGCCCCCTTGGACTCATGTGCACCGTACACACTGCACCTATTATAGATACACCATTGACACTAGGGTTGTTTATAGGTAAAACAAACAAATATAAAGACATAACAGTTTTTTAATAAATATTTTGTATCCTAAACAATTTTAAGGTTCCTATAAATGAATTAGCATTGTCTTATGTGCGCTGTCTGATGTGCGCCTGAGGTCTAGATGGAACATTCTTTTTGCTTTTAAAACTTCTGTATATTTGAGACTTAAAGATTTAAAAATATATTTTTTTTTATTTACTATAAAATGAATGATCTGAGTTCTTGCTATCCGGCGTACAGAAATCCTTCCCTAGGCTGCTGATGTTGCTTCGTGTAGATAACCAGTTACACTTTACACGGATGAAGCTAGCTACCAATCATAACCAGTTCCTCTGCACATACATGTACCATAATGTGTGATGATCCAGGGTTAATAAGCTAGTTGGAATGCTTTGATGAAGCAATAATTGGTTTTCCTCGCAGTGTGATACGGAGATAATGTTTAATGTAGTATTCTGTACCCTCTAATAATCATACAATATGTTTTCCACTGAGTAATGGACCCTAAACAGTAAACACTGGCGGATTTGCCTTCTAGGTGCCCGACGCCCAATACAGCCTGATGGACGGGCTTCCTGAGGAAGGGATGAGGTGTGAATGAGATGTCTCCAGTCTATGGGGTGGTGAGTGTAAAATGATAGAAAGGTGATGAGGAGGCAGATTATAGTGTTCATCCGTATAGGGAATACCTTGTTTCTATCCAGTGAACTTAGGGGCTAATTCAGACCTAATCGCTAGCAGGCGATTTTTGCACTGCTGCGATCGGATAGTCGCCGCCTACAGGGGGAGTGTATTTTAGCTTTGCAAGTGTGCGAACGTATGTACAGCCGAGCGGTACAAACAGATCTTTGCAGTCTCTGTGCAGCCCAGGACTTACTCAGCCGCTGCGATCACTTCAGCGTGTCCGGAACCGGTATTGACATCAGGAACCCTCCCTGCAAATGCATGGGCACGCCTGCGTTTTTCCTGACACTCCCTGAAAATGGTCAGTTGCCACTCACAAACGCCTTCTTCCTATCAATCTCCTTGCGATCGCCCGTGCGAATGGATCCGTCGCACAAACCCATCGCTGAGCGGCGATCTGTTTGTACCCGTTCAACGCGCCTGCGCATTGCGGTGCATATACGCATGCACAGTTCTGACCTGATCGCAGCGCTGCAAAAAACGCTAGCGAGCGATCAGGTCTGAATTACCCCCTATAACCTATCCTTCAAGGGATAAAGGGTTAATATGGGAAGCCTGGGGGAGAGTTAAGGCTTGCATAGACAGAATAAGAATCCCTGTCTATCTGTTTCCTATATTGCTTTGTCGTCCCCCTTTATTGCATTTAAGAAATTTATATTTTCTAGCCACAAATAAGCATGATTAACGTACTGGTACTGCTTTATTTGTATGGCATTGCTTGTCTCCCCTTACCTCATCTGCTATCATTGTATCCAATTACCTCATCTGCATATGTATCATTGTATCCCATTACCTCATCTGCATATGTATCATTGTATCCCATTACCTCATCTGCATATGTATCATTGTATCCCATTACCTCATCTGCATATGTATCATTGTATCCCATTACCTCATCTGCATATGTATCATTGTACCCCATTACCTCATCTGCATATGTATCATTGTATCCCATTACCTCATCTGCTATCATTGTATCCCATTACCTCATCTGCTATCATTGTATCCAATTACCTCATCTGCATATGTATCATTGTATCCCATTACCTCATCTGCATATGTATCATTGTATCCCATTACCTCATCTGCTATCATTGTATCCCATTACCTCATCTGCTATCATTGTATCCAATTACCTCATCTGCATATGTATCATTGTATCCCATTACCTCATCTGCATATGTATCATTGTATCCCATTACCTCATCTGCATATGTATCATTGTATCCCATTACCTCATCTGCATATGTATCATTGTATCCCATTACCTCATCTGCATATGTATCATTGTATCCCATTACCTCATCTGCATATGTATCATTGTATCCCATTACCTCATCTGCATATGTATCATTGTATCCCATTACATCATCTGCATATGTATCATTGTATCCCATTACCTCATCTGCATATGTATCATTGTATCCCATTACCTCATCTGCATATGTATCATTGTGTCCCAATACCTCATCTGCATAAGTATTATTGTGTTCCATTACCTCATTTGCATATGTGTCATTGTACCCCATTACCTCATTTGCATATGTATCATTGTATCCCATTACCTCATCTGCATATGTATCATTGTGTCCCAATACCTCTTCTGCATAAGTATTATTGTGTTCCATTACCTCATTTGCATATGTGTCATTGTACCCCATTACCTCATCTGCATATGTATCATTGTATACCATTACCTCATTTGCATATGTATCATTGTATCCAATTACCTCATCTGCATTATGTATCATTGTATTCCATTACCTCATCTGCATATGTATCATTGTATCCCATTACCTCATCTGCATATGTATCATTGTATCCCAGTGATTTTCAACCTTTTTTTACTCGCGGCACACCGAACAATATTTTAAAATTGCCAAGGCACACAATAAGTTCCCCACAGAAAAAAAAACACACACATTGGCCCTCACACAGAGCCGGCCCTAATCATAGGCAAACTAGGCAATTGCCTAGGGCATCTGGTATGCCTAGGGGCATAAGCAGCTCCTGCTGATTAAAATGATATGCGACATGCCTATATTCTGTGTGTAGCATTTCGTATGCAGATACAGCCACAGTCACACACAGTATATAGGCATGCCACATATCATTTTAATCAGGAGAAGCTGCATGTGCATCCTAGCCACATAGCAATGCAAATAAGATGCATTTTCATCAAAAATAGGCACCCAACGTTATCAGAGCTACCAGTTGACTCGCGCCAGGCATCTCCTGCTGCATGGTGTATGGAGGCAAGATTTATGAGGACACATCTGTATCCAAGCAGAGGCAGAGGTCACAGTGTTAGTGGCCGTGTGAGTGCTGTGTGTGTTTGTGTGGGTTGGTTGTGCAATAGTGTTCAGCATATGTGCGTTTCATGTGTATAAATGCATTAATAATGTGCAGCAAATGTGTAAAGGGCACTATGTGTGTCATTATGTGTATAAGGGCATTAATAATGTGTGACATATGTGTAAGGGGCACTATGTGTGTCATTATGTGTAGAAGGGCATTAATACTGTGCGGCATATGTGTAAGTGACATTATGTGTATAAGGGCATTAATAAGGGTTGGCATAATGTGTAAGGTGCATTATGTTTATAAGGACATTAATAATGTGTGTCATGTGTAAAGGGCATTACTGTGTATTATGTGAATAAATGCATTACTAATGTGTGGCATTATGTGTATAAGGTGCTGTACTGTGTGGCGTAATGTATAGAAAGGGCACTACTGTGTGGTCTAATAATAAAGAGCAATATGGTGTGGCGTAATGTGAATAAGGAGCAATATGGTGTGGTGTAATGTGAATAAGGAGCAATTCAGTATGATGTTATGTGAATGAGGGTCACTACCGAGAGGAGTAACGTATATAAGGTAAAGTGGTACTACTGTGTGATGTAATGTGAATAAGGGACACTATCGCATGATAAATTGCAAACAAAGTTGCAGTACTGTGTGGCATAATTTGAATTGGGGGTACTATTGTGTGGCCATGCCCCTTTCCAGCAAGAACACATAACTTTTTGGGCTGTGCGCCGAATGTACACACTGTTCTTATTTAAATTACAGGGGGTAGGAAAACCAAAATAAGGACTGCTATGGGTGAGGGGTGATGGTGCTGGGAAAGGGGTGCAGGGTCAGAGGCGGAACAAGCGTTGGTGCTAGGAGGCACCAGCCAAAATCTTGCCTAGGGCACCATATTGGGTAGGGCCGGCTCTGCCCTCACAGTAAAAAAAAAAATCCACACATACATTGGCCTACACAGAAAAACAATCGCATTGCTCCCCACATAAATCCTATTGCTCCCCACATAAATAAATTACATTGCTCCCCACATAAATCAATTACATTGCTCCCCACATAAATCAATTACATTGCTCCCCACATAAATCATGTTGCTCTATACATAAATCCTATTGCTCCCCACATAAATTAATTACATTGCTCCCCACATAAATAATGTTGCTCACACATAAATCAATCACATTTCTCCCCACATAAATCCTATTGCTCCCCACATGAATTATTCACATTGTTCCCCCCATAAATCCTTATTCTCCCCACATAAATCCTATTGTTCCACACAGGAAAAATAAAATAACAAATATTAGCCTCTACTGGTCAGCTGTCCTCCTCCCTGTCCTTCAGTGGTGGGGGTTGTTCATAGTGGAGTGCTGAGAATACTGAGCAGTGGGTGGGTGGGCAGGCGTGGATGTGGGTGGGTAAGGAAAGCTGTGTATGCAGGCGGGAACTGGAAGATGTGTATGCAGGCGGGCGGGCTTGCTGGGTGGTGAGACGCGGCGGCCGTGACCTATGATATCAGCACGACTAATCCTCTAAGAAGCGCCCAGGCCAACAGTTCACTCTGAAGGTGAAGGAAGCTGCTCTGGCTCCGCGGCACACCTTGCAACTGCTCGCGGCACACTAGTGTGCCACGGCACACTGGTAGAAAAAGCCTGTTGTATTCAATTACCTCATCTGCATATGTATCATTGTATCCCATTACCTCATTTGCATATGTATAATTATATCCCAATACCTAATTTGCATATGTATAATTGTATCCCAATACCTCATCTGCAAATGTATAATTGTATCCAATTACCTCTTCTGCATATGTATCATCATTATGTCCCATTACCTCATTTGCATATGTATCATTGTACCCCATTACCTCATCTGCATATGTATCATTGTATCCCATTACCTCATCTGCATATGTATCATTGTACCCCATTGCCTCATCTGCATATGTATCATTGTATCCCAATACCTCATTTGCATATGTATAATTGTATCCCAATACCTCATCTGCAAATGTATAATTGTATCCAATTACCTCTTCTGTATATGTATCATCATTATGTCCCATTACCTCATTTGCATATGTATCATTGTATCCCAATACCTCATCTGCATAAGTATTATTGTGTTCCATTACCTCATCTGCATATGTATATGACCTATTAGACCCACCTGTTCTGGCTATCCCCTCTCCCACTTATTATAAGATAGTAGATAAATAAGGCAGCATTATCTCCCATTTTTGCATGTCTGGCAGGAGTTTTGCAGTATAAGAACCCACTACATTTCCGTAGTACTGTATACTGTTGTTGTTATCATTTTTCTCTCTCAGATAACTCATTGTATCCTCAGGTAAAATAGCAGTTAGTAACCATCTGATAAAATATTGTATGAGTATTCTGTTTGTTGCTTACAGTATGTATCTGATAGTGATGAGCGGGTTCGGTTTCTCGGAAACCGAACCCCCCCGAACTTCAGCCTTTTTACACGGGTCCGAGGCAGGTTCGAACCTTCCCGCCTTGCTCGGCTAACCCGAGCGCGCCCGAACGTCATCATCCCGCTGTCGGATTCTCGCGAGGCTCGGATTCTATCGCGAGACTCGGATTCTATATAAGGAGCCGCGCGTCGCCGCCATTTTCACACGTGCATTGAGATTGATAGGGAGAGGACGTGGCTGGCGTCCTCTCCGTTTATAGAGAAGAGAGTAGAGAGTTAGAGACACTATTTGGTATTTACTAATTTTGGGGAGCATATTAGGACTGGAGTACTACTACTTGCTGATAGTGTGACCATTGACCACCAGTTTAATTAATCCGTTCTCTGCCTGAAAAAAACCGATACACAGTGTGACACAGTCACATACCATATCTGTGCTCAGCCTCAGTGTGCTGCATCATCATATGTAATACTGTATATCTGACTGTGCTGAGTGCTCACTGCTCACACAGCTTAATTGTGGGGGAGACTGGGGAGCAGTTAGAGCAGGAGTACATAAATAAATAATATATTTTAAGTACAGTGCACACTTTTGCTGCCAGAGTGCCACACTGCCAGTGTGACTGACCAGTGACCACACTGACCACCAGTATATTGTGATTGTCTGCTTAGGACGGAGTACTACTTGCTGATAGTGTGACCAGTGACCACCACCAGTTTAATTAATCCGTTCTCTGCCTGAAAAAAAAACGATACACAGTGTGACACAGTCACATACCATATCTGTGCTCAGCCCAGTGTGCTGCATCATATGTAATACTGTATATCATTATCTGACTGTGCTGAGTGCTCACTGCTCACACAGCTTAATTGTGGGGGAGACTGGGGAGCAGTTATAGCAGGAGTACATATTTTAAGTACAGTGCACACTTTTGCTGCCAGAGTGCCACTGCCAGTGTGACTGACCACTGACCACCAGTATATTGTGATTGTCTGCTGACCACCAGTATATTGTGATTGTCTGCCTGAAAAAGTTAAACACTCGTCGTATGGTGTTTTTATAAACGCATTCTGCAGACAGTGTCCAGCAGGTCCGTCATTACATAATATATATACCTGTCCGGCTGCAGTACTAGTGTGATATATATATATATATTTTAATTATATCTCATTATCATCCAGTCTATATTAGCAGCAGACACAGTACGGTAGTCCACGGCTGTAGCTACCTCTGTGTCGGCAGTCGCTGGTCCATCCATAATTGTATACCACCTACCCGTGGTTTTTTTTTCTATCTTCTTGATACTAGTAGCTTACTTTAGGAGTCTGCAGTGCTGACAGACAGTGTCCAGCAGGTCCGTCATTACATAATATATATATACCTGTCCGGCTGCAGTATTATTGTGAGATATATATATATTTTATTTTTATCTCATTATCATCCAGTCTATATTAGCAGCAGACACAGTACGGTAGTCCACGGCTGTAGCTACCTCTGTGTCGGCAGTCGCTCGTCCATCCATAATTGTATACCACCTACCCGTGGTTTTTTTTTCTATCTTCTTGATACTAGTAGCTTACTTTAGGAGTCTGCAGTGCTGACAGACAGTGTCCAGCAGGTCCGTCATGACATAATATATATATACCTGTCCGGCTGCAGTACTAGTGTGATATATATATATATTTTATTTTTATCTCATTATCATCCAGTCTATATTAGCAGCAGACACAGTACGGTAGTCCACGGCTGTAGCTACCTCTGTGTCGGCATGTCGCTCGTCCATCCATAAGTATACTAGTATCCATCCATCTCCATTGTTTACCTGAGGTGCCTTTTAGTTGTGCCTATTAAAATATGGAGAACAAAAATGTTGAGGTTCCAAAAATAGGGAAAGATCAAGATCGACTTCCACCTCGTGCTGAAGCTGCTGCCACTAGTCATGGCCGAGACGATGAAATGCCAGCAACGTCGTCTGCCAAGGCCGATGCCCAATGTCATAGTACAGAGCATGTAAAATCCAAAACACCAAATATCAGTAAAAAAAGGAATCAAAAATCTAAAATAAAATTGTCGTCGGATTTACCACACGGAGTGGCAAGGAACGGCTGAGGCCCTGGCCTATGTTCATGGCTAGTGGTTCAGCTTCACATGAGGATGGAAGCACTCAGCCTCTCGCTAGAAAAAAGAAAAGACTCAAGCTGGCAAAAGCACAGCAAAGAACTGTGCGTTCTTCGAAATCCCAAATCCACAAGGAGAGTCCAATTGTGTCGGTTGCGATGCCTGACCTTCCCAACACTGGACGTGAAGAGCATGCGCCTTCCACCATTTGCACGCCCCCTGCAAGTGCTGGAAGGAGCACCCGCAGTCCAGTTCCTGATAGTCAGATTGAAGATGTCAGTGTTGAAGTACACCAGGATGAGGAGGATATGGGTGTTGCTGGCGCTGGGGAGGAAATTGACAAGGAGGATTCTGATGGTGAGGTGGTTTGTTTAAGTCAGGCACCCGGGGAGACACCTGTTGTCCGTGGGAGGAATAGGGCCATTGACATGCCTGGTGAAAATACCAAAAAAATCAGCTCTTCGGTGTGGAAGTATTTCAACAGAAATGCGGACAACATTTGTCAAGCCGTGTGTTGCCTTTGTCAAGCTGTAATAAGTAGGGGTAAGCACGTTAACCACCTCGGAACATCCTTCCTTATACGTCACCTGCAGCGCATTCATAATAAGTCAGTGACAAGTTCAAAAACTTTGGGCGACAGCGGAAGCAGTCCACTGACCAGTAAATCCCTTCCTCTTGTAACCAAGCTCACGCAAACCACCCCACCAACTCCCTCAGTGTCAATTTCCTCCTTCCCCAGGAATGCCAATAGTCCTGCAGGCCATGTCACTGGCAATTCTGACGAGTCCTCTCCTGCCTGGGATTCCTCCGATGCATCCTTGCGTGTAACGCCTACTGCTGCTGGCGCTGCTGTTGTTGCTGCTGGGAGTCGATGGTCATCCCAGAGGGGAAGTCGTAAGACCACTTTTACTACTTCCACCAAGCAATTGACTGTCCAACAGTCCTTTGCGAGGAAGATGAAATATCACAGCAGTCATCCTGCTGCAAAGCGGATAACTGAGGCATTGGCATCCTGGGTGGTGATAAACGTGGTTCCGGTATCCATCATTACTGCAGAGCCAACTAGAGACTTGTTGGAGGTACTGTGTCCCCGGTACCAAATACCATCTAGGTTCCATTTCTCTAGGCAGGCGATACCGAAAATGTACACAGACCTCAGAAAAAGACTCACCAGTGTCCTAAAAAATGCAGCTGTACCCAATGTCCACTTAACCACGGACATGTGGACAAGTGGAGCAGGGCAGGGTCAGGACTATATGACTGTGACAGCCCACTGGGTAGATGTATGGACTCCCGCCGCAAGAACAGCAGCGGCGGCACCAGTAGCAGCATCTCGCAAACGCCAACTCTTTCCTAGGCAGGCTACGCTTTGTATCACCGGTTTCCAGAATACGCACACAGCTGAAAACCTCTTACGGCAACTGAGGAAGATCATCGCGGAATGGCTTTCCCCAATTGGACTCTCCTGTGGATTTGTGGCATCGGACAACGCCAGCAATATTGTGTGTGCATTAAATATGGGCAAATTCCAGCACGTCCCATGTTTTGCACATACCTTGAATTTGGTGGTGCAGAATTATTTAAAAAACGAGAGGGGCGTGCAAGAGATGCTGTCGGTGGCCAGAAGAATTGCGGGACACTTTCGGCGAACAGGCACCACGTACAGAAGACTGGAGCACCACCAAAAACGCCTGAACCTGCCCTGCCATCATCTGAAGCAAGAAGTGGTAACGAGGTGGAATTCAACCCTATATATGCTTCAGAGGTTGGAGGAGCAGCAAAAGGCCATTCAAGCCTATACAATTGAGCACGATATAGGAGGTGGAATGCACCTGTCTCAAGCGCAGTGGAGAATGATTTCAACGTTGTGCAAGGTTCTGCTGCCCTTTGAACTTGCCACACGTGAAGTCAGTTCAGACACTGCCAGCCTGAGTCAGGTCATTCCCCTCATCAGGCTTTTGCAGAAGAAGCTGGAGACATTGAAGGAGGAGCTAACACAGAGCGATTCCGCTAGGCATGTGGGACTTGTGGATGGAGCCCTTAATTCGCTTAACAAGGATTCACGGGTGGTCAATCTGTTGAAATCAGAGCACTACATTTTGGCCACCGTGCTCGATCCTAGATTTAAAACCTACCTTGGATCTCTCTTTCCGGCAGACACAAGTCTGCTGGGGTTCAAAGACCTGCTGGTGAGAAAATTGTCAAGTCAAGCGGAACGCGACCTGTCAACATCTCCTCCTTCACATTCTCCCGCAACTGGGGGTGTGAGGAAAAGGCTCAGAATTCCGAGCCCACCCGCTGGCGGTGATGCAGGGCAGTCTGTAGCGACTGCTGATGCTGACATCTGGTCCGGACTGAAGGACCTGCCAACGATTACGGACATGTCGTCTACTGGCACTGCATATGATTCTCTCCCCATTGAAAGAATGGTGGAGGATTATATGAGTGACCGCATCCAAGTAGGCACGTCAGACAGTCCGTACTTATACTGGCAGGAAAAAGAGGCAATTTGGAGGCCCTTGCACAAACTGGCTTTATTCTACCTAAGTTGCCCTCCCACAAGTGTGTACTCCGAAAGAGTGTTTAGTGCCGCCGCTCACCTTGTCAGCAATCGGCGTACGAGGTTACTTCCAGAAAATGTGGAGAAGATGATGTTCATTAAAATGAATTATAATCAATTCCTCCGTGGAGACATTGACCAGCAGCAATTGCCTCCACAAAGTACTAGAGATGAGCGCCTGAAATTTTTCGGGTTTTGTGTTTTGGTTTTGGGTTCGGTTCCGCGGCCGTGTTTTGGGTTCGAACGCGTTTTGGCAAAACCTCACCGAATTTTTTTTGTCGGATTCGGGTGTGTTTTGGATTCGGGTGTTTTTTTCCAAAAACACTAAAAAACAGCTTAAATCATAGAATTTGGGGGTCATTTTGATCCCAAAGTATTATTAACCTCAAAAACCATAATTTACACTCATTTTCAGTCTATTCTCAATACCTCACACCTCACAATATTATTTTTAGTCCTAAAATTTGCACCGAGGTCGCTGTGTGAGTAAGATAAGCGACCCTAGTGGCCGACACAAACACCGGGCCCATCTAGGAGTGGCACTGCAGTGTCACGCAGGATGTCCCTTCCAAAAAACCCTCCCCAAACAGCACATGACGCAAAGAAAAAAAGAGGCGCAATGAGGTAGCTGTGTGAGTAAGATTAGCGACCCTAGTGGCCGACACAAACACCGGGCCCATCTAGGAGTGGCACTGCAGTGTCACGCAGGATGGCCCTTCCAAAAAACCCTCCCCAAACAGCACATGACGCAAAGAAAAAAAGAGGCGCAATGAGGTAGCTGTGTGAGTAAGATTAGCGACCCTAGTGGCCGACACAAACACCGGGCCCATCTAGGAGTGGCACTGCAGTGTCACGCAGGATGGCCCTTCCAAAAAACCCTCCCCAAACAGCACATGACGCAAAGAAAAAAAGAGGCGCAATGAGGTAGCTGACTGTGTGAGTAAGATTAGCGACCCTAGTGGCCGACACAAACACCGGGCCCATCTAGGAGTGGCACTGCAGTGTCACGCAGGATGTCCCTTCCAAAAAACCCTCCCCAAACAGCACATGACGCAAAGAAAAAAAGAGGCGCAATGAGGTAGCTGTGTGAGTAAGATTAGCGACCCTAGTGGCCGACACAAACACCGGGCACATCTAGGAGTGGCACTGCAGTGTCACGCAGGATGTCCCTTCCAAAAAACCCTCCCCAAACAGCACATGACGCAAAGAAAAAAAGAGGCGCAATGAGGTAGCTGTGTGAGTAAGATTAGCGACCCTAGTGGCCGACACAAACACCGGGCCCATCTAGGAGTGGCACTGCAGTGTCACGCAGGATGTCCCTTCCAAAAAACCCTCCCCAATCAGCACATGATGCAAAGAAAAAGAAAAGAAAAAAGAGGTGCAAGATGGAATTATCCTTGGGCCCTCCCACCCACCCTTATGTTGTATAAACAAAACAGGACATGCACACTTTAACCAACCCATCATTTCAGTGACAGGGTCTGCCACACGACTGTGACTGATATGACGGGTTGGTTTGGACCCCCCCAAAAAAGAAGCAATTAATCTCTCCTTGCACAAACTGGCTCTACAGAGGCAAGATGTCCACCTCATCTTCACCCTCCGATATATCACCGTGTACATCCCCCTCCTCACAGATTATCAATTCGTCCCCACTGGAATCCACCATCTCAGCTCCCTGTGTACTTTGTGGAGGCAATTGCTGCTGGTCAATGTCTCCGCGGAGGAATTGATTATAATTCATTTTAATGAACATCATCTTCTCCACATTTTCTGGATGTAACCTCGTACGCCGATTGCTGACAAGGTGAGCGGCGGCACTAAACACTCTTTCGGAGTACACACTTGTGGGAGGGCAACTTAGGTAGAATAAAGCCAGTTTGTGCAAGGGCCTCCAAATTGCCTCTTTTTCCTGCCAGTATAAGTACGGACTGTGTGACGTGCCTACTTGGATGCGGTCACTCATATAATCCTCCACCATTCTATCAATGTTGAGAGAATCATATGCAGTGACAGTAGACGACATGTCCGTAATCGTTGTCAGGTCCTTCAGTCCGGACCAGATGTCAGCATCAGCAGTCGCTCCAGACTGCCCTGCATCACCGCCAGCGGGTGGGCTCGGAATTCTGAGCCTTTTCCTCGCACCCCCAGTTGCGGGAGAATGTGAAGGAGGAGATGTTGACAGGTCGCGTTCCGCTTGACTTGACAATTTTGTCACCAGCAGGTCTTTCAACCCCAGCAGACCTGTGTCTGCCGGAAAGAGAGATCCAAGGTAGGCTTTAAATCTAGGATCGAGCACGGTGGCCAAAATGTAGTGCTCTGATTTCAACAGATTGACCACCCGTGAATCCTTGTTAAGCGAATTAAGGGCTGCATCCACAAGTCCCACATGCCTAGCGGAATCGCTCCCTTTTAGCTCCTTCTTCAATGCCTCCAGCTTCTTCTGCAAAAGCCTGATGAGGGGAATGACCTGACTCAGGCTGGCAGTGTCTGAACTGACTTCACGTGTGGCAAGTAGAGATGAGCGCCGGAAATTTTTCGGGTTTTGTGTTTTGGTTTTGGGTTCGGTTCCGCGGCCGTGTTTTGGGTTCGACCGCGTTTTGGCAAAACCTCACCGAATTTTTTTTGTCGGATTCGGGTGTGTTTTGGATTCGGGTGTTTTTTTTAAAAAAAACCCTAAAAAACAGTTTAAATCATAGAATTTGGGGGTAATTTTGATCCCAAAGTATTATTAACCTCAAAAAACATAATTTACACTCATTTTCAGCCTATTCTGAACACATCACACCTCACAATATTATTTTTAGTCCTAAAATTTGCACCGAGGTCGCTGTGTGAGTAAGATAAGCGACCCTAGTGGCCGACACAAACACCGGGCCCATCTAGGAGTGGCACTGCAGTGTCACGCAGGATGGCCCTTCCAAAAAAACCCTCCCCAAACAGCACATGACGCAAAGAAAAAAGAGGCGCAATGAGGTAGCTGACTGTGTGAGTAAGATTAGCGACCCTAGTGGCCGACACAAACACCGGGCACATCTAGGAGTGGCACTGCAGTGTCACGCAGGATGTCCCTTCCAAAAAACCCTCCCCAAACAGCACATGACGCAAAGAAAAAAAGAGGCGCAATGAGGTAGCTGTGTGAGTAAGATTAGCGACCCTAGTGGCCGACACAAACACCGGGCCCATCTAGGAGTGGCACTGCAGTGTCACGCAGGATGTCCCTTCCAAAAAACCCTCCCCAATCAGCACATGATGCAAAGAAAAAGAAAAGAAAAAAGAGGTGCAAGATGGAATTATCCTTGGGCCCTCCCACCCACCCTTATGTTGTATAAACAAAACAGGACATGCACACTTTAACCAACCCATCATTTCAGTGACAGGGTCTGCCACACGACTGTGACTGATATGACGGGTTGGTTTGGACCCCCCCCAAAAAAAGAAGCAATTAATCTCTCCTTGCACAAACTGGCTCTACAGAGGCAAGATGTCCACCTCATCTTCACCCTCCGATATATCACCGTGTACATCCCCCTCCTCACAGATTATCAATTCGTCCCCACTGGAATCCACCATCTCAGCTCCCTGTGTACTTTGTGGAGGCAATTGCTGCTGGTCAATGTCTCCGCGGAGGAATTGATTATAATTCATTTTAATGAACATCATCTTCTCCACATTTTCTGGATGTAACCTCGTACGCCGATTGCTGACAAGGTGAGCGGCGGCACTAAACACTCTTTCGGAGTACACACTTGTGGGAGGACAACTTAGGTAGAATAAAGCCAGTTTGTGCAAGGGCCTCCAAATTGCCTCTTTTTCCTGCCAGTATAAGTACGGACTGTGTGACGTGCCTACTTGGATGCGGTCACTCATATAATCCTCCACCATTCTATCAATGTTGAGAGAATCATATGCAGTGACAGTAGACGACATGTCCGTAATCGTTGTCAGGTCCTTCAGTCCGGACCAGATGTCAGCATCAGCAGTCGCTCCAGACTGCCCTGCATCACCGCCAGCGGGTGGGCTCGGAATTCTGAGCCTTTTCCTCGCACCCCCAGTTGCGGGAGAATGTGAAGGAGGAGATGTTGACAGGTCGCGTTCCGCTTGACTTGACAATTTTGTCACCAGCAGGTCTTTCAACCCCAGCAGACCTGTGTCTGCCGGAAAGAGAGATCCAAGGTAGGCTTTAAATCTAGGATCGAGCACGGTGGCCAAAATGTAGTGCTCTGATTTCAACAGATTGACCACCCGTGAATCCTTGTTAAGCGAATTAAGGGCTGCATCCACAAGTCCCACATGCCTAGCGGAATCGCTCCGTGTTAGCTCCTTCTTCAATGCCTCCAGCTTCTTCTGCAAAAGCCTGATGAGGGGAATGACCTGACTCAGGCTGGCAGTGTCTGAACTGACTTCACGTGTGGCAAGTTCAAAGGGCATCAGAACCTTGCACAACGTTGAAATCATTCTCCACTGCACTTGAGACAGGTGCATTCCATCTCCTATATCGTGCTCAATTGTATAGGCTTGAATGGCCTTTTGCTGCTCCTCCAACCTCTGAAGCATATAGAGGGTTGAATTCCACCTCGTTACCACTTCTTGCTTCAGATGATGGCAGGGCAGGTTCAGTAGTTTTTGGTGGTGCTCCAGTCTTCTGTACGTGGTGCCTGTACGCCGAAAGTGTCCGCAATTTTTCTGGCCACCGACAGCATCTCTTGCACGCCCCTGTCGTTTTTAAAAAAATTCTGCACCACCAAATTCAAGGTATGTGCAAAACATGGGACGTGCTGGAATTTGCCCATATTTAATGCACACACAATATTGCTGGCGTTGTCCGATGCCACAAATCCACAGGAGAGTCCAATTGGGGTAAGCCATTCCGCGATGATCTTCCTCAGTTGCCGTAAGAGGTTTTCAGCTGTGTGCGTATTCTGGAAAGCGGTGATACAAAGCGTAGCCTGCCTAGGAAAGAGTTGGCGTTTGCGAGATGCTGCTACTGGTGCCGCCGCTGCTGTTCTTGCGGCGGGAGTCCATACATCTACCCAGTGGGCTGTCACAGTCATATAGTCCTGACCCTGCCCTGCTCCACTTGTCCACATGTCCGTGGTTAAGTGGACATTGGGTACAACTGCATTTTTTAGGACACTGGTGAGTCTTTTTCTGACGTCCGTGTACATTCTCGGTATCGCCTGCCTAGAGAAGTGGAACCTAGATGGTATTTGGTAACGGGGGCACACTGCCTCAATAAATTGTCTAGTTCCCTGTGAACTAACGGCGGATACCGGACGCACGTCTAACACCAACATAGTTGTCAAGGACTCAGTTATCCGCTTTGCAGTAGGATGACTGCTGTGATATTTCATCTTCCTCGCAAAGGACTGTTGAACAGTCAATTGCTTACTGGAAGTAGTACAAGTGGGCTTACGACTTCCCCTCTGGGATGACCATCGACTCCCAGCGGCAACAACAGCAGCGCCAGCAGCAGTAGGCGTTACACGCAAGGATGCATCGGAGGAATCCCAGGCAGGAGAGGACTCGTCAGACTTGCCAGTGACATGGCCTGCAGGACTATTGGCATTCCTGGGGAAGGAGGAAATTGACACTGAGGGAGTTGGTGGGGTGGTTTGCGTGAGCTTGGTTACAAGAGGAAGGGATTTACTGGTCAGTGGACTGCTTCCGCTGTCACCCAAAGTTTTTGAACTTGTCACTGACTTATTATGAATGCGCTGCAGGTGACGTATAAGGGAGGATGTTCCGAGGTGGTTAACGTCCTTACCCCTACTTATTACAGCTTGACAAAGGGAACACACGGCTTGACACCTGTTGTCCGCATTTCTGGTGAAATACCTCCACACCGAAGAGCTGATTTTTTTGGTATTTTCACCTGGCATGTCAACGGCCATATTCCTCCCACGGACAACAGGTGTCTCCCCGGGTGCCTGACTTAAACAAACCACCTCACCATCAGAATCCTCCTGGTCAATTTCCTCCCCAGCGCCAGCAACACCCATATCCTCCTCATCCTGGTGTACTTCAACACTGACATCTTCAATCTGACTATCAGGAACTGGACTGCGGGGTGCTCCTTCCAGCACTTGCAGGGGGCATGCAAATAGTGGAAGGCGCATGCTCTTCACGTCCAGTGTTGGGAAGGTCAGGCATCGCAAACGACACAATTGGACTCTCCTTGTGGATTTGGGATTTCAAAGAACGCACAGTTCTTTGCGGTGCTTTTGCCAGCTTGAGTCTTTTCAGTTTTCTAGCGAGAGGCTGAGTGCTTCCATCCTCATGTGAAGCTGAACCACTAGCCATGAACATAGGCCAGGGCCTCAGCCGTTCCTTGCCACTCCGTGTGGTAAATGGCATATTGGCAAGTTTACGCTTCTCCTCCGACAATTTATTTTAGGTTTTGGAGTCCTTTTTTTTCTGATATTTGGTGTTTTGGATTTGACATGCTCTGTACTATGACATTGGGCATCGGCCTTGGCAGACGACGTTGCTGGCATTTCATCGTCTCGGCCATGACTAGTGGCAGCAGCTTCAGCACGAGGTGGAAGTGGATCTTGATCTTTCCCTAATTTTGGAACCTCAACTTTTTTGTTCTCCATATTTTATAGGCAGAACTAAAAGGCACCTCAGGTAAACAATGGAGATGGATGGATTGGATACTAGTATACAATTATGGACGGACTGCCACGGTTAGGTGGTATAAAAAAACCACGGTTAGGTGGTATATATTATAATAATAATACAATTATGGATGGACGGACTGCCTGCCGACTGCCGACACAGAGGTAGCCACAGCCGTGAACTACCGCACTGTACACTGGTTGATAAAGAGATAGTAGTATACTCGTAACAACTAGTATGACACTATGACGACGGTATAAAGAATGAAAAAAAAACCACGGTTAGGTGGTATATATTATAATAATAATACAATTATGGATGGACGGACTGCCTGCCGACTGCCGACACAGAGGTAGCCACAGCCGTGAACTACCGCACTGTACACTGGTTGATAAAGAGATAGTAGTATACTCGTAACAACTAGTATGACACTATGACGACGGTATAAAGAATGCAAAAAAAACCACAGTTAGGTGGTATATATTATAATAATAATACAATTATGGATGGACGGACTGCCTGCCGACTGCCGACACAGAGGTAGCCACAGCCGTGAACTACCGCACTGTACACTGGTTGATAAAGAGATAGTAGTATACTCGTAACAACTAGTATGACACTATGACGGTATAAAGAATGAAAAAAAAACCACGGTTAGGTGGTATATATTATAATAATAATACAATTATGGATGGACGGACTGCCTGCCGACTGCCGACACAGAGGTAGCCACAGCCGTGAACTACCGCACTGTACACTGGTTGATAAAGAGATAGTAGTATACTCGTAACAATTAGGATGACACTATGACGGTATAAAGAATGAAAAAAAAAACACGGTTAGGTGGTAGGTATATAATAATAAATAATACAATTCTGGTCGGACGGACTGCCTGCCGTGTGCCGACACAGAGGTAGCCACAGCCGTGAACTACCGCACTGTACACTGGTTGATAAAGAGATAGTAGTATACTCGTAACAATTAGGATGACACTATGACGGTATAAAGAATGAAAAAAAAACCACGGTTAGGTAGTAGGTATATAATAATAAATAATACAATTCTGGTCGGACGGACTGCCTGCCGTGTGCCGACACAGAGGTAGCCACAGCCGTGAACTACCGCACTGTACACTGGTTGATAAAGAGATAGTAGTATACTCGTAACAATTAGGATGACACTATGACGGTATAAAGAATGAAAAAAAAACCACGGTTAGGTGGTAGGTATATAATAATAAATAATACAATTCTGGTCGGACGGACTGCCTGCCGTGTGCCGACACAGAGGTAGCCACAGCCGTGAACTACCGCACTGTACACTGGTTGATAAAGAGATAGTAGTATACTCGTAACAATTAGGATGACACTATGACGGTATAAAGAATGAAAAAAAAACCACGGTTAGGTGGTAGGTATATAATAATAAATAATACAATTCTGGTCGGACGGACTGCCTGCCGTGTGCCGACACAGAGGTAGCCACAGCCGTGAACTACCGCACTGTACACTGGTTGATAAAGAGATAGTAGTATACTCGTAACAATTAGGATGACACTATGACGGTATAAAGAATGAAAAAAAAACCACGGTTAGGTGGTAGGTATATAATAATAAATAATACAATTCTGGTCGGACGGACTGCCTGCCGTGTGCCGACACAGAGGTAGCCACAGCCGTGAACTACCGCACTGTACACTGGTTGATAAAGAGATAGTAGTATACTCGTAACAATTAGGATGACACTATGACGGTATAAAGAATGAAAAAAAAACCACGGTTAGGTGGTAGGTATATAATAATAAATAATACAATTCTGGTCGGACGGACTGCCTGCCGTGTGCCGACACAGAGGTAGCCACAGCCGTGAACTACCGCACTGTACTGTGTCTGCTGCTAATATAGACTGGTTGATATTTAAAGAGATATTAGTAGTATACAACAATACTATACTGGTGGTCAGGCACTGGTCACCACTCCTGCAGCAAAAGTGTGCACTGTTAATTAATATAATTGTACTCCTGGCTCCTGCTAACAACCTGCAGTGCTCCCCAGTCTCCCCCACAATTAATTATAAGCTTTTAATTTATACATTGATGACTGTGCAGCACACTGGGCTGAGCTGAGTGCACACAGACTGAGTCACACTGTGTGACTGACTGTGCTGTGTATCGGTTTTTTTTTCAGGCAGAGAACGGATATAGCAGAGAGAAGTGAACGGATATATTATATTAAATAAAAGTTAACTAGCAACTGCACTGGTCACTGACTGTGGTAAACTAACTCTGTCTGCGACTCTGCACAATCTCTCTCTATCTAATCTATCTATCTCTATTCTAATGGAGAGGACGCCAGACACGTCCTCTCCCTATCAATCTCAATGCACGAGTGAAAATGGCGGCGACGCGCGGCTCCTTATATAGAATCCGAGTCTCGCGATAGAATCCGAGCCTCGCGAGAATCCGACAGCGTCATGATGACGTTCGGGCGCGCTCGGGTTAACCGAGCAAGGCGGGAAGATCCGAGTCGCTCGGACCCGTGGAAAAAAAAGTGAAGTTCGTGCGGGTTCGGATTCAAAGAAACCGAACCCGCTCATCTCTAGTGGCAAGTTCAAAGGGCATCAGAACCTTGCACAACGTTGAAATCATTCTCTACTGCACTTGAGACAGGTGCATTCCATCTCCTATATCGTGCTCAATTGTATAGGCTTGAATGGCCTTTTGCTGCTCCTCCAACCTCTGAAGCATATAGAGGGTTGAATTCCACCTCGTTACCACTTCTTGCTTCAGATGATGGCAGGGCAGGTTCAGTAGTTTTTGGTGGTGCTCCAGTCTTCTGTACGTGGTGCCTGTACGCCGAAAGTGTCCCGCAATTTTTCTGGCCACCGACAGCATCTCTTGCACGCCCCTGTCGTTTTAAAAAAAATTCTGCACCACCAAATTCAAGGTATGTGCAAAACATGGGACGTGCTGGAATTTGCCCATATTTAATGCACACACAATATTGCTGGCGTTGTCCGATGCCACAAATCCACAGGAGAGTCCAATTGGGGTAAGCCATTCCGCGATGATCTTCCTCAGTTGCCGTAAGAGGTTTTCAGCTGTGTGCGTATTCTGGAAAGCGGTGATACAAAGCGTAGCCTGCCTAGGAAAGAGTTGGCGTTTGCGAGATGCTGCTACTGGTGCCGCCGCTGCTGTTCTTGCGGCGGGAGTCCATACATCTACCCAGTGGGCTGTCACAGTCATATAGTCCTGACCCTGCCCTGCTCCACTTGTCCACATGTCCGTGGTTAAGTGGACATTGGGTACAACTGCATTTTTTAGGACACTGGTGAGTCTTTTTCTGACGTCCGTGTACATTCTCGGTATCGCCTGCCTAGAGAAGTGGAACCTAGATGGTATTTGGTAACGGGGGCACACTGCCTCAATAAATTGTCTAGTTCCCTGTGAACTAACGGCGGATACCGGACGCACGTCTAACACCAACATAGTTGTCAAGGACTCAGTTATCCGCTTTGCAGTAGGATGACTGCTGTGATATTTCATCTTCCTCGCAAAGGACTGTTGAACAGTCAATTGCTTACTGGAAGTAGTACAAGTGGGCTTACGACTTCCCCTCTGGGATGACCATCGACTCCCAGCGGCAACAACAGCAGCGCCAGCAGCAGTAGGCGTTACACGCAAGGATGCATCGGAGGAATCCCAGGCAGGAGAGGACTCGTCAGACTTGCCAGTGACATGGCCTGCAGGACTATTGGCATTCCTGGGGAAGGAGGAAATTGACACTGAGGGAGTTGGTGGGGTGGTTTGCGTGAGCTTGGTTACAAGAGGAAGGGATTTACTGGTCAGTGGACTGCTTCCGCTGTCACCCAAAGTTTTTGAACTTGTCACTGACTTATTATGAATGCGCTGCAGGTGACGTATAAGGGAGGATGTTCCGAGGTGGTTAACGTCCTTACCCCTACTTATTACAGCTTGACAAAGGGAACACACGGCTTGACACCTGTTGTCCGCATTTCTGGTGAAATACCTCCACACCGAAGAGCTGATTTTTTTGGTATTTTCACCTGGCATGTCAACGGCCATATTCCTCCCACGGACAACAGGTGTCTCCCCGGGTGCCTGACTTAAACAAACCACCTCACCATCAGAATCCTCCTGGTCAATTTCCTCCCCAGCGCCAGCAACACCCATATCCTCCTCATCCTGGTGTACTTCAACACTGACATCTTCAATCTGACTATCAGGAACTGGACTGCGGGTGCTCCTTCCAGCACTTGCAGGGGGCGTGCAAATGGTGGAAGGCGCATGCTCTTCACGTCCAGTGTTGGGAAGGTCAGGCATCGCAACCGACACAATTGGACTCTCCTTGTGGATTTGGGATTTCAAAGAACGCACAGTTCTTTGCGGTGCTTTTGCCAGCTTGAGTCTTTTCAGTTTTCTAGCGAGAGGCTGAGTGCTTCCATCCTCATGTGAAGCTGAACCACTAGCCATGAACATAGGCCAGGGCCTCAGCCGTTCCTTGCCACTCCGTGTGGTAAATGGCATATTGGCAAGTTTACGCTTCTCCTCCGACAATTTTATTTTAGGTTTTGGAGTCCTTTTTTTTACTGATATTTGGTGTTTTGGTTTTGACATGCTCTGTACTATGCCATTGGGCATCGGCCTTGGCAGACGACGTTGCTGGCATTTCATCGTCTCGGCCATGACTAGTGGCAGCAGCTTCAGCACGAGGTGGAAGTGGATCTTGATCTTTCCCTAATTTTGGAACCTCAACATTTTTGTTCTCCATATTTTAATAGGCACAACTAAAAGGCACCTCAGGTAAACAATGGAGATGGATGGATTGGATACTAGTATACAATTATGGACGGGCTGCGGAGTGCCGACACAGAGGTAGCCACAGCCGTGAACTACCGCACTGTACTGTGTCTGCTGCTAATATATAGACTGGTTGATAAAGAGATAGTATACTCGTAACTAGTATGTATGTATAAAGAAAGAAAAAAAAACCACGGTTAGGTGGTATATACAATTATGGACGGGCTGCCGAGTGCCGACACAGAGGTAGCCACAGCCGTGAACTACCGCACTGTACTGTGTCTGCTGCTAATATATAGACTGGTTGATAAAGAGATAGTATACTCGTAACTAGTATGTATGTATAAAGAAAGAAAAAAAAACCACGGTTAGGTCACTGGTATATACAATTATGGACGGGCTGCCGAGTGCCGACACAGAGGTAGCCACAGCCGTGAACTACCGCACTGTACTGTGTCTGCTGCTAATATATAGACTGGTTGATAAAGAGATAGTATACTCGTAACTAGTATGTATGTATAAAGAAAGAAAAAAAAACCACGGTTAGGTGGTATATACAATTATGGACGGGCTGCCGAGTGCCGACACAGAGGTAGCCACAGCCGTGAACTACCGCACTGTACTGTGTCTGCTGCTAATATATAGACTGGTTGATAAAGAGATAGTATACTCGTAACTAGTATGTATGTATAAAGAAAGAAAAAAAAACCACGGTTAGGTCACTGGTATATACAATTATGGACGGGCTGCCGAGTGCCGACACAGAGGTAGCCACAGCCGTGAACTACCGCACTGTACTGTGTCTGCTGCTAATATATAGACTGGTTGATAAAGAGATAGTATACTCGTAACTAGTATGTATGTATAAAGAAAGAAAAAAAAACCACGGTTAGGTCACTGGTATATACAATTATGGACGGGCTGCCGAGTGCCGACACAGAGGTAGCCACAGCCGTGAACTACCGCACTGTACTGTGTCTGCTGCTAATATATAGACTGGTTGATAAAGAGATAGTATACTCGTAACTAGTATGTATGTATAAAGAAAGGAAAAAAAACCACGGTTAGGTCACTGGTATATACAATTATGGACGGGCTGCCGAGTGCCGACACAGAGGTAGCCACAGCCGTGAACTACCGCACTGTACTGTGTCTGCTGCTAATATATAGACTGGTTGATAAAGAGATAGTATACTCGTAACTAGTATGTATGTATAAAGAAAGAAAAAAAAAACCACGGTTAGGTCACTGGTATATACAATTATGGACGGGCTGCCGAGTGCCGACACAGAGGTAGCCACAGCCGTGAACTACCGCACTGTACTGTGTCTGCTGCTAATATATAGACTGGTTGATAAAGAGATAGTATACTCGTAACTAGTATGTATGTATAAAGAAAGAAAAAAAAACCACGGTTAGGTGGTATATACAATTATGGACGGGCTGCCGAGTGCCGACACAGAGGTAGCCACAGCCGTGAACTACCGCACTGTACTGTGTCTGCTGCTAATATATAGACTGGTTGATAAAGAGATAGTATACTCGTAACTAGTATGTATGTATAAAGAAAGAAAAAAAAACCACGGTTAGGTGGTATATACAATTATGGACGGGCTGCCGAGTGCCGACACAGAGGTAGCCACAGCCGTGAACTACCGCACTGTACTGTGTCTGCTGCTAATATATAGACTGGTTGATAAAGAGATAGTATACTCGTAACTAGTATGTATGTATAAAGAAAGAAAAAAAAACCACGGTTAGGTCACTGGTATATACAATTATGGACGGGCTGCCGAGTGCCGACACAGAGGTAGCCACAGCCGTGAACTACCGCACTGTACTGTGTCTGCTGCTAATATATAGACTGGTTGATAAAGAGATAGTATACTCGTAACTAGTATGTATGTATAAAGAAAGAAAAAAAAACCACGGTTAGGTCACTGGTATATACAATTCTGGACGGGCTGCCGAGTGCCGACACAGAGGTAGCCACAGCCGTGAACTACCGCACTGTACTGTGTCTGCTGCTAATATATAGACTGGTTGATAAAGAGATAGTATACTCGTAACTAGTATGTATGTATAAAGAAAGAAAAAAAAACCACGGTTAGGTGGTATATACAATTATGGACGGGCTGCCGAGTGCCGACACAGAGGTAGCCACAGCCGTGAACTACCGCACTGTACTGTGTCTGCTGCTAATATATAGACTGGTTGATAAAGAGATAGTATACTCGTAACTAGTATGTATGTATAAAGAAAGAAAAAAAAACCACGGTTAGGTCACTGGTATATACAATTATGGACGGGCTGCGGAGTGCCGACACAGAGGTAGCCACAGCCGTGAACTACCGCACTGTACTGTGTCTGCTGCTAATATATAGACTGGTTGATAAAGAGATAGTATACTCGTAACTAGTATGTATGTATAAAGAAAGAAAAAAAAACCACGGTTAGGTGGTATATACAATTATGGACGGGCTGCCGAGTGCCGACACAGAGGTAGCCACAGCCGTGAACTACCGCACTGTACTGTGTCTGCTGCTAATATATAGACTGGTTGATAAAGAGATAGTATACTCGTAACTAGTATGTATGTATAAAGAAAGAAAAAAAAACCACGGTTAGGTGGTATATACAATTATGGACGGGCTGCCGAGTGCCGACACAGAGGTAGCCACAGCCGTGAACTACCGCACTGTACTGTGTCTGCTGCTAATATATAGACTGGTTGATAAAGAGATAGTATACTCGTAACTAGTATGTATGTATAAAGAAAGAAAAAAAAACCACGGTTAGGTCACTGGTATATACAATTATGGACGGGCTGCGGAGTGCCGACACAGAGGTAGCCACAGCCGTGAACTACCGCACTGTACTGTGTCTGCTGCTAATATATAGACTGGTTGATAAAGAGATAGTATACTACTAATATTATATACTGGTGGTCAGGTCACTGGTCACTAGTCACACTGGCAGTGGCACTCCTGCAGCAAAAGTGTGCACTGTTTAATTTTAATATAATATTATGTACTCCTGGCTCCTGCTATAACCTATAACTGGCACTGCAGTAGTGCTCCCCAGTCTCCCCCACAATTATAAGCTGTGTGAGCTGAGCAGTCAGACAGATATATAATATATATAGATGATGCAGCACACTGGCCTGAGCCTGAGCAGTGCACACAGATATGGTATGTATGTGACTGAGTCACTGTGTGCTGTGTATCGCTTTTTTCAGGCAGAGAACGGATTATAAATAAAAGTGGTGGTCACTGGTCACTATCAGCAAAACTCTGCACTGTACACTACTGAGTACTCCTAATGCTCCCCAAAATTAGTAAATCAAGTGTCTAAACGGAGAGGACGCCAGCCACGTCCTCTCCCTATCAATCTCAATGCACGTGTGAAAATGGCGGCGACGCGCGGCTCCTTATATAGAATCCGAGTCTCGCGATAGAATCCGAGCCTCGCGAGAATCCGACAGCGTCATGATGACGTTCGGGCGCGCTCGGGTTAACCGAGCAAGGCGGGAAGATCCGAGTCGCTCGGACTCGTGAAAAAAAACATGAAGTTCTGGCGTGTTCGGATTCAGAGAAACCGAACCCGCTCATCTCTACAAAGTACACAGGGAGCTGAGATGGTGGATTCCAGTGGGGACGAATTGATAATCTGTGAGGAGGGGGATGTACACGGTGATATATCGGAGGATGATGATGAGGTGGACATCTTGCCTCTGTAGAGCCAGTTTGTGCATGGAGAGATTAATTGCTTCTTTTTTGGTGGGGGTCCAAACCAACCCGTCATTTCAGTCACAGTCGTGTGGCAGACCCTGTCACTGAAATGATGGGTTGGTTAAAGTGTGCATGTCCTGTTTATACAACATAAGGGTGGGTGGGAGGGCCCAAGGACAATTCCATCTTGCACCTCTTTTTTCTTTAATTTTTCTTTGCGTCGTGTGCTGTTTGGGGAGTATTTTTTTGAAGGGCCATCCTGCGTGACACTGCAGTGCCACTCCTAGATGGGCCAGGTGTTTGTGTCGGCCACTAGGGTCGCTTAGCTTACTCACACAGCTACCTCATTGCGCCTCTTTTTTTCTTTGCGTCATGTGCTGTTTGGGGAGTGTTTTTTGGAAGGGCCATCCTGCGTGACACTGCAGTGCCACTCCTAGATGGGCCAGGTGTTTGTGTCGGCCACTAGGGTCGCTTATCTTACTCACACAGCTACCTCATTGCGCCTCTTTTTTTCTTTGCGTCATGTGCTGTTTGGGGAGTGTTTTTTGGAAGGGCCATCCTGCGTGACACTGCAGTGCCACTCCTAGATGGGCCAGGTGTTTGTGTCGGCCACTAGGGTCGCTTAGCTTACTCACACAGCTACCTCATTGCGCCTCTTTTTTTCTTTGCGTCATGTGCTGTTTGGAGAGTGTTTTTTGGAAGGGCCATCCTGCGTGACACTGCAGTGCCACTCCTAGATGGGCCAGGTGTTCGTGTCGGCCACTAGGGTCGCTTAGCTTACTCACACAGCTACCTCATTGCGCCTCTTTTTTTCTTTGCGTCATGTGCTGTTTGGGGAGTGTTTTTTGGAAGGGCCATCCTGCGTGACACTGCAGTGCCACTCCTAGATGGGCCAGGTGTTTGTGTCGGCCACTAGGGACGCTTAGCTTACTCACACAGCTACCTCATTGCGCCTCTTTTTTTCTTTGCGTCATGTGCTGTTTGGGGAGTGTTTTTTGGAAGGGCCATCCTGCGTGACACTGCAGTGCCACTCCTAGATGGGCCAGGTGTTTGTGTCGGCCACTAGGGTCGCTTAGCTTACTCACACAGCTACCTCATTGCGCCTCTTTTTTTCTTTGCGTCATGTGCTGCTGTTTGGGGAGTGTTTTTTGGAAGGGCCATCCTGCGTGACACTGCAGTGCCACTCCTAGATGGGCCAGGTGTTTGTGTCGGCCACTTGGGTCGCTTAGCTTAGTCATCCAGCGACCTCGTTGCAAATTTTAGGACTAAAAATAATATTGTGAGGTGTGAGGTGTTCAGAATAGACTGAAAATGAGTGGAAATTATGGTTTTTGAGGTTAATAATACTTTGGGATCAAAATGACCCCCAAATTCTATGATTTAAGCTGTTTTTTAGGGTTTTTTGAAAAAAACACCCGAATCCAAAACACACCCGAATCCGACAAAAAAAATTTGGTGAGGTTTTGCCAAAACGCGGTCGAACCCAAAACACGGCGGCGGAACCGAACCCAAAACCAAAACACAAAACCCGAAAAATTTCAAGTGCACATCTCTAGTATCTGATACGGGTTGGGTATGGGTGATCGGCCTTTGGGATCCCGCCGGTCACCATACCAACGCGGGGATCCCAGGGTTTAGAATGCAAGTGGGGGAGGGAGCGTAACAAAGCCACAGGTTCTATTCCCACTGTATGGGTGTCGTGGACAACCATGAGCCATGAGTGGGAATAGTCCCTGTTAGTCAGCAAGCCGAGGATTTTGAGGGGTCAGGATGCAGGCGTTAGTATTGTGACACATAACTACGTCCCATATATATATATATATATAAAACTTTCCCTCTCCAATTTTTTTATCTACTTTACTTGTCCTGTATTTGTGATTATTGCCATACTGCCCCTGCCGTGATATCTACATATCTCTCTCCTTTTATTACCCATTAACCTAGGGGTGGGCAACAGGCAGCCCGCGGGCCGGATGCGGCCCGCGGACCGATCCTGCCTGGCCCGCTGTGCCCCACCAGAGTGCAATGACAAGCGGCCCGCCATGCCGCTTGTCATTGCACTTCTCTCAAACGCGGCGCCGCTGAGGAAATCCCGGTCACGTCACAGGGTCAGCTGACCGGGATTTCCTCTGTTATCATGCGCTGGGAGGCACAGGGGCGGGCACTGCAGTGAGCAGGAGCGGCGGCCGAGAAGCGGCGGCCGAGAAGCGGCGGCCAGTGAGGAGAGGAAGCGGCGGGCAGCGAGCGGGAGCAGGAGAGGCCACATCAGCAGTGACTCCGGCCGGCAGCAGCACAGATCATCGGACAGCGGGGATCGTCTGCCACTGTGACAAACAGGTAAACCCCCTGTCCAGCCAGCCCCTGGATCACTGCTTAAGCTGCCATGTAGGTTTAGGGGTGGGGAGGGATGGGAGTTAAAAACTGCAATATGGGTTTAGGGGAGGGGGGGGACAGGGGGTAGGGACTGTCTGCCGTAATGTGTAAAAAGGGGGCGATGTCTGCCGTAATGTGTAAAAAGGGGACGCTGCCTGCCGTAATGTGTAAAAACGGGGGCGCTGTCTGCCGTAATGTATAAAACGGGGGCGCTGTCTGCCGTAATGTATAAAAACGGGGGTGCTGTCTACCGTAATGTGTAAAAACGGGACGCTATCTGCCGTAATGTGTAAAAACGGGGGCGCTGCCTGCCGTAATGTATAAAATGGGGGCGCTGTCTGCCGTAATGTATAAAAACGGGGGCGCTGTCTGCCGTAATGTGTAAAAAGGGGACGCTGTCTGCCGTAATGTGTAAAAACAGGGGCGCTGCCTGCCATAATGTGTAAAAACGGGATGCTGTCTGCCGTAATGTGTAAAAACGGGGGCGCTGTCTGCCGTAATGTGTAAAAAGGGGACGCTGTCTGCCGTAATGTGTAAAAAGGGATCTCTTTTTGAGTATTTTGTGTGTGGCCCTCGAATATTCGCTGGAAGTGTTAAGCGGCCCCCCAGCTGAAATAATTGCCCACCCCTGCATTAACCCATTAGTCCCCTGAAAAGCTAGTGACAAGCATCTGCCGTTCTCCCAAATCTGTGCATTTGTTCCAGTCATTTCACCATGTAACACTCAGCACCATGTAACACTCACCATTGTGTAGCACTCAGCACCGTGTAAAACTTAGCACCATGTAACACTCAGCACCGTGTAGCACTCAGCGCCATGTAACACTCAGCACCGTGTAGCACTCAGGGTCATGTAACACTCACCACCATGTAACACTCAGCACCGTGTAGCACTCACCACCGAGTAACACTCAGCACCATGTAACACTCAGCACGAGTAACACAGCACCGTGTAGCACTCAGCACCATGTAACACTCAGCACCGTGTAGCACTCAGCACCATGAAGCACTCAGGGCCATATAACACTCACCACCGTGTGTCACTCAGCATCAAGTGACACTCAGCACTGTGTAACACTCAGCACCATGTAACACTCAGCACGAGTAACTAGAGATGAGCGGGTTCGGTTTCTCTGAATCCGAACCCGCCAGAACTTCATGGTTTTTTTCACGGGTCCGAGCAGACTCGGATCTTCCCGCCTTGCTCGGTTAACCCGAGCGCGCCCGAACGTCATCATGACGCTGTCGGATTCTCGCGAGGCTCGGATTCTATCGCGAGACTCGGATTCTATATAAGGAGCCGCGCGTCGCCGCCATTTTCACACGTGCATTGAGATTGATAGGGAGAGGACGTGGCTGGCGTCCTCTCCATTTAGATTATAAGAGACTGAGAGAGATTTACTGGAGCTGACTAGGAGGAGTACTGTTACTGTAGAAGTGTAGAGACTGAGTGGAGAGAGTTTACTAGTGAGGACAGTGCAGTTTACTTTATAATCCGTTCTCTGCCTGAAAAAAGCGATACACAGCACACAGTGACTCAGTCACATACCATATCTGTGTGCACTGCTCAGGCTCAGGCCAGTGTGCTGCATCATCTATTATCTATATATAATATTATATATATCTGTCTGACTGCTCAGCTCACACAGCTTATAATTGTGGGGGAGACTGGGGAGCACTACTGCAGTGCCAGTTATAGGTTATAGCAGGAGCCAGGAGTACATAATATATTATATAGTGAGTGACCACCAGACACACAGTGCAGTTTATTTAATATATCCGTTCTCTGCCTGAAAAAAGCGATACACACAGTGACTCAGTCAGTCACATACCATATCTGTGTGCACTGCTCAGGCTCAGGCCAGTGTGCTGCATCATCTATTATCTATATATAATATTATATATATCTGTCTGACTGCTCAGCTCACACAGCTTATAATTGTGGGGGAGACTGCAGTGCCAGTTATAGGTTATAGCAGGAGCCAGGAGTACATAATATATTATATAGTGAGTGACCACCAGACACACAGTGCAGTTTATTTAATATATCCGTTCTCTGCCTGAAAAAAGCGATACACACAGTGACTCAGTCAGTCACATACCATATCTGTGTGCACTGCTCAGGCTCAGGCCAGTGTGCTGCATCATCTATTATCTATATATAATATTATATATATCTGTCTGACTGCTCAGCTCACACAGCTTATAATTGTGGGGGAGACTGGGGAGCACTACTGCAGTGCCAGTTATAGGTTATAGCAGGAGCCAGGAGTACATAATATATTATATAGTGAGTGACCACCAGACACACAGTGCAGTTTATTTAATATATCCGTTCTCTGCCTGAAAAAAGCGATACACACAGTGACTCAGTCAGTCACATACCATATCTGTGTGCACTGCTCAGGCTCAGGCCAGTGTGCTGCATCATCTATATATATTATATATCTGTCTGACTGCTCAGCTCACACAGCTTATAATTGTGGGGGAGACTGGGGAGCACTACTGCAGTGCCAGTTATAGGTTATAGCAGGAGCCAGGAGTACATATTATATTAAAATTAAACAGTGCACACTTTTGCTGCAGGAGTGCCACTGCCAGTGTGACTGACCAGTGACCTGACCACACTGACCACCAGTATAGTTAGTAGTATACTTATATTGTGATTGCCTGAAAAAGTTAAACACTCGTCGTGTGACTTCACTTGTGTGTTTTTTTTTTTTTTATTCTATAAAAATAAAACTCATTCTGCTGACAGACAGTGTCCAGCAGGTCCGTCATTATATAATATATAATATATACCTGTCCGGCTGCAGTAGTGATATATATATATTTTTTATATCATTTATCATCCAGTCGCAGCAGACACAGTACGGTAGTTCACGGCTGTGGCTACCTCTGTGTCTCTGCACTCGGCAGGCAGTCCGTCCATAATTGTAATACCACCTAACCGTGGATTTTTTTCATTCTTCTTTATACATACATAGTTACATAGACATCTTCTCTTTATCAACCAGTCTATATTAGCTGCAGACACAGTACAGTACGGTAGTTCACGGCTGTGGCTACCTCTGTGTCTGCACTCGGCAGGCAGTCCGTCCATAATTGTATACCACCTAACCGTGGTTTTTTTTCATTCTTCTTTATACATACATAGTTACATAGACATCTTCTCTTTATCAACCAGTCTATATTAGCTGCAGACACAGTACAGTACGGTAGTTCACGGCTGTGGCTACCTCTGTGTCTGCACTCGGCAGGCAGTCCGTCCATAATTGTATACCACCTAACCGTGGATTTTTTTCAGTCTTCTTTATACATACATAGTTACATAGACATCTTCTCTTTATCAACCAGTCTATATTAGCTGCAGACACAGTACAGTACGGTAGTTCACGGCTGTGGCTACCTCTGTGTCTGCAGTCGGCAGGCAGTCCATAATTGTATACTAGTATCCATCTCCATTGTTTACCTGAGGTGCCTTTTAGTTGTGCCTATTAAAATATGGAGAACAAAAATGTTGAGGTTCCAAAATTAGGGAAAGATCAAGATCCACTTCCACCTCGTGCTGAAGCTGCTGCCACTAGTCATGGCCGAGACGATGAAATGCCAGCAACGTCGTCTGCCAAGGCCGATGCCCAATGTCATAGTACAGAGCATGTCAAATCCAAAACACCAAATATCAGAAAAAAAAGGACTCCAAAACCTAAAATAAAATTGTCGGAGGAGAAGCGTAAACTTGCCAATATGCCATTTACCACACGGAGTGGCAAGGAACGGCTGAGGCCCTGGCCTATGTTCATGGCTAGTGGTTCAGCTTCACATGAGGATGGAAGCACTCAGCCTCTCGCTAGAAAAATGAAAAGACTCAAGCTGGCAAAAGCAGCACAGCAAAGAACTGTGCATTCTTCGAAATCCCAAATCCACAAGGAGAGTCCAATTGTGTCGGTTGCGATGCCTGACCTTCCCAACACTGGACGTGAAGAGCATGCGCCTTCCACCATTTGCACGCCCCCTGCAAGTGCTGGAAGGAGCACCCGCAGTCCAGTTCCTGATAGTCAGATTGAAGATGTCAGTGTTGAAGTACACCAGGATGAGGAGGATATGGGTGTTGCTGGCGCTGGGGAGGAAATTGACCAGGAGGATTCTGATGGTGAGGTGGTTTGTTTAAGTCAGGCACCCGGGGAGACACCTGTTGTCCGTGGGAGGAATATGGCCGTTGACATGCCAGGTGAAAATACCAAAAAAATCAGCTCTTCGGTGTGGAGGTATTTCACCAGAAATGCGGACAACAAGTGTCAAGCCGTGTGTTCCCTTTGTCAAGCTGTAATAAGTAGGGGTAAGGACGTTAACCACCTCGGAACATCCTCCCTTATACGTCACCTGCAGCGCATTCATAATAAGTCAGTGACAAGTTCAAAAACTTTGGGTGACAGCGGAAGCAGTCCACTGACCAGTAAATCCCTTCCTCTTGTAACCAAGCTCACGCAAACCACCCCACCAACTCCCTCAGTGTCAATTTCCTCCTTCCCCAGGAATGCCAATAGTCCTGCAGGCCATGTCACTGGCAATTCTGACGAGTCCTCTCCTGCCTGGGATTCCTCCGATGCATCCTTGCGTGTAACGCCTACTGCTGCTGGCGCTGCTGTTGTTGCCGCTGGGAGTCGATGGTCATCCCAGAGGGGAAGTCGTAAGCCCACTTGTACTACTTCCAGTAAGCAATTAACTGTTCAACAGTCCTTTGCGAGGAAGATGAAATATCACAGCAGTCATCCTACTGCAAAGCGGATAACTGAGGCCTTGACAACTATGTTGGTGTTAGACGTGCGTCCGGTATCCGCCGTTAGTTCACAGGGAACTAGACAATTTATTGAGGCAGTGTGCCCCCGTTACCAAATACCATCTAGGTTCCACTTCTCTAGGCAGGCGATACCGAGAATGTACACGGACGTCAGAAAAAGACTCACCAGTGTCCTAAAAAATGCAGTTGTACCCAATGTCCACTTAACCACGGACATGTGGACAAGTGGAGCAGGGCAGGGTCAGGACTATATGACTGTGACAGCCCACTGGGTAGATGTATGGACTCCCGCCGCAAGAACAGCAGCGGCGGCACCAGTAGCAGCATCTCGCAAACGCCAACTCTTTCCTAGGCAGGCTACGCTTTGTATCACCGCTTTCCAGAATACGCACACAGCTGAAAACCTCTTACGGCAACTGAGGAAGATCATCGCGGAATGGCTTACCCCAATTGGACTCTCCTGTGGATTTGTGGCATCGGACAACGCCAGCAATATTGTGTGTGCATTAAATATGGGCAAATTCCAGCACGTCCCATGTTTTGCACATACCTTGAATTTGGTGGTGCAGAATTTTTTAAAAAACGACAGGGGCGTGCAAGAGATGCTGTCGGTGGCCAGAAGAATTGCGGGACACTTTCGGCGTACAGGCACCACGTACAGAAGACTGGAGCACCACCAAAAACTACTGAACCTGCCCTGCCATCATCTGAAGCAAGAAGTGGTAACGAGGTGGAATTCAACCCTCTATATGCTTCAGAGGTTGGAGGAGCAGCAAAAGGCCATTCAAGCCTATACAATTGAGCACGATATAGTAGGTGGAATGCACCTGTCTCAAGCGCAGTGGAGAATGATTTCAACGTTGTGCAAGGTTCTGATGCCCTTTGAACTTGCCACACGTGAAGTCAGTTCAGACACTGCCAGCCTGAGTCAGGTCATTCCCCTCATCAGGCTTTTGCAGAAGAAGCTGGAGACATTGAAGGAGGAGCTAACACGGAGCGATTCCGCTAGGCATGTGGGACTTGTGGATGGAGCCCTTAATTCGCTTAACAAGGATTCACGGGTGGTCAATCTGTTGAAATCAGAGCACTACATTTTGGCCACCGTGCTCGATCCTAGATTTAAAGCCTACCTTGGATCTCTCTTTCCGGCAGACACAAGTCTGCTGGGGTTGAAAGACCTGCTGGTGACAAAATTGTCAAGTCAAGCGGAACGCGACCTGTCAACATCTCCTCCTTCACATTCTCCCGCAACTGGGGGTGCGAGGAAAAGGCTCAGAATTCCGAGCCCACCCGCTGGCGGTGATGCAGGGCAGTCTGGAGCGACTGCTGATGCTGACATCTGGTCCGGACTGAAGGACCTGACAACGATTACGGACATGTCGTCTACTGTCACTGCATATGATTCTCTCAACATTGATAGAATGGTGGAGGATTATATGAGTGACCGCATCCAAGTAGGCACGTCACACAGTCCGTACTTATACTGGCAGGAAAAAGAGGCAATTTGGAGGCCCTTGCACAAACTGGCTTTATTCTACCTAAGTTGCCCTCCCACAAGTGTGTACTCCGAAAGAGTGTTTAGTGCCGCCGCTCACCTTGTCAGCAATCGGCGTACGAGGTTACATCCAGAAAATGTGGAGAAGATGATGTTCATTAAAATGAATTATAATCAATTCCTCCGCGGAGACATTGACCAGCAGCAATTGCCTCCACAAAGTACACAGGGAGCTGAGATGGTGGATTCCAGTGGGGACGAATTGATAATCTGTGAGGAGGGGGATGTACACGGTGATATATCGGAGGGTGAAGATGAGGTGGACATCTTGCCTCTGTAGAGCCAGTTTGTGCAAGGAGAGATTAATTGCTTCTTTTTTGGGGGGGGTCCAAACCAACCCGTCATATCAGTCACAGTCGTGTGGCAGACCCTGTCACTGAAATGATGGGTTGGTTAAAGTGTGCATGTCCTGTTTTGTTTATACAACATAAGGGTGGGTGGGAGGGCCCAAGGACAATTCCATCTTGCACCTCTTTTTTCTTTTCTTTTTCTTTGCATCATGTGCTGATTGGGGAGGGTTTTTTGGAAGGGACATCCTGCGTGACACTGCAGTGCCACTCCTAGATGGGCCCGGTGTTTGTGTCGGCCACTAGGGTCGCTTATCTTACTCACACAGTCAGCTACCTCATTGCGCCTCTTTTTTTCTTTGCGTCATGTGCTGTTTGGGGAGGGTTTTTTGGAAGGGACATCCTGCGTGACACTGCAGTGCCACTCCTAGATGGGCCCGGTGTTTGTGTCGGCCACTAGGGTCGCTAATCTTACTCACACAGCTACCTCATTGCGCCTCTTTTTTTCTTTGCGTCATGTGCTGTTTGGGGAGGGTTTTTTGGAAGGGACATCCTGCGTGACACTGCAGTGCCACTCCTAGATGGGCCCGGTGTTTGTGTCGGCCACTAGGGTCGCTAATCTTACTCACACAGCTACCTCATTGCGCCTCTTTTTTTCTTTGCGTCATGTGCTGTTTGGGGAGGGTTTTTTGGAAGGGCCATCCTGCGTGACACTGCAGTGCCACTCCTAGATGGGCCCGGTGTTTGTGTCGGCCACTAGGGTCGCTAATCTTACTCACACAGCTACCTCATTGCGCCTCTTTTTTTCTTTGCGTCATGTGCTGTTTGGGGAGGGTTTTTTGGAAGGGACATCCTGCGTGACACTGCAGTGCCACTCCTAGATGGGCCCGGTGTTTGTGTCGGCCACTAGGGTCGCTTATCTTACTCACACAGCGACCTCGGTGCAAATTTTAGGACTAAAAATAATATTGTGAGGTGTGAGGTATTCAGAATAGACTGAAAATGAGTGTAAATTATGGTTTTTGAGGTTAATAATACTTTGGGATCAAAATGACCCCCAAATTCTATGATTTAAGCTGTTTTTTAGTGTTTTTTGAAAAAAACACCCGAATCCAAAACACACCCGAATCCGACAAAAAAAATTCGGTGAGGTTTTGCCAAAACGCGTTCGAACCCAAAACACGGCCGCGGAACCGAACCCAAAACCAAAACACAAAACCCGAAAAATTTCAGGCGCTCATCTCTACGAGTAACACTCAGCACTGTGTAGCACTCAGCACCGTGTAGCACTCACCACCGAGTAACACTCAGCACCATGTAACACTCAGCACCGTGTAGCACTCAGCACCATGTAGCACTCAGCACCATGTAGCACTCAGGGCCATGTAACACTCACTACCGTGTGTCACTCAGCATCAAGTGACACTCAGCACTGTGTAACACTCAGCACCATGTAACACTCAGCACGAGTAACACTCAGCACTGTGTAGCACTCAGCACCATGTAGCACTCACCACCGAGTAACACTCAGCACCATGTAACACTCAGCACCGTGTAGCACTCAGCACCATGCAATACTCAGCACCGTGTAGCACTCTGTACCATGTAACACTCAGCATGAGTAACACTGAGCACCATGTAGCACTCAGCACTGTTTAGCACTGAGCACCATGTAACACTCAGCACCGTGTAGCACTCATCACCGAGTAACACTTAGAACCATGTAACACTCCGCACGAGTAACACTCAGCACCATGTAGCACACAGCGCCATATAACACTCACCACCGTGTAACACTCAGCACCAAGTGACACTCAGCACCGTGTAACACTCAGCACCGTGTAACACTCAGCACCATGTAACACTCAGCACGAGTAACACTCAGCACTGTGTAGCACTCACCACTGAGTAACACTCAGCACCATGTAACACTCAGCACTGTGTAGCACTCAGCACCGTGTAGCACTCAGCACCATGTAACACTCAGCACGAGTAACACTCAGCACGAGTAACACTCAGCACCGCGTAGCACTCACCACCATGTAACACTCAGCACCGTGTAGCACTCACCACCGAGTAACACTCAGCACCATGTAACACTCAGCACGAGTAACACTCAGCACCGTGTAGCACTCAGCACCATGTAACACTCAGCACCGTGTAGCACTCAGCACCGTGTAGCACTCAGGGCCATATAACACTCACCCCCATGTAACA
This sequence comes from Pseudophryne corroboree, assembly GCF_028390025.1. Classification (NCBI taxonomy): domain Eukaryota; kingdom Metazoa; phylum Chordata; class Amphibia; order Anura; family Myobatrachidae; genus Pseudophryne; species Pseudophryne corroboree. The sequence continues at coordinate 92,872,852 of NC_086445.1, read as the reverse complement.
CTCAGGACCAAGTGACACTCAGCACTGTATAACACTCAGCACCATGTAACACTCAGCACCATGTAACACTCAGCACCGTGTAGCACTCAGCACCGTGTAGCACTCAGCACCGTGTAGCACTCAGCGCCATGTAACACTCAGCACATTGGGGCAGATGTATTAAGCCTGGAGAAGTGATAAAGCAGTGATAATTGCAAGGTGATAACATACCATACTTGCTTACTCTCCCGGAATGGCCGGGAGGCTCCCGAAAATCGGGTGACCCTCCTGGCCCCCCGGTGTCAGCGTCCGGGGTCTTACTGGCACGCTGGGGCCACGGGGCGGGCTTCACAGGCGGTGGCTGGGCAGCGGCGGAGGTGGGCTGTTGCGCCGGGTCCAAGGGCAGCAGTAGCGGCGGTGAGGGGTCCGCTCGTGGCTGCGGGACGCCGCTGCAGCGGGTCTCTCTTGCTGAGCTGTTGCTAGGAAACCAGGGGCAGTGAGCTGTGTGGCTATGTAAAAGGTCTGCAGTACTGGGCGCCGCCATGTTTGAGACCAAGTTTGAGGCACAGTCCTTGCTTCCTGTTCCTTCCAGCCAATCCAGTGAAACTTCTTCTTATAAAAGGGGGCTGGTTTAGGACAGGGACGCCAGTGCTTCAAGTTACAACCCTGTTGCATACTTACCTACATTTGATTTCTCCTCTCCGGGAGAAGCCCGGAGAGGAGAAGCTGCAAGTGTCTTCAGGGGGGTGGGGCCAGACTGTGACATCACTAAGCCCCGCCCCCAGCATCGGGAAATGTCGCGATTCGCGGGTCCGCAGGAAGGGGGTGGGGCTAAAATGACGCGATTTGCGTCATTTTAACCCCTTCTCCACCTGACGGACCCGCGGGAGGTAATCTCTCCATCCTGCTCGCATCACTAGGGTGCGAGCAGGATGCGGGAGACCTGCCCACTCTTCCGGGGGTGCGGGGGGCTACCCCAAAAAACGGGAGCCTCACGCAGCTTCCGGGAGAGTAGGTAAGTATGCCCTGTTGTAGGTGCTTTAGCCCTGTGCTCCCAGGATTCTTGCCGTATTCTGGTTACTCCTAATCCTGTTTAGCCGGTTCTCAGTTGCTGCTGCAGTCCTGCCGTTGCTAGCCTGCTGCTGCCTGTGGAAACACTCCTGAAAAACTCGGTCCAGTAAGACGTCTTTCAAGCCACAACCCGCAGTTCTTTGTCTACAACTACGTCTTTAAGTCATCGTTCATCAGCCACGGTTCTCTACCTCGGCTCTGTCCACAAGAGCTACAACCCACCGACTCTTAGCCCCGCCTACGCTCTTCATTGCCCCTTGTCCAATCAGAAGGAACTATATCCAACCCCCTCGTCTTGTTCACCCACAGACAACTACCTCCTTGTGCAAGTCTCAGCTGCCGGATCCTCAAACCTTGCCAGACGTGACACCCGGAAGAGCAGGCAAATCTCCCGATTTCAGGGGTCCCCCCTGCCCGGCTGCCCACTTAGCAAGTAAAGTGGATGGCCTGGGCAGGCGATGACGCGATTTTTGTTGAATCGTGTCATCATAGCCATGCCCCCTGCTGTATAATACCGGTAATAGCGGCATTACACAGCGGGGTCGTGGCTTACATGATGCGATCCCACAGCTACGCCCCATTCTGCCTCCACCGTGCCCCCATTCTGCCTCTGGCCCACCCCCTCTTCACGTCACTCGCTGCCCGCCCCCCTGCTGAGCCGGCCTGGCTGCTCTCTCCCGGAGAGAGCAGCCATGAAGTCAGCAAGTATGTAACACACCAGCCAATCAGCTCCTAACTGTAAATTTACATATTGGAGCTGATTGGCTAGTGCGTTATCACCTTGCATTTATCACAATATCCCCATATCTTTATAATATGTTTTATTTTTACAGTGCCTCCCATATCGTGGCTGCAACTGTAAACTTCAGATAATGCAATACATTGAGAGGAATTAGTCAGCTGACTGATGTACATAGACAGGTGATCTAATTTGGCTAACACATGAAAACTTTTTATGATGGCTTTGGCTTCTGTTTGCACTCAGTTCCCATTGGTGTTACATACGCAAGATCACTGTGTGTAGCTGTCTAACTGCTGTCACGGGACCAGTGACGTGGCCCTGGGAGCAGAGAAAACCATCTAAAATAAATCATTCCCATTTCTGCATTTAACATTTCAAACAAAGTACAGGATCTCGGATAAAAGTGCCATTATGTTCCTATTAACACATCCCACCACGTCATGTAACAAAGCATCAAAGGGAAAATCGGCTTCCTGTTTATTTCTATTCGTTATGTACAACATGTCTAACTTTATCCAAGAATGGCCAGATTTAACTTTGTTTGATAAGACTACTAATCCTTCAATGTGTCAAATATTATAATCATGTATTAGCATTTCATGTGTCTTAAAAAAATCCTTTACCTCTGCTTCATTTAATGTGATGATAACAGTTGCTGGGATTCCCTCCTAGACAGGTACAGTAAATACTGCATAGAAAAATCTTCTGTTGTACCATGTATGGCCAGTAGATGGCGATGGAAAGCCTTGCCTTTCATCACATTTTGATTGGTCATTTTAATTTTGCCACCCAAAACAATTACTCTTCCTGCTTATTTTGCTATTGTAGTAACTTCCAGTATGCGGAACTAACAGATATACAAAAAAAAAAAATTCACATGGGTTCCGAATTTCCTTGGATTGGGTTACAGGAATTAGATTAGAGGAATAAGAGCAATAAATTGCTCTAATTATGGCCCTCATTCCGAGTTGTTCGCTCGGTATTTTTCATCGCATCGCAGTGAAAATCCGCTTAGTACGCATGCGCAATGTTCGCACTGCGACTGCGCCAAGTAACTTTACTATGAAGAAAGTATTTTTACTCACGGCTTTTTCTTCGCTCCGGCGATCGTAATGTGATTGACAGGAAATGGGTGTTACTGGGCGGAAACACGGCGTTTCAGGGGCGTGTGGCTGAAAACGCTACCGTTTCCGGAAAAAACGCAGGAGTGGCCGGAGAAACGGTGGGAGTGCCTGGGCGAACGCTGGGTGTGTTTGTGACGTCAACCAGGAACGACAAGCACTGAACTGATCGCACAGGCAGAGTAAGTCTGGAGCTACTCTGAAACTGCTAAGTAGTTAGTAATCGCATTATTGCGAATACATCGGTCGCAATTTTAAGAAGCTAAGATTCACTCCCAGTAGGCGGCGGCTTAGCGTGTGTAACTCTGCTAAATTCGCCTTGCGACCGATCAACTCGGAATGAGGGCCTATGTGTTTGCAGGCACAACTACACACACCAATGATAAAAAAATGTAAAAATGTGTAACAAAACAAAAAAATAACCCCAGAACTCCTGAGAATGAGGGGCCTATTTACTAAAGTAAATTTGCAGGATAACCCAGAAAAAAATACCCATTTTCAGGGTATATCTGCAAATTTACAATGGACCTGATTCAGACCAGGTCGCTAGGGTACGTTTTTTTGCATCCCTGCGATCAGGTAGTCGCCGCCTACAGGGGGAGGGGAGAATCGCTGTGCAAGGGTGCGATCGCATGTGCAGGAGAGCTGCACAAACACAAGTTTGTGCAGTCCCTGCACAGCCCAGGACTTACTCTTCCAGTGCGGTGATCGGGGCCGGAGCTGATGGCAGAAACCTCCGTCCAAACGCCTGGTCCCTCCTGTGTTTCTCTGGACACTTCTTAAAAACGGTCAGTTGCCACCCACAAACGGCCTCTTCCTGTCAGTCACCTTGCGATCACCCGTGCGATCGCTTTTGACGCACATCCCATCGCTGCCCGCCGATCCCAGTCGCTGCGGACTGATGCACCTGCCCATTGCGGTGCATGCGCAGTTCAGACCTGATCGCAGGCTGTACGAAAATGCAGCCTAGTGATCAGGTCTGAATTAGGCCCATAGTCCAATATCTGCTGCAGTCCCCAGCTCTTGCTTGTGAAATGGGGGCTGCTTTTTTGTCGATTTATCAAGCTCCAGAATGTGATGACGTTAGCTGCTGTAGACTATGTAGCTATCAGGAGAGGGATTTGTGGGATCACTCCCTGACACTCCTCCCTCATGCTTTTGTGGTCAGTAGCAGAGCCGTAACTACGTGTGTGCCAAGGGGGCTTGGCACACAGCGCAGTTGCCCTGGGGGCGCACGGCCAGCGGCATGTAATGAGTCAAATTGACTCATTACATGCCGCCTCTAAGTCTCTGCGCCGTGCGCCGCGCTGTGAGGATAGCAGACATCTGCGCCGGAGGCAGCGGAGAAGGAGGAGGGAGGGGGAGCAGGGAGCCGCAGCAGCGCTATGTTATTGGTAGTAAGCGCCGCTGCAGCATCCCCCTCTCCTTCCGTATTGGCTGCCCGGCAGCCCGGCAGCCAATACGAAGGAGAGGGGGATGCTGCAGCGGCGCTTACTACCAATAACATAGCGCTGCTGCGGCTCCCTGCTCCCCCTCCCTCCTCCTTCTTCTCACCTCACCTCCTGCACCGAGGGATCTGCACGAGGAGCCTGTCAGCGGGGAGAAGGTAAGTATATTCCCCGTCTCTCTCTCTCTCTCTCTCTCTCTCTCTATCTGTCTCTCTCTCTCTCTGTGTCTCTCTCTCTGTCTCTCTCTCGGACACCGCCTGCCGCAATGTGTAAAAAATGGGACTGGCTGCCGCAATGTGTAAAATGGGACTGGCTGCCGCAATGTGTAAAATGGGACTGGCTGCCGCAATGTGTAAAAAATGGGACTGGCTGCAGCAATGTGTAAAAAATGGGACTGGCTGCAGCAATGTGTAAAAAATGGGACTGGCTGCCGCAATGTGTAAAAAAGGGGGACTGGCTACCGCAATGTGTAAAATGGGACTGGCTGCCGCAATGTGTAAAAAATGAGACTGGCTGCCGCAATGTGTAAAAAGGGGGACTGGCTGCCGCAATGTGTAAAAAGGGGGACACTGTCTGCTGTAATGTATAAAAGGGGCTCTACCTGGTGTAGTGGCGCTACTGTGCAGCGTAATTTGAATAATGTAGACTACTGTGCACCGTAGTATGAATTGCTATTATTTTGTGGCCACGCCCCTTCCCCGTGAAGCCACGCCCCTAGATTTTTTTGGCGCGCCTACGGCGCGCACTGCCCCTGTCTTACATGGGGGGGGCGCCACTGTCGTTTCTTGCACACAGCGCTAAAATGCCTAGTTACGGCACTGGTCAGTAGACTGGATAAGCGCAAAAGCACTGGAGCAGAAGTAATCCCTTCTCTTTTATATCACTGCAGCAACTGTCTCCTTTTGGAACCTCTGTCCTCCAGGTAATTTTTTTATACATTAGAGCGATAATTTATTATTGCCGCAAATAGCGGCAATCAAAAATTATAATGGAACAAACCTAGCAGTAAAGTTGCCTATACTCAAAGTCTCCACTTACCGTATAAACAGTAATCTTGTGATTTCCTGGGTGAGCATCCATAAAGATGTACTTTATGATAAGGAAGCCATAGAATGCATGTTTAAGTCCAATTGACACCTATCTTACGGGCATATTTATTAACAATTTTTTTACTAAAATAATGTGAAAAAGGCTGTTTTCACACCCTTTTCACATTATTTTAGTATCACCTGAATGTATTAAAGGGCTTTTGGAGCAGTTTTCGTGAGATTTTTTTTAGTAACCAGTAGTGATGAGCGGGTTCGGTTCCTCGGAATCCGAACCCGCCCGAACTTCACCTTTTTTTACACGGGTACGAGCAACTCGGATCCTCCCGCCTTGCTCGGTTAACCTGAGCGCGCCCGAACGTCATCATCCCGCTGTCGGATTCTCGCGAGACTCGGATTCTATATAAGGAGCCGCGCGTCGCCGCCATTTTCACACGTGCATTGAGATTGATAGGGAGAGGACGTGGCTGGCGTCCTCTCCGTAATAGAAAAGACTAAGAGTGACATTGTTATAATTGTGGTGAGGATTGGGGACGGGGAGCAGCTGTTAGGGAGTACAGTGCAGGGTTTTGATTATACCACCAGTGAGTTTAATCCTTTGTTTCTTTGCCTGAAAAAAACGCTCCACCATATCTGTGCTCACTCAGTGTGCTGCACTGTCTGCTGCATGATATATCTGTGCTGAGTGCACTGCTCACACTGCCTAATTGTGGGGACTGGGGAGCAGTTATAGCAGGAGTAGAGTGCACAGTTTTGCTGACAGTGACCACCAGTCCAGTATACGTTTGTCTGCCTGAAAAACACTCCTGTGTATTTTTTTTTCTTCATACTAGTTTGTTTAGCAGTCTGCTGACAGTGTCCACCAGGTCCGTTATACAGTATATTATATATATATAAGCAGCAGTACGGTAGGCCACAGCTGTACCTACCTCTGTGTCGTCAGTGCACTCGTCGTCCATAAGTAATATAATACTATACTATCCATCCATCTACATTGTATACCTGTGGTGTTTTTTTTCTTTCTTCATACTAGTTTAGCAGTCTGCTGACAGTGTCCGCCAGGTCCGTTATACAGTATATTATATATATATAAGCAGCAGTACGGTAGGCCACGGCTGTACCTACCTCTGTGTCGTCACTCGTCATCCATAAGTATAAGTAATAATAGTATACTATCCATCCATCTACATTGTATACCTGTGGTGGCTTTTAGTTGTGCGCAAAATATGGAGAACAAAAATGTGGAGGTTAAAAAAATAGGGAAAGATCAAGATCCACTTCCACCTCGTGCTGAAGCTACTGCCACTAGTCATGGCCGAGACGATGAAATGCCATCAACGTCGTCTGCCAAGGCCGATGCCCAATGTCATAGTACAGAGCATGTAAAATCCAAAACACAAAAGATCAGTAAAAAAATTACCCAAAAATCAAAATTAAAAGCGTCTGAGGAGAAGCGTAAACTTGCCAATATGCCATTTACGACACGGAGTGGCAAGGAACGGCTGAGGCCCTGGCCTATGTTCATGGCTAGTGGTTCAGCTTCACATGAGGATGGAAGCACTCATCCTCTCGCTAGAAAAAAGAAAAGACTTGCGGCAAAAGCACAGCAAAGAACTGTGCGTTCTTCGAAATCCCAAATCCCAAAGGAGAGTCCAATTGTGTCGGTTGCGATGCCTGACCTTCCCAACACTGGACGGGAAGAGCTTGCGCCTTCCACCATTTGCACGCCCCCTGCAAGTGTTGAAAGGAGCACCCGCAGTCCAGTTCCTGATAGTGAAATTGAAGATGTCAGTGTTGAAGTACACCAGGATGAGGAGGATATGGGTGTTGCTGGCGCTGGGGAGGAAATTGACAAGGAGGATTCTGATGGTGAGGTGGTTTGTTTAAGTCAGGCACCCGGGGAGACACCTGTTGTCCGTGGGAGGAATATGGCCATTGACATGCCTGGTGAAAATACCAAAAAAATCAGCTCTTCAGTGTGAAAGTATTTCAACAGAAATGCGGACAACAGGTGTCAAGCCGTGTGTTGCCTTTGTCAAGCTGTAATAAGTAGGGGTAAGGACGTTAACCACCTTGGAACATCCTCCCTTATATGTCACCTGCAGCGCATTCATAATAAGTCAGTGACAAGTTCAAAAACTTTGGGCGACAGCGGAAGCAGTCCACTGACCAGTAAATCCCTTCCTCTTGTAACCAAGCTCGCGCAAACCACACCACCAACTCCCTCAGTGTCAATTTCCTCCTTACCCAGGAAAGCCAATAGTCCTGCAGGCCATGTCACTGGCAAGTCTGACGAGTCCTCTCCTGCCTGGGATTCCTCCGATGCATCCTTGAGTGTAATGCCTACTGCTGCTGGCGCTGCTGTTGTTGCTGCTGGGAGTCGATCGTCATCCCAGAGGGGAAGTCGGAAGACCACTTGTACTACTTCCAGTAAGCAATTGACTGTCCAACAGTCCTTTGCGAGGAAGATGAAATATCACAGCAGTCATCCTGTTGCAAAGCGGATAACTGAGGCCTTGACAACTATGTTGGTGTTAGACGTGCGTCCGGTATCCGCCGTTAGTTCACAGGGAACTAGACAATTTCTTGAGGTAGTGTGCCTCCGTTACCAAATACCATCTAGGTTGCACTTCTCTAGGCAGGCGATACCGAGAATGTACACGGACGTCAGAAAAAGACTCACCAGTGTCCTAAAAAATGCAGTTGTACCCAATGTCCACTTAACCACGGACATGTGGACAAGTGGAGCAGGGCAGACTCAGGACTACATGACTGTGACAGCCCACTGGGTAGATGTATTGCCTCCCGCTGCAAGAACAGCAGCGGCGGCACCAGTAGCAGCATCTCGCAAATCTTGAATTTGGTAGTGCAGAATTATTTAAACAACGACAGGGGCGTGCAAGAGATGCTGTCGGTGGCCAGAAGAATTGCAGGCCACTTTCGGCGTGCAGGCACCGCGTACAGAAGACTGGAGCACCACCAAAAAAACCTGAACCTGCCCTGCCATCATCTGAAGCAAGAGGTGGTAACGAGGTGGAATTCAACCCTCTATATGCTTCAGAGGATGGAGGAGCAGCAAAAGGCCATTCAAGCCTATACATCTGCCCACGATATAGGCAAAGGAGGTGGAATGCACCTGTCTCAAGCGCAGTGGAGAATGATTTCAACGTTGTGCAAGGTTCTGCTGCCCTTTGAACTTGCCACACGTGAAGTCAGTTCAGACACTGCCAGCCTGAGTCAGGTCATTCCCCTCATCAGGCTTTTGCAGAAGAAGCTGGAGGCATTGAAGGAGGAGCTAAAACAGAGCGATTCCGCTAGGCATGTGGGACTTGTGGATGGAGCCCTTCATTCGCTTAACAAGGATTCACGTGTGGTCAATCTGTTGAAATCAGAGCACTACATTTTGGCCACCGTGCTCGATCCTAGATTTAAAACCTACGTTGGATCTCTCTTTCCGGCAGACACAAGTCTGCAGGGGTTCAAAGTACTGCTGGTGAGAAAATTGTCAAGTCAAGCGGAACGCGACCTGTCAACATCTCCTCCTTCACATTCTCCCGCAACTGGGGGTGCGAGGAAAAGGCTCAGAATTCCGAGCCCACCCGCTGGCGGTGATGCAGGGCAGTCTGGAGCGACTGCTGATGCTGACATCTGGTCCGGACTGAAGGACCTGCCAATGATTACTAACATGTCGTCTACTGTCACTGCATATGATTCTCTCACCATTGAAAGAATGGTGGAGGATTATATGAGTGACCGCATCCAAGTAGGCACGTCAGACAGTCCGTACGTATACTGGCAGGGAAAAGAGGCAATTTGGAGGCCTTTGCACAAACTGGCTTTATTCTACCTAAGTTGCCCTCCCTCCAGTGTGTACTCCGAAAGAGTGTTTAGTGCCGCCGCTCACCTTGTCAGCAATCGGCGTACGAGGTTACTTCCAGAAAATGTGGAGAAGATGATGTTCATTAAAATGAATTATAATCAATTCCTCCATGGAGACATTCACCAGCAGCAATTGCCTCCAGAAAGTACACGGGGATCTGAGATGGTGGATTCCAGTGGGGACGAATTAATAATCTGTGAGGAGGGGGATGTACACAGTGAAAGGGGTGATGAATCGGACGATGATGATGAGGTGGACATCTTGCCTCTGTAGAGCCAGTTTGTGCAAGGAGAGATTGATTGCTTCTTTTTTGGTGGGGGCCCAAACCAACCAGTCATTTCAGTCACAGTCGTGTGGCAGACCCTGTCGCTGAAATGATGGGTAGGTTAAAGTGTGCATGTCCTGTTTATACAACATAAGGGTGGGTGGGAGGGCCCAAGGACAATTCCATCTTGCACCTCTTTTTTCTTTCATTTTTCTTTGCGTCATGTGCTGTTTGGGGAGTATTTTTTGGAAGGGCCATCCTGCCTGACACTGCAGTGCCACTCCTAGATGGGCCAGGTGTTTGTGTCGGCCACTAGGGTCGCTTAGCTTACTCACACAGCTACCTAATTGCGCCTCTTTTTTTTCTTCTTTGCGTCATGTGCTGTTTGGGGAGTATTTTTTGGAAGGGCCATCCTGCGTGACACTGCAGTGCCACTCCTAGATGGGCCAGGTGTTTGTGTCGGCCACTAGGGTCGCTAAGCTTACTCACACAGCTACCTCATTGCGCCTCTTTTTTTTCTTCTTTGCGTCATGTGCTGTTTGGGGAGTATTTTTTGGAAGGGCCATCCTGCGTGACACTGCCGTGACACTCCTAGATGGGCCAGGTGTTTGTGTCGGCCACTAGGGTCGCTTAGCTTACTCACACAGCTACCTCATTGCGCCTCTTTTTTTTCTTCTTTGCGTCATGTGCTGTTTGGGGAGTATTTTTTGGAAGGGCCATCCTGCCTGACACTGCAGTGCCACTCCTAGATGGGCCAGGTGTTTGTGTCGGCCACTAGGGTCGCTTAGCTTACTCACACAACTACCTCATTGCGCCTCTTTTTTTCTTTGCGTCATGTGCTGTTTGGGGAGTATTTTTTGGAAGGGCCATCCTGCCTGACCTTGCAGTGCCACTCCTAGATGGGCCAGGTGTTTGTGTCGGCCACTTGTGTCGCTTAGCTTAGCCATCCAGCGACCTCGGTGCAAATTTTAGGACTAAAAATAATATTGTGAGGTGTGAGTTGTTCAGAATAGACTGAAAATGAGTGGAAATTATGGTTATTGAGGTTAATAATACTATGGGATCAAAATGACCCCCAAATTCAATGATTTAAGCTGTTTTTTAGGGTTTTTTGAAAAAAACACCCGAATCCAAAACACACCCGAATCCGACAAAAAAAATTCGGTGAGGTTTTGCCAAAACGCGTTCGAACCCAAAACACGGCGGCGGAACCGAACCCAAAACCAAAACACAAAACCCGAAAAATGTCCGGTGCACATCACTAGTAACCAGATCACATTTCCCATTCTTATAATGGGAAATGCGATCTGACTGAATTTACTAAAATCAATTGTAAAAAAAACACTGAATGAGCCCTGTGATAATTACGCCAGCTCCAACTGTTGGAATCAAGGGATCACTGCAGATTGTGTACTTCGTACAGCTTTCTCTGCATATTGGCCCTCATTCTGAGTTGTTCGCTCGCTAGCTGCTTTGAGCAGCATTGCACACGCTAGGCTGCCGCCCTCTGGGAGTGTATCTTAGCTTAGCAGAAGTGTGAACGAAAGGTTAGCAGAATTGCGAATAGAAAATTCTTAGCAGTTTCTGAGTAGCTCCATCCTACTCCTAAATTGCGATCACCTCAGTCCGTTTAGTTCCTGCTTTGACGTCACAAACACGCCCTGTGTTCGGCCAGCCACTCCCCCATTTCTCCAGCCACTCCTGCGTTTTTACCTGGCACGCCTGCGTTTTTTAGCACACTACCTGAAAACGACCAGTTTCCGCCCAGAATCACCCACTTCCTGTCAATCACACTACGATCCCTCGAGCGATGAAAAAACGTTCCTCGAGCCTGTGTAAATCTACTAAGTTTTGTGATAAATAACTTAGCACATGTGCGTTGCATACCATGCGCATGCGCATTTTCCACCTAATCGCTGCGTTGCGAAAAACGGCAACGAGCGAACAACTCCATAGTCTGACCACCATAGGCATAGAAAGCTGTGCAGGGAGCCAGCAGTGTGATCAGTTATGTGTGTCTGCTGGACACACAAGCTGATCACAGATAAAAAATAAAATAAAAAAATCATACCTTCCCAGGGACCGTTGGTGTGGGCTCCTGGTCATCGGGGCTCCCTGTCACATCTGTGACCCCGATGCAGTAAAGTGATGCTGCAAAGCAGCAGCTCACTTTACAGCATCGGAGGTCACAGCAGCAGGAAATTTGTTCCAGTTTTTAACGCCATCTTCAGTTTATCACATCTCCCACTTTCGTACACCCAGCCCCACAGCCACACATTGGCAGTACAAGTAGTCCGAACCCAGAAGCAAAGTGATAGTGTAAGGCAAGCTATCAACTCTTATCAGAACCCGTGTCAACCCGTGTCCCGGCAAGACATTCTGACTTGCTTATGTTTTGGAAGTATTGGATCTGGTGAGGATGAGGGTGGTGATAATGATGATACCTGCAGAAATATCTAGCCACTATCTAGCCACTTCTGATTGTCTGGAATGCTTAATTCATTTGAGTCGCAGCTATGTTACTGTATGTCAACTTGCATATTCAGGTAATGTATTTGTCTTCTCTAGTTGGACTACTGCAGGATAGGAGACGTGGGGGAAGAGACAATGGGAAGGATGCATCAAACATCACATTGTGAATGCGATTTACCCCTTATTAACACCGTATGCATGAATAAGAGCTGTCCTTTGCTGTGTGGGTATCAATTAGATCCCTCTCAGTGCAACATGCAAAAAGAAGCCCATTGGATACTATTGGGTAATACCATCTAAAGATGGCAATACCCACTGGGTCCAAGCTCTGGAATGTATCGCGTTCCAGATCTTGGTGCATATGTGAAAATTGCATTTTCAGAGGTTTGAACGCAAAATGCTCTTGAATGCATCCCATCCAAGGGGAAAACCTTATTTTCACTGCCCTTTCGATGTTGTCACCTGAGTTCTCATCTTGTTCCAGATAATAAGTACATAGAAACATAGAATTTGACGGCAGATAAGAACCACTTGGCCCATCTAGTCTGCCCTTTTTTTTTTTATCCTTTAGGCAATCTCAACCCTTTTTGAACCTTAATTCTTTGTAAGGATATTCATATGCCTATCCCAAGTATGTTTAAATTGCTCTACAGTCTTAGCCTCTACCACCTCTGATGGGAGACTATTCCACTTATCCACTACCCTTTCTGTGAAGTAATTGTTCCTTAAATTTCCCCTGAACCTCCCCCCTCTCCAGTCTCAGTGTATGTCCTCGAGTTCTAATACTTCTCTTCCTTTGAAGAATGTTTCCCTCCTGAACTTTGTTAAGACCTTTGATATATTTGAAAATTTCTATCATGTCCCCCCTTTCCCTTCTCTCCTCCAAACTATACATGTTAAGATCTTTTAGCCTTTCCGGGTAAGTTTTGTGATGTAGGCCATGCACCATTTTAGTTGCCCTTCTTTGTACACTCTCTAATGTATTTATATCTTTCTGGAGATATGGTCTCCAGAACTGGACACAGTATTCCAGATGGGGACGCACCAATGACCTATACAGTGGCATTATCACTTCTTTTTTCCTGCTACTGATTCCTCTCCCTATGCAACCAAGCATCTGACTTGCCTTCCTCATTGCTTTGTTGCATTGCTTTCCTGCCTTCAAGTCACTTGAAATAGTGACTCCTAAATCCCTTTCCTCCTCAGTAGTTTCCAATATAGTACCCTTAATACTATATTTAGCCTTTGGGTTTTTGAGACCCAAGTGCATGATTTTACATTTTTTTAGCATTAAACTGTAGTTGCCACATTTTTGACCATTTCTCAAGCCTACCTAGGTCATCAATCATTTGTTTTACACCTCCTGGTGTGTCTACCCTTTTGCATATCTTTGTATCATCTGCAAAAAGGCATACCTTCCCTTCAATACCATCTGCAATGTCACCAACATGCGTACGATGCGTTGTGCATTTTCCAGCCAGTTATGGTAGACGGATTTGCTCGCACTTCCATTGGCTGCAAGTAGAATCAGTCTTTTGAGGTGAAGTGTGTGTAGTTGCTGCAAATTAAATACAGCCCTAAGTATGTTATATTCCCCATTTACTGTCTGAGAGGGGAGCTATTGGCAAATGCCTACAAGTTGGTAGGTGCATAGCGTATGTGAGCAAGGAGGTTAGTCCACACTTTGATTCAAAACCAGAGTGTTAGGCGTGGCGGTCCGTGGCGCCGCTCCGACTGTTGCCGAGCGACGGTCACAGCCGCCGCACCTCCCTCTTCGCCCGCCCGTCGCCTAGCAACGCCAGGACGCCGTGCGTGCTGTAGCTGCCGGGTCCCTGGCAACGCTAGGACGCCGGGCGTCCACAGCCGCAGGGTCCATGGCAACGGGGACGCCACTAGTGGACCGCGTTCCCCGTTGCCAGATACTGATTGTGCACGACAACTATCAATTAGGGTCTGCAGGCTGGTCTTGCTGGCTCTCCTGTTATTGGCCAGCAGGGCCTTTTTATTGGAACCAGCACATTGCAGCCTCGCCGGTGATAGCTTCCTGTATGCTGTACCTGCCCTGCAGAGTTCATTGTCCAGCGTGCTGTTATCTGGTCGATCCTGCTCCCTGTGGTCCTGAGTCCTGGAGTTCAGAAGCCGGTCGTGGGAATCTTTCCAGTTCTCTAGTCGAGTGTACCTGCAACAGTCTTGGGATTCTCGCTCGTTGGGGTTCTCTCCCGGTTTCGTGAGTAGCGGCTCCTGACGCGTCTTGCGGCTTAGGTCGCTGAGTCCTTGTGTTTATTTTGTTGCTGGTGTTTTGCGGAGGTTTCCGCTCTCACTGTCCTCCCCGGTACACGACGGTGCCGTGTAGGGTGTGGACAGTGGAACCTTTGTTGTTCTTTTTCTTTGGTGGCGTGCCGCACATATATTTAGTTTTGGGTTTCTTGGTAGCCCCTGGCTCTCTGTTTTGTTTAGTTAGAGGTCCCCTTGTTATCATCCCATCTCGGTTCACGCCTTGTCTCACATTAAGACCTGGGGGCATCGGAGTTGTGCAGACCCATTCCGCCCTTCAAACGCGGCTGCCGGAGGCCCAAGAAACCATAGTCTCGCAGGCGTGAACTGACCACGTGGGTGAAACAACGGAGGTAGGTTGCTAGGGGATACCATCACACTTGGCCATTACTTCAGCATCACGTTCTGGTGTTTTGGGGTTGCTACACTACACCTCTTTGTTTAGAGCACCAAGGCCCTCATTCCGAGTTGTTCGCTCGCAAGGCGATTTTAGCAGTATTGCACACGCTAAGCCGCCGCCTACTGGGAGTGAATCTTAGCTTCTTAAAATTGCGAACGAAAGATTCGCAATATTGCGATTACACATCTCGTAGCAGTTTCAGAGTAGCTTCAGACTTACTCGGCATCTGCGATCAGTTCAGTGCTTATCGTTCCTGGTTTGACGTCACAAACACACCCAGCATTCGCCCAGACACTCCTCCGTTTCTCCAGCCACTCCCGCGTTTTTTCCGGAAACGGTAGCGTTTTTTCCCACACGCCCATAAAACGGCCTGTTTCCGCCCAGTAACACCCATTTCCTGTCAATCACACTGCGATCGCCTGAGCGAAGAAAAAGCGGTGAGTAAAAATCCAAACTTCATAGCAAATTTACTTGGCGCAGTCGCAGTGCGGACATTGCGCATGCGCACTAAGCGGAAAAACGCTGCGATGCGAAGAAATTTTCCGAGCGAACGACTCGGAATGACCTCCCAAGAACGTAACATTATCACCGCCAACAAAAAAACAAAAAACAAAAAAAAAGGTTATTTGTATCTGGGTGGACTTGAAATTCGGCCTCATGAATCCAGCAGTATTAGGACCGAATCCTAGCCAGCTTTTGGCCAATCAGATTCAGGAACTCACTCAGATGGTTCAGGACAGAGCCGGATTAAGGCTATGGGGGGCCCGGGGTGCTTCAAACAAGGGGGCCCCTAACAGAGAGGCAGGGAGATAAACATATATATATATATATATGGGATGTATTTATGTGACCGGCGATCGGGGGACCGCCGGTTACAAAACCGACGGCTACATTTCGCTCCCTTCACAATTCCTAGAGTCGGTATGTCGACTAGAAGGGACTATTCCCACTCATATTCCCATAGAGTGGGAATAGAACCTGTGACGAGCTTGCCACTTAGCCCGCGGGGCATTTAAATGCTGAGATCCCACCTTCGGTATGGTGACCGGCGGTCACACAATACCAACATATATATATATATATATATACACATATATATACACATATAAAATGTATATATATATATATATATATATATATATATATATATCTATATCAAAGGCATGATGTCTGGCTTTCCCCGTGCATGAACAATGCTGCAGCGGTTGCCCACCGGGTGTTGCGCTGGGTGGCCGCACAAATAAATCCACAATTGTCCCAATGGTGCAGCACTCCTGGCGTCTAAGTAATACCACTGTTTTAGGCATAAGTTTGGCAATGTTTCAATGACCTTTATTAGTGTGGCACTTTCATCAATAGTGGTATTACTTAGACACCAGGAGTGCTGCACCATTGGGACACTATGTACATACATACACCTGCATATACAGTATATGTTTACACATGCACACACATTATATATATATATATATATATATATATAAACACACACACACACACACACACACACACACACACATATATATATATATATATATATATATACACACACACACACATACACCTATATATAGACACATACACCTATATATAGACACAGACACATATATATATATATATATATATATACACACTTTACCCATACACACACAACACAAAGCAAAAAATTTCAATTTAACACAGCAGCAGGTAAATAAAAAAACAACAACACACAATACCCCCAGCTTACTTTTTGATCTGCTGCTGCCAGGATCTACAGCTCGCTCCCCCACGCAACCCCTCTGGCTCCACACATCTTCCGTGCAGCCTGCGCGCCCAGCCAGTGACTGAGCCGCAGGCTGCTACTACTTCTCACCCATTGGTCGCTCAGCTGTCCCTTACTTCAGGAAGCGCCGGCGCCAGCGCTGTTAGGTTGCCACGGCAACCGACGGGGAGACGCGCGGGGTCCGGGAGGTCAGTGCTGCGGGTCGGATCGCTAACAGAGATCCGATCTGTGGCTGGCGGCGGGGGGGCCCTTTCAGAAAGGGGGGCCCGGGGTACATACCCCCTGGGCCCCCCCCTTAATCCGGCTCTGGTTCAGGATCTTACCCTTCGGGTGAGATCGCAGGAAGATCTTTTACGAGCCTCCCCGGGTATGATTCCTGAACCAAACATGCATCTTCCTGACCGCTTTTCGGGTAACCGAAAGGATTTTTTTAATTTCAAGGAAGCTTGTAAACTTTATTTTCGTTTAAGGCCCCGATCCTCTGGTACTGAGTCTCAACGGGTCGGGATTGTGATGTCTTTGCTCCAAGGCGATCCGCAAACCTGGGCTTTTGGGTTAAAAGCCGATGACGCAGCCTTGCTATCAGTAGAGATGCCTTTTTTAAGTCCTTAGGCCTTTTGTATGATGACCCTGATAGAGAAGCGTCGGCTGAGAGCCACCTGCGTGCACTTAAACAGGGAAAAAATCCCGCAGAGGCGTATTGTACCGAATTTCGCCGTTGGTCGAACGACTGTGGCTGGAACGACCCGGCTCTGCGCAGTCAGTTTCGCCTTGGTTTGTCTGAAGTTATCAAAGACAGTCTCCTTCAGTACCCCGCTCCAGAGACTTTAGATAAACTCATGGAGCTTGCTATTAAAATTGATAGTCATCTCCGAGAGCGGAGGGCTGAAAGAGGAGCTAATTTCAGGCCTAGTCCATGTGTGTATGCTTTCCCTGAGGACGTCGAGGAGCCCATGCAAATGGGTCTCTCCCGGCTGTCCCCAGAGGAAAGAGCCAGAAGGCTAAATTCTGGACTCTGCTTATATTGTAGTGGCAAGGGACATGTTGCGCGTAATTGCCCAAATAAGCAGGGAAACGCTCTGACCAAGTGAATTGTGAAGGGGTTCACTTGGGTCTGCAATTAATCTCCTCTAACGATTCCTTGTTAATTCCTGTAAAAATTTCCTTTGGTAGTCTCAGTTCGTTGGTACCGGCCTTCGTTGACAGCGGAGCTGCAGGAAATTTTATGGATCTTGTTTGGGCTCAGGCTTTGGGCATTCTGCAGATACCTTTGGATAAACGTATCACCATGCACGGCTTGGACGGTGGTCCACTTTCTAATGGGGTAATTACTCACTGCACACCTCCAGTACAACTGACAGTGGGGGGCCCTACATTCGGAGAAAATTTAGTTCTATCTTACCCATTGTCCGGCTGTTCCCGTCGTATTAGGTCACCCCTGGCTTGCCTGTCATAATCCCACCATAGATTGGCGGTCTGGGGAGATTTCCCGATGGGATTCCTTTTGTGTTAAGGAATGTATTTCCTGTCCAGTCCGGGTTGCGGCTGTCACCCCAGAGCTTATTCCTTTGGAATATCAGGACTTTGCCGATGTTTTTTCCAATGCGGATATTCTGCTTCCTCATCGGTCCTATGACTGCGCCATTGACCTAGTTCCCAGTGCCTCTCTGCCCAAAGGGAGACTATATGCCCTGTCTGGCTCGGAAACTACGGCAATGGATGATTATGTTCAGGAGAGCCTGAAGAAGGGCTTTATTAGGCCCTCGAAATCCCCATTGAGTGCAGGATTCTTTTTTGTTGAGAAAACAGATGGGTCGCTCAGACCATGTATTGATTATCGGGCGTTGAATAAGATTTCTGTAAAAAACACCTACCCCTTGCCACTGATTTCGGTACTGTTTGATCAGCTCCGTACTGCCGTCATTTTCTCCAAAATCGATCTTAGAGGGGCTTACAACCTCATCCGAATAAGATCTGGGGATGAGTGGAAGACGGCTTTCAGCACACAGTCGGAACATTATGAATACCTGGTAATGCCATTTGGTCTGTCTAATGCTCCTGCTGTATTTCAGGATCTCATTAACGATGTCCTTCGCAACTACCTAGGAAAGTTCGTAGTCATTTATTTAGACGACATTTTGATTTACTCAGAGTCCTCTGAACAACATATCCCTGTGCGACTGGTCTTTCAGAGGTTACGGGAGAATCATTTGTACGCCAAACTGGAGAAATGCGATTTCCACATCACAGAAGTGTCCTTCTTGGGGTATATTATTTCTCCAAAGGGGTTTTACATGGAACCAAGGAAACTCCAGGCAATCCTAAATTGGACACAACCCACAAACTTAAAGGCAATCCAGCGCTTCTTAGGGTTTGCAAATTATTATAGGCGTTTTATTCATACCTTCTCAGATTTAGTTGCTCCTATTGTGGCGTTGACTAAAAAAGGAGTGGACCCTTCCAATTAGTCGCCTCAAGCTATGTCTGCCTTTCTGGCCTTAAAACAGGCCTTTGTCTCAGCTCCAGTACTAAGACACCCTAACCCAGATCTCCCCTTTATTGTCGAGGTGGATGCCTCAGAAGTTGGAGTGGGAGCCATCCTTTCTCAGGAAGACCCGGAGTCTCTGGAATTACAGCCATGTGCCTTCATGTCCAGAAAATTCTCCTCCGCAGAATCCAACTATGATGTTGGTAATCGAGAATTGCTGGCAGTTAAATGGGCCTTCGAGGAGTGGAGGCACTGGCTGGAAGGAGCAGGGCATACCATTACTGTGTTCACTGACCACAAGAACCTGCAGTATATTGAGTCAGCTAAACGGCTAAATGCTCGACAGGCATGTTGGGCGCTGTTTTTTACTCGATTCAGGATTATCATCACCTTCAGGCCCGGTTCCAAGAATACGAAGGCTGATGCCCTGTCACGTTGTTTTCTTCCGCTTCACAATAACCACACGGCTACAACCCCCATTGTCTCATCGTCCGTCATCCGGGCTGGCCTCACACAGGATTTATTTACACAGCTAGTCCAGCTTCAGCAGCAGGCTCCCAGTGTCACTCCTGCAGATCGTCTCTTCGTCCCTGAATTTCTGAGAGGCACTGTTCTAGCTGAATTTCATGATAATAAGGTTTCTGGTCATCCGGGTATTACTAAAACCTTGGAGTTAGTCTCTCGCTCAGTGTGGTGGCCTAATCTTTCTAAGGACGTAAGGGAATTTGTCCTTTCTTGTCAGGTTTGTGCTCAGCACAAGATATCCCGATCGTTGCCGGATGGGCAACTCATGCCTCTAGCCATCCCTCTCAGGCCATGGTCACATATTTCCATGGATTTTGTGGTCGACCTTCCTCTTTCAGCTGGATTCCGGGTCATTTGGGTGGTAGTAGATCGTTTTAGTAAGATGGCCCACTTCATTGCTCTTCCCCGATTATCCTCCGCTCAAGTTTTGGCAGTTTTGTTTCTCCACCATGTCTTCAGGCTCCATGGCTTACCTGTGGATATTGTCTCTGACCGGGGACCACAATTCATTGCCCGTTTCTGGAAACGTTTTTGTGCCTCATTAAATACGAAACTCTCTTTAACATCTGGATACCATCTAACGGACAAACTGAACGGGTTAATCAGTCATTAAAACAATATTTACGGCTGTATTCGGGCAAACTTCAGAATGATTGGTCTGAATTTCCTCCTTTGGCCGAGTTTGCCTATAATAACTCTTGCCATTCTTCCACCAAGGAGTCTCCTTTCTTTTCGGTCCTGGACTTTCATCCTAGAGCCAATTCCTTTTATCCTCATTTTCCAGTCTCTTCGTTGACCTTAACTTCCCGTCTCAGGATGATTTGGAAAAAGGTGCACCTTGCTTTTATGAAGGCTGCCTTCCGAGAGAAAAATTTTTCGGATAGGTTCCGACGCCCATGCACTTTTAAGGTGGGAGATAAGGTGTGGTTGTCAACCCGTAACATCAAGCTCCGACAACCCTCAGCTAGATTGGGACCCAAATTTATTGGACCGTTCCTTATTGTAAAATAAGTCAATCCAGTGGCTTTTCGGCTACGGTTGCCTAGATCACTCAAAATTGGCAACACTTTTCACTGTTCTCTTCTGAAGCAATATATTTTTTCCAGGAGATTCCCTCGGAAGACTTCCCAGGGTAGACCTCCGGTGGATGTTCAGGGGCAACAAGAGTTCCTGGTGGAGAAGGTTTTAGATTCCAAGGTTTCTCGGGGCCGGATTTATTTTTTGGTTCACTGGAAAGGCTATGGCCTGGAAGAAAGGTCTTGGGTCCTGGATTAGGATTTACATGCCCCTAAATTTAAGAGATTATTCTTTCAGGAATTTCCTCAGAAACCCGGCTTTAGGGGTTCTTTAACCCCTCCTCAAGGGAGGGGTACTGTTAGGCGCGGCGGTCCGTGGCGCCGCTCCGACTGTTGCCGAGCAACGGTCACGGCCGCCGCACCTCCCTCTTCGCCCGCCTGTGGCCTAGCAACGCCAGGACACCGTGCGTGCTGTAGCCGCCGGTTCCCCAGCAACGCTAGCACGCCGGGCGTCCACAGCCGAAGGGTCCATGGCAACGGGGATGCCACTAGTGGACCGCGTTCCCCGTTGCCAGATACTGATTGTGCCTGATTAGTTGTTCGTGCAGCAGAGCAGCTGCATGACAACTATCAATTAGGGTCTGCGGGCTGGTCTTGCTGGCTCTCCTGTTATTGGCCAGCAGGGCCTTTTTATTGGAACCAGTACATTGCAGCCTCGCCGGTGATAGCTTCCTGTATGCTGTTCCTGCCCTGCAGAGTTCATTGTCCAGCGTGCTGTTATCTGGTCGATCCTGCTCCCTGTGGTCCTGAGTCCTGGAGTTCAGAAGCTGGTCGTGGGAATCTTTCCAGTTCTCTAGTCGAGTGTACCTGCAACAGTCATCTCGGGGTTCTCGCTTGATGGGGTTCTCTCCCGGTTTAGTGAGTAGCGACTCCTGCCGCGTCTTGCGGCTTAGGTTGCTGAGTCCTTGTGTTTATTTTGTTGCTGGTGTTTTGCGGAGGTTTCCGCTCTCACTGTCCTCCCCGGTACACGACGGTGCCGTGTAGGGTGTGGACAGTGGAACCTTTGTTGTTCTTTTTCTTTGGCGGCGTGCCGCACATATATTTAGTTTTGGGTTTCTTTGCAGCCCCTGGCTCTCTGTTTTGTTTAGTTAGAGGTCCCCTTGTTATCTTCCCGTATCGGTTCACGCCTTGTCTCACATTAAGACCTGGGGGCATCGGAGTTGGACAGACCTAATCCGCCCTTCAAACGTGGCTGCCGGAGGCCCAAGAAACCATAGTCTTGCAGGCGTGAACTGACCACGCGGGTGAAACAACGGAGGTAGGTTGCTAGGGGTTACCATCACACTTGGCCATTACTTCAGCGTCACGTTCTGGTGCTTTGGGGTTGCTACACTACACCTCTTTGTTTAGAGCACCAAGAACGTAACACAGAGTAGGTTTTATTGGATATAACAGGAAACATGTGATAGATGATAAACAGCAGTCAGTACGATAATGCATCAATCTCTCTTGGGCTAAGTACTGTATAACTGTAAAGCACTGTGACACTCCATTAACATAGTGACATGCTTACACTTACAGACACTTTTATAGAGGTATGTAAACAAGTACTGCACCTGGAGTCTAAACAGTCTGACCTTTAAGTTTGCTGAATAATATTTATTTAGACATTTGATGTTATAAATACAGATGAGTCATGCACAATAACACACAGTTAGAAACAGCACATACAGTAGTGATTAACCATTTAACTAAATATCAGCAGGAGGGTCATTGGGAATGAGGTCCTGGATTTGGGATATCTATTGTTTTCTTAATTTCTTATGAACTGCCCCTACATCAATTACTGACACCAATATAATATACAGTAAGCAAACCATATTATGCATATTTATGCATATTATAGGAAGCTGCACCCATGTCTTGATAGCAGATAATAGTGTGGAAACATGTATTTGTGCTGCGTATCTTACTTACTTTAAAATACACTGTATATATGCCTGAGAAAGCATTGTTGTTTAATTTCAAAATGTTTCCTTATTGCCTCTATGTACTAGGATTAAAATCAGCTGCAAACATTATCTCTACTTAATTCCGGTTACTCATTTAACATTCCTCTTACGACGTTAGTGTTAAATCTTTTCATGATTGCAGTTACGAGCGCTCTACAGAATAATCTACTAGGAAAGCGAATACTTAAACACATTAATATATTATTAAGCAATGAAGGGACACGAGCGGTACTTTATAGTATTACCTAGAGGCATGTTAAATAGTTGTTGATTTATAAGTCCTGGTGGCATAATAGTAAAGATATCAAAATATTAGTGTAAGAGCATTGGAATTGTGTGTAACCTCTGGTGAGACCTTCTCCAGGGGTGTATAAATAATATGTCTCCAAATGTCACTTATTAATTATGTAGCAGTTTCTTTAGCTCATTAGGACTCTTGCAGGAATAATTTTCTCTCTAGCAGGGGTCATCTTGGGAAATCCTGTGCCTGACTTGCCAGACACAAATAATATACATCGGTGACGGGGGGGAAAGTTATATCGTCAGAGGTCTATTAACTTCTAGGTCACATGTGTGCAACCCCCCCCCCCCTCCTCATCCGTGCAGCGCACCCCACAACCCCCCCCCCCCCCTTGTACCTATGGTCAGCGGCCATCTTTTTGGTGATATTTTCAATAAATAGTGCATGCACAGAAGATTCCAAAGGCTCTAGCACTTTGTCAAAGTCTTAGATCTCCTGCGGCCATCTTTCCAAATGTTCAGTTATTACCTGAAGTCGTAAAGTAATAGTGAATGATTTCGGATGAGAATGAATTAGGTAATTAACGGGGAAGCCTTGCCATGGTACAGTAAGTGAAAAGGACAAAACATTCAAAATAAAGCACAAATTATAAAACAGATAATCCCCTAGCAAATGGGATTCTATATAGTGGTACCAGTGCTCTGGTACTATGATGAAATTATTTTAGGTTATGTAATAATATAGTTCGATAACTGAGTATACCCCTATCATTGCTATCCTCTAGTTCCTGTGTTCAGAGAAAGGGTGATTGAACAAAGCGCTGTCCCTTGTGACCTAACACTCACACTCACGACGGTAATTAATAGTGATGTAACTTCATACTGACCCAGAAGCGTTAGCGCACAAGCGTGACCCGAATTCACACATGTGCACAGAGCTGTACCCCAGGAACCAGAACTATCAGAGGACGGGGTAGGTTCCTGAAGGCATATTAGGAAGCCCCATCAGTTCTAGGTTTATAGACGTCGTTTCCTTGGGTTGGGGCTGATATGCAAAACAAATGGTTTGAACGTCTGGATCATTTGGTTTGATTATCAAAGTCAGTCCAATACAGTAACTGCAGGTTGCCCCCATACATCTTGCAGTGTATGGAGGCACTCCTATTAGGGGGGTCATTCCGAGTTGATCGCTCGCTAGCAGTTTTTAGCAGCTGGGCAAACGCATAGTCGCCGTCCACGGGGAGTGTATTTTTGCTTTGCAGGAGTGCGAACGCCTGTGCAGCAGAGCGCCTGCAAACACATTTTGTGCAAAACAAGACCAGCCCTGTAGTTACTTATCCTGTGCGATGATTGCTGCAACAAGTGACACGGTAATGACGTCAGATACCCGATAGGCAAACGCCCAGCCACGCCTGCGTTTTTCCAAACACTCCCAGAAAACGGTCAGTTGACACCCATAAACGCCCTCTTTCTGTCAATCTCCTTGCGTTCGGCTGTGCGATTGGAATCGTCGCTAGAACCAGTGCAAAACCACAATGGACTTCGTACCCATACGACGCGCGTGCACATTGCATTGCATGCGCAGATTAGCCGGTTTTTTCACTGATCGTTACGCAGCAAACAACGGCAGCTAGCGATCAACTCGGAATGACCCCCAATGTGCAGTAAAGAAGCTTACTGCATAAGTTAATATTATGTGTTCCAGCTACAAGACAGCATAGGAAAAGAGTAATTACAGTGTTTGGAATTCTCCTATTACACATTTCGGAATATGGTTATAAAAAGGGATTTAATATAGAATAGAATGCTATAGAGTTCTTTTTATCTTTTAATTAACTATGGGTTCTTCCTGCGATTAGGATGGAGTTATAAATTGAAGTGCTTTTGCTGTATCTGTGCTCATACTTGGAAAATGTTCTTATTCTTTATATAAGCACAGAAGGAAATAGAAGTCAAATCTGTGTATAATTGCACAATCCTATCTGCACTGAAATAAACTTCTCTATTCTCTGTACTAAGGCCCTCATTCCGAGTTGTTCGCTCGGTATTTTTCATCGCATCGCAATGAAAATCCGCTTAGTACGCATGCGCAATGTTCGCACTGCGACTGCGCCAAGTAACTTTGCTATGTAGAAAGTAATTTTACTCACGGCTTTTTCATCGCTCCGGCGATCGTAATGTGATTGACAGGAAATGGGTGTTACTGGGCGGAAACACGGCGTTTCAGGGGCGTGTGGCTGAAAACGCTACCGTTTCCGGAAAAAACGCAGGAGTGGCCGGAGAAACGGTGGGAGTGCCTGGGCGAACGCTGGGTGTGTTTGTGACGTCAACCAGGAACGACAAGCACTGAACTGATCGCACAGGCAGAGTAAGTCTGAAGCTACTCCAAAACTGCTACGAGGTTTGTGATCGCAATATTGCGATTACTTCGGTCGCACTTTTAAGAAGCTAAGATACACTCCCAGTAGGCGGCGGCTTAGCGTGTGTAACTCTGCTACATTCGCATTGCGACCGATCAACTCGGAATGAGGGCCCAAGGCAGTGCCTAAATCAGAGGTTCTCAAACTCGGTCCTCGGGGGCACACACAGTGCATGTTTTGCAGGTCTCCTCACAGAATCGCAAGTGAAATAATTAGCTCCACCTGTGGACCTTTTAAAATGTGTCAGTGAGTAATTAATACACCTGTGCACCTGCTGGGTTACCTGCAAAATATGCACTGTGTGGGCTCCCGAGGACCGAGTTTGAGAACCTCTGGCCTAAATCATCCAGTGTGATATAAAATCTATTGGCCTACCTCAGCCCTCACTGGTAAACCTGTTATCGTGATCATCGGTAGATTATTTCATCGCGTTTCATTTACAAAGAATTATGTACTTGCATAAAATCCAATTTAAAATCCTTGGTGCTCTTCTCATTGCGCATACAATAGTAGCAATGTACTTTGAAATGTCTAATCTTTATTTTGTCCATTTAAAGGCGATGAAAAGCTAAATGGGAACTCCATCTTCACAGTGCGCTATTATCCAAGCACATTTTATCACTGTCATATTATTGCCCTAAGATATAACAGCCTATCTACTATTTACTGTAGATACGACGCACAGACCCCAGTTTACAGATTGTAAATTCAAGAACAACCGAGGGAACATTAGAATTATCACAGTGAGCAATGTACAGCAATGGGCACAGTACTTTGTCAGATATTGCTGTAAGGTTTTGGGTTGGGTATGCGAGTGATCCTGTCTGTGGGTGTGTATAAATCCGTAGACACATGGGGGTGGTCCTGTATACGCCCATAAAACAGATTATTCAGGTGCACAGAAATTGTTACCTCAGTTACAGCCCGAGATTGGCCAACACATTTCCAATACTTTTTTGTAGAGGTGTGGTGCACTGACCCCATTGTTTTGGTTTTGGATCTGGATTAATTTTTATGTTTTGGCTCGGTTTTCGCAAAACCACCATCATATGTTTTGGTGTTGGATCTGTATTTTTTTTCAAATGCTAAAAACAGCAAAAACCATGTAATTTGGGCCCATTTTTGTTCCTACAATATGAATAACCTCCACAACATTAATTTCTAGTCAATTATGGCCACCTCGCAGCTCATAATATTGTTTACACCAATATTGGCCAAAGGCTGCAGCGAACTAGCTGATTACTATGCAGTGGCACAAACACACAGCAATGAAATGCAAAAGGTGGTATATCCTGGGTGCCCCCTTACAGTGGCTAAAATGTAACAATATAGATTTGCTGTCTAAACCAGACTGAATAGGTACTTCCACTTATATGATAATGAGTACCAGTATTGAAACAATAAAAACATGTATGTTTAATAAGACATAATATACATAAATAGGGATAAACGGTCCCAATAGTTCATAAAACAAAGCGTACCAGAATGGTAGCAAAGGAGCCGCAGGTGGTATAAATGGCAGGGTGGTCCAGACTTCACCCTGCTCTGGCTCCTAAGCTTACCAATGAAGTTCTGTCAGCAGTTGTTCTGGTTCCAGTGTGTCAGTATCCAGTAGCCACACAGCAGTTTATAGCGCATCTATAAAACATTGCCGCACTGTAGTGGCAGAAAAGAAAAGTGGTGAACGCTGGATTTTGTACCTCACTAGTTGCCTTTTCACTGGCTCAGCTTATGCTGAGATTCTCTGCTGTGTGCTGCTCCCCGCAGTGTCGTGCTGCATGTCATGCTGGAGATTCCCTTTGTCCTAATCCTGCCAGCTCCGATGTGTAGGCAATGCCATTTTTTAAAAGGTCCGCTGGCCGCAGTTCCACGAATGGAGTTGCTGCTGCCACCAACCAAGAGCCAGCAGTCCTATATAAGTTCTTCCTGGAGGACTGATTGGTTGCCAGTATGACATTGTTTACTCCTGAATACCTGTCAGGATTCTGATTTTGTCTGTCCCCGGCGGGGACGCTAGTGGGTCAGTGTTGGTGTGACGTAATACACGAGGAGACCGAAGAATAGTCCTGCGCATAGGCGCTGATATTTATTATGTCACAGGGATCACAAAGCAATTGAATAACAGGTGCAGTGGAATGCAATTGCAGTGGAATGCAAAACCAGAAATAACAGGAAATAAATATTCAAAAGTCACTGGTAACTATGATTGAAACAAACAGAACTCCGGTAATTGTAAACAGCACACAGTCTCAGTATAACTCAGGATGAAATAACTTTGGAAAAACAGAACTCTGATAACTGTACAGTCTCTATGAAGCACAAGTCCAGATAGCCTAACAGGCTTAAGCAGGAGACAGTCTCTAAGCAAATAGATGTTAACTGCTGAGATGCACAGATGGTAACTGATAATGAGTGCACAGGTAGATAATGATAAAACACCTGAGGAGAGTCTCTTACTGCTGGTGGATTGTGGCTGGCTGTGGCTGGAGTTTGTAGTTCCACAGGAACACTGGAACAGGGAGATGACTTGGAGATGCCAGAAATAGAAGACTGCTGGAAACAAGGATTGAAGACTGGAACCTGGAACTGGAACGGAACTGGAACTGCTGGGACCTGTAGTTCCACAGGTCCAATACACAGGGGTATCTCTGCAGACAGATGACTGCAAACAGGAGACTTTTTTTTTTTTTTTTTATTAAACCATTTAGGTTAGTAAACATAGTCATCTACAATACAGATTTAGACAGTAAACAAATCATCAGCATGAATTTTTTTGAAAAACAACAATTATTATTATTAAAAAAAACATCTGTTCATAATCAAAAAACAATATACAACTTAACACATACCCACAATATTAGGCTATCAATCTTCGTTAACATATCTAACCACATGCCTCCATTTCTTAACTTTCCAAACTCCCTCAGCATCAAGCTCTTTTCTTCCTTTCCTATCTCTCAGATAATAGACATATAACTTACCCAATACCATTCTAACACACTCATTCACAGACCAGCACTCACTCCTAAACACACACAGATTCCTTGCATTCCACAAAACTTCCATCACACAGCTCATGATCAACCACAAAAGTCTCTCTTTTCCTCTATCACATGCTCCCATACCAAATAATGCCACCTTCCATCCAATATACCTAACACCAGTAATCTCTCTACACAAGCCACCCAAACACTTCCATACATCATTTGCAAAACCACAATTCCACATTACATGCATCACTGTTTCAGTATTATAACAATTGTCTCTCGGACAGACATCTGAAGCTACCAAGTCTCTTTTTTTCATAAACACTCTCACTGGCAACCCCTCATGCATACACAACCATACAATCTCCTTTTGTGTATTTGACATACCATATGAACATAGCCTCTTCCATATAATCACAGCTTCACTTGAGCGCATATAATTGATATTACAAACTATCTCTCTATCTTTTATAACTTTCATAACCTTCTTTCTGTCTTTAAACCCACTTAAAGAAATATTCAAAAGATCTTTCTTTTTAATGAAAACTTCAATTACATTGTACCACCACGGACTGCTAAACGCCACAGGTACCTTCAGGTCCCTTTTGATCCACCCTAAACCATACCAAGTCCACCCAGCCATATATCTCACCATACAGGCAGTTTTACTCCCCTTCCCCATTAACTCTACAATAACACGAATATAATTAACATACAAAAAGATTTCAATATCAGGGAAATCCAACCCACCCTTCTCTCTTGCCTTTATCAACACTTCACGTTTCAAACGTTCCATCTTCCCACCCCAAACAAACATGAAAAGAACTCTGTTTATTTTCTTGATCTCCAGCACAGACGGAGGAAAAACACATGCCAGAAACAATAAAATAGGTAACACCACACTTTTAATCACCAACACTTTCCCAAACACTGTCATCTGTCTCATCTTCCAAAAATCCACCTTCTTCTGTACCCTCTTACTACATTCTTCCCAACTCACACTCCCTTTCAAATCATCCTCAAACACCACACCTAATATTTTAATCCCTTCACTCACGCTCATAATCCCTTCCACACTGCAACTTTCATCCCCAAAGCACTTCAATTTTGTTTTACACCAATTAACTTTAAATGCAGAAGCACTGCAAAAGAAACTAACCAGTAATTTAACTCTTCTCAATTCTGCAACACTCTTACTCACAACCGCAACATCATCCATATACCCCAATACTTTCACCATCCTACCTCCACTACCTGGTACCAACACCCCCCCTACAACTTTATCTCTCCTAATCATCTGTAATAATGGTTCAATAACACAAATAAACAAAATAGCTGACAATGGACATCCTTGTCGTACTCCTGACCTAATCACTACTGACAATGCTAAATTCCTTTGTCGTATAAACAACCCTTTATGAAGTCTAAGAACACTGTACGCTGTTTACTTAAGAAGTACCGTAATGGTACGCTATTTGCGTAACGATCGCTCAGCAGTAAGCGAGACGCTCAAGCGTCACGTTCGCTCACGGCCCAGTGATCACAGGACACGTTATTGGTTATGACTAGAGTAATGATTCGCTGTAGCGTAGCGTACGCTCGAGACCACGAGGAGGTCACCAGCGATGCAGACGCTCACAGCACTATACTTCGATATTAAACCTTTCAACAATGATATACACAGAATACCTTAATGTGAGTACAGGGTGTAAGTGCAACCTTGTGTAACCTGACTAACTACAAAGCTGCTTGAGCGTCACCGACGCTCAAGTGAACACTTAACACTATAGAAAATACACAGATACTGGTTTAGGTTCCAAAGCCTATTAACTGTATTATATCTAATATATTTGTAAAAGGGGATAACAGTACAAATGATACACTACAATATAACAGAGACTTCCTAACCACAGAACTAAACAATAAATACAAAAAGACAATACTACACTGACCTAAATGCAATACAATACAATACTATCTAATACAATACAATACTAGCCTAGTCTAGGGGAGATATGAGAGAACAGAACAGGGAGAGAGAGAGAGAGAGAGAGAGATGAGAGAAATTGGCTCACAGAAAGACAATGATTACGGAGAGAAAACTTACGCACCAGGGGAAACGATCGCATGCGCCTGGACATCCAGCACCCGATTTTCAGCAATGAGAACCGTTGAAGAGTGAGAGCTGGATGTGGTCGGCCTGCCTATTTATGCCCCACACACAATGCAATCTCCTGGTCCTACAATCCCATTGTCCATTGGCCGAAGGAATTCGGCCCTGCATCATAACAAAAGGTCATAGGGTGATTCATACAGGTGGGCTGTGACGATTTCCAACAGCTCAGGTGGGTGGGAAACTGGGTTTCCCGCCGCATACCTGAGTATGTGTAAATAATAGAAATGGACATAAACTTCTTATGTCCATAACTATTCGCACGAGCGATTAATACGCTCCAAACCAACACCGGAATATTACTAATTAAATACTCTTCCGATGGGTACCAAACACGGCTGTATGATTCCTGTCAGACCCTTCGCACGATACAAAGAGGGATTCCTTTAAACAGGGACCTTCTATTTTAACCAAACTTTCAGAATCTATCAAGGGGACCATGATCTACAAACTACATTAATTGTGAAAATATGTAACGAATGAGTCGCACGCTACGACTACATAAACTCTACCGTAAATACGCATACCGCGCCTGCGAGTGCACGCTATTGCGGGTATGCGCCTTCACGGGAGAGCATACGCATGCGCAGCGCGGACCAGTGTGCGGTGCAAATATGGCAATGTGCATAGAGACATTTTTCTGACTTTGACAGTCCACCCTTTGGCAGTCAATAACAACTGCCACCTTCTAAAATATTTAAGGAGAAAAATGTAAGTCAGGGGTTAATTGATTTCCATGGTTGGGTAGGGGAGAAGAGTGGAGTAGGTGTGAAGAGGGTATGACCTAGTGAGAAAGCAGAAGCATGTGTGTATGAGTCCATGTTTGGAGGGTCATGTATCATCGTGCCGTACGTGTGGTAAATCAAGCTTCGAGGTATTGCGAAGTATACATTTGAATTCCTTCTTATCCTGTGGTACAGGTCTGTGGATGGGCTGTCAAACTCTACCGAGCTCATTTCGGCTGTGGTTGTAACAAAATGGGGATGCACATTTTAGTTGATGATACATGAATGGGGGAGGTATGTGGTTGCTGATATCTGTGCCTGTATTCCCTATCGTCTATGTGTGTCGTTACCTGAGGGTTGTAGGGATGAAGATAAAGAACACTTACGAAAAATGCAATGATATTCTATGTCAGGGAAATGTACATCTGTTGTTGAAGTTGTGTTCGGTATCTGTTGAGAGTCGTCTTCTTTGCGCTGTATTGCTCCTTGGGCATGAGCAAATAGCTTTGTCTGAGCCATCAGATTTACAAAAATGTTGGGCTAGCGTGAGTTTAAAAATACTAGGGAAACTGGGGATCCATGGCAAAGTTCATCAAGTGTCCATATTTAAAGTTGTCAAATCTTCTTCTTTGGTCAATCCGTTGTCTGTATACATCTCGTCTCGTCAGCTTCCTCGTCCAAGGGGGTCTTTGTATCTTGGAGAAAAACAGAAAAACAGGTGAAAGAAACGGACCGTATAATCGCATTTTCATCACATTCTGGTTTCTATCATTGGGTCATAAATCAAATCCAGGTTAATTACGGTTTCCTCACTCCTCAAGCTCATCACTTTTGTACTTTGTTTGCACCTCATTAAAGCCTGCCCGCATCTAAATATCAATCCAATCGATATAACGACACCCAAGATACATAGTAGAAACTTTCCAACATCCATTATGACTCCTTGAGCCCAGTCTCCCAAACCGGAGAACCAATTTCGCGGGTTCAACCATGACACCCAACCAGTCAGCTCATTACCTACAGCAGCAAGGGTGAGATTGTGTTTTCGACGAAATTCCCACTTCAATTGGAGAATATCGTCCATCTTTTGGTCTATGACCTCTACCGGATCCTCGGTGCTATTTGTGATATACGTGCAACACTTTATGCCGTACTGTGTTGCCAATGTAACACAATATCCGCCTGTTACTGCTGTAAGATAATTAAGAACCATCCTATGCTGAACTAGTTCTGTTTTGTAAGCTTGAAGTTCTCTTCCAGTGTATCTAAACGTGTCATCATACATTTCAGTGATATTATCTAACAAATTGGCGAGTGCGGAAATGTATCTATAATTCATCACACCTCGAGCGGTGCGAGTGAAATCTAACGCTACCAGAACCTGAATCCCGGTGGATTCATGGATAAGATCAGAGGCCGGATGCTCTAACCTTTCTGACAGTTGTCTTTTAACTCGGTGCTCGTAATGAGTGTGAGTATAAGGAGCTTGGGCACCACGGTGTATGTCCTTCATTTTGTCATGTGTAACAGTCATCACTTCAGGCAATACTTTTCCAATATAACACAATCCTTCAGAGTTTGGGGCAAGCCACTTGTACGCCTTTCTCCCGCATATGAAATATGCATCATCGGGGAGAACATAAGGGACGGAGAAGGACATGACCATGTTACAAACCTTCCAGGTGAAATCTCCTGACCCTAATTCTTCCAACTGCTTAATGCACGTATCAGTTTGTGCGATATGTGCACAGTATCCTGGTGATACCTCTCCAACTCTAGTAATCCTATTTCCTAAGGTATATCGATACCGAAAAGATTTTCCTCTACTGGCTATATGGCGTACGAGCTCTGTATCTGTAGGCATTCTATCTGCTCTGTGTGAAAAGGTCATGGTAAGGTTGCTCCATGACACTTCCCAATTTCCCGGTTTTCTGGGATTGGAGATGTTAAAACATATGAGGGACCTATCCACATGGTATTGGTGGAGCTTCAAACTAGGAGGGCTGGAGATGTTAAACCTCCGGTCCACCGGTCTCCCACCACTTAGCTCAAGTACCTCCCCTAACGTTAAAGGAAATGGTACTAGCCCTGATTTGCTGTGACCCTGAGGTACTTGAGAGCATACCCAACAATCTGTTTGGTTTAACACGTTACCCACTAAGGAGTGATAGTCACTCAATGGATGCCGGTCCATATGGATATTAAAACTGGATTGGCATTTCTTTATGCATCCATCTTCAACCAGATTATCACAGAGCCTACAGATACAATTTTCTTCAGCTAACAATCCATCACAATTTCTTCTATCGGATCGTTTTCTGATACTCGCCTTTGCTTGTTGGTTTGGTTGATCTTGGAAAACTGCGCCTCCATCATCATAATCGGAACCCATTCCAGAACCTCTTTCGACCTCTATGGTACTCTCGCCGGAACAGACTGCTCTGGTCAACATCATGGTTAACATCAGAATCCGGATCACAGTCTCTTGGGGCAAGTCCATCTTTGAGGAGGAAATAGAGAAGAATGAGAAGGGGGAAAAAAGAAATTTTAAGGGAGAGGGGCTGGGAAGTGGAGAAAAACAATAAAAGGGAGAGGGTGTTACAAGCTGTGGTTGCAGCTTGTTTCTGTTTTCGTGTCTGTGAGACCAATGTGTCAGGTTTTTTTTTTGTATCCCTTGTTCTGGATAGTCTGAATTTTGGGGTCTTTTGACCCCTCCTCAAGGGGGGGGTACTGTTATGAGCCACGGCTGTGGCTCATTCCTGTTTTGCAGTTTTGTTCTGTATTTCATGTTATACTTCTGTTTATGTTCCCCGTGGGTGTCATGGGGTGCTCGGAGCTCACCCTTAAGGAGGGGATACTGTTATGAACCACAGGTAGTGGTTCATTCCTATTTTATGTTTATTTAGTTGTCTTGCATGCCAGGATTTCCCATTGCTCTGTTTTGGATTACTCTTGTCTGCTGCCGCTGGTGAGTCTGTGCAATTGCAGCTTGTTCCCATGTGTTCAGCCTCATCTGGCTGCTGATTGCATCTTGTCAGCTTAGTCGTGCAGCAG
Source organism: Pseudophryne corroboree (assembly GCF_028390025.1). Taxonomy (NCBI): domain Eukaryota; kingdom Metazoa; phylum Chordata; class Amphibia; order Anura; family Myobatrachidae; genus Pseudophryne; species Pseudophryne corroboree. Next base: position 92,838,749 of record NC_086445.1, on the reverse strand, counting down.
GCCAGCTGCAAGAGATAATTAATTAGGCCTCTCTGATATATGCTGGCTCACTGCAGTTAGCAGATGCTGATGATATTCCTTGGTTTGCAGTCTGCTTTAAGTTTGAGCTGGTTCCTGTCAGTCCCTGTGTGGATTCCTGTGTCAGTCCCTGTGTGGATTCCTGTGTCAGTCCCTGTGTGGATTCCTGTGTCAGTCCCTGTGTCTGATCCCGTGTCCTACCCTGAGTTCCAGTGGATTCTGCCTGTCCTCCAGTTCTGAAAGTCGGTGTCGGCAGCTTCCTGTTTGCCTATGTCAGTTGCAGAAAGTATCCAGTCCTGCTCAAGCCGGTTGTTCCTGTCCTCAGTGGTCCTGTACTCAGAGATTTGTCATCTTTTCCTGGAGTCTGACTGAGCACCTTTAACATCTTGTGGTGTTCGTGAGTCACGGCGCAGCCGTGTGTTGCGGCTTGTCCGCTTACTGTTTATTATTTAGTATATTTGTGTCCTGGAGCTTTTGCGGAGGATTCCGCTCTCCCTGATCCACTCTGGTATCCAGCGGTGCTGGATAGGAGTAACGGATCAGTGGATCTTTGGTTGTCCTTTTCCCTGGCGGCTAGTCCGCACATACCTTTTGATTTAGTTAGTTAGCTTGTAACCCCTGGCCTGGTTGCTTAGTCAGAGGGCCCCTTGTTATCACCCTGTCTCGGATTTCCCTTTGTCTCCCATTAAGACCTGAGGGGGCATCGGGGTTGGGCAGACATAATCCGCCCTTCGAACGCGGCTGCCATGGGCTCAAGCAACCATAGTCTCGCAGGGGATTTCTGATAACACGGGCGAGACAACGGAGTTAGGGCGCCAGGGGTTACTAGGCTTTCCTGCTCCCACAACCAGCATATCTTCCCAGTACTCTGACCTCAGCCATACGATCTCCGCTGGTCTGGAGTACGGGAATCATAACATTATCATCAGCCTCTGCTAACTGCAGTGAGCCAGCATATATCAGAGAGGCCTAATTAATTATCTCTTGCAGCTGGCCTGCTGCACGACTAAGCTGACAAGATGCAATCAGCAGCCAGATGAGGCTGAACACATGGGAACAAGCTGCAATTGCACAGACTCACCAGCGGCAGCAGACAAGAGTAATCCAAAACAGAGCAATGGGAAATCCTGGCATGCAAGACAACTAAATAAACATAAAATAGGAATGAACCACTACCTGTGGTTCATAACAGTATCCCCTCCTTAAGGGTGAGCTCCGAGCACCCCATGACACCCACGGGGAACATAAACAGAAGTATAACATGAAATACAGAACAAAACTGCAAAACAGGAATGAGCCACAGCCGTGGCTCATAACAGAGGGGAGTCGACAACTGCTTTCGGTCTTCAAGGTTCAGGTGCCGCCTCAGTCCTCCTGGAACAGACACTCCAGTGATACAACCTCTACCGTCTGTTCCTTATCACGGGACTTCTCTGGATCAGCAACCTTTTTGCAGTGGGACGAATGGACCCAAGTCTCTCTCTCAGCAACCTTCAATGCTGTGGTGCTAGTCAATAAGACCTGGAATGGTCCTTCCCATCTATCAATAAGACAACCTGAGCGTAGAAAATTTCGTATCATTACATAATCCCCAGGTTCAATGTCATGACAATTACTATCTGGTAAATCAGGAATCACCAACTTCAGATTATCATTTTGACTCCTCAACTGCTTACTCATGTTAATCAAGTACTTTACAGTTACTTCATTGTTACATTTCAAATCATCCTGAGGGTTAATCATGACGTGCGGTTGTCGACCAAACAAGATTTCAAAAGGGGACAGATTAAGAGGGGACCTGGGAGTGGTTCTGATGCTATACAAAACAATGGGTAAAGCTTCTGGCCACGTTAATCCTGTCTCTGCCATTACTTTACTCAATTTATTTTTAATAGTGCTGTTCACTCTTTCGACCTTCGCGCTCGCCTGTGGACGGTACGGAGTGTGCAGCTTGCTATCAATACCCATTAATTTACACATTCCTTGAAAGACATCACCTGTAAAATGGGTACCCCTATCACTTTCAATGATTCTAGGGATACCATATCTACATACAAATTCCTGCACAATTTTCTTAGCTGTAAACATAGCGGTATTTGTAGCTGCTGGATAAGCTTCGACCCAATTCGAGAAAACATCTATACAGACAAGTACATATTTCAAATTTCGACATGGGGGTAATTGAATGAAGTCAATTTGTATTACCTGGAAAGGGCCGCCGGCAGGTGGGATATGGGATGGTTCTGTAGGTATTGCTTTTCCAATATTCTTTCTCAGACAGGTAAGGCATGACATTGCTCTTTTACCCGCATGAGAGGAGAATCCTGGGGCGCACCAGTATGTTCTTACCAATTTGCACATCCCCTCCCTGCCTAGATGAGTCAGCCCGTGAGCTGCTTCAGCCAGACATGGAAGGTATGCCCTGGGGGCCACCGGTTTACCATGTCCATCCGTCCAGAGCCCTGAGGACTCCTGGCCATATCCCTTTGCCTTCCAGACTGCTCTTTCCTGTGTGGAACACAAATTCTGCATCTCACACAACTTTTGTGTGTTGATGGTATTAAATACCATCAGTTGTGTGGTGTCTGTCTGTATGGGGGTAGCAGCTGCAAGCTTTGCGGCTTCGTCTGCTCGGCTGTTACCAAGTGACACTGGGTCTTGACTATATGTATGTGCTTTACATTTGATAACAGCCACTCTGTCGGGTTCCTGTATCGCTGTTAGAAGCCTTTTTATGTGAGCTGCATGCGCTATCGGTGTACCAGCCGCCGTCATGAAATTTCTGAGCCGCCATAGGGCTCCGAAATCATGGACTACCCCGAAGGCGTATCTAGAATCGGTGTAGATATTGGCTGACTTACCCTTAGCCAATTCACATGCTCTGGTTAGGGCGACCAGTTCAGCAACCTGGGCTGAGTGAGGTGGGCCTAGCGGTTCCGCTTCTATGGTGCCTTGGTCATCTACGACTGCGTATCCAGTACACAAGTCTCCCGAGTCTGACTGTCTGTGACAACTACCGTCCGTGTAGAACGTGAGTTCTGCATCTTCCAGTGGATTGTCACTGATGTCAGGCCTTGCGGTAAAATTTTGGGTCAAATATTCCATACAATCATGTGTATCTTCCTTTGCATTAAATCCTCCTTCCCCATCACTCTCACCTTCCACCCTTTGTGCCTGACCAGGCACACCTGGGAGAAATGTTGCAGGATTTAATGCACTGCATCTCCTTATGGTGATGTTTACTGGGGCCATTAATGCCAATTCCCATCTTGTAAACCTTGCTGATGAGACGTGTCTGGTTTGGGCAGAATTCAATAAGGCAGATACCGCATGCGGTGTATGGATTGTGAGGTTGTGGCCTAGCACGACATCTTCGCTTTTTGTCACTAGCAACGCTATCGCCGCAACGCTACGCAAGCATGTTTGGAGGGATCGCGCTACCGTATCTAGCTGAGCGCTGTAATATGCAACTGGCCTGCTGGCATCACCGTGTTTTTGTGTTAGTACACCTGCTGCGCACCCAGCACTTTCTGTTCCGTATAGTTCAAAGGGTTTCCCATAGTCTGGCATACCTAGTGCTGGTGCCTGCGTTAGGCATTGCTTGAGTCTCTCAAATGCTGTTTCAGATTCGTCTGTATGCGAAATCCGATCAGGTTTGTTTGAAGAGACCATTTCCTGCAGAGGTAGCGCCAATATGGAAAACCCTGGGATCCAATTACGGCAATACCCACACATTCCTAGAAACGTCCTGATCTGTTGCTGGGTTTGTGGCAGTGTCATGTCTCTAATGGCTTGGATTCTATCAGCGGTCAGGTGTCTCAGTCCTTGTGTTAGACAGTGTCCCAAATATTTTACCTTAGTTTGGCATAATTGTAACTTGTCTTTGGAAACCTTGTGACCTGTGTCTGAAAGATGAAACAGGAGCTGTTTCGTATCCTTCAGGGATGCCTCCAATGAATCAGAACACAGTAGTAGATCATCCACGTACTGTATCAACACTGATCCACTCTCCGGTTGGAAAGACTGTAAACAATCATGCAAAGCCTGAGAAAATATACTTGGACTATCTATGAAACCTTGGGGTAACCGAGTCCACGTGTATTGGACTCCTCTGTATGTGAATGCAAACAAATATTGGCTGTCAGGGTGCAGAGGTACCGAAAAGAATGCGGAGCAGAGGTCAATAACAGTGAAAAATTTGGCAGTGGGAGGAATTTGCATTAGGATGACAGCTGGATTAGGCACTACGGGGAACTGACTCAACTATTTTGTTAATCCCCCTTAGATCCTGCACTAGCCTGTAACCCCTCCCCCCACTCTTTTTAACAGGGAAGATGGGACTATTTGCTGTGCTGGACGTTCTTACTAGAATGCCCTGTTGTAGCAAGCGCTCTATTACGGGAAAAACTCCTAACTCTACCTCTGGCTTCAGAGGATACTGTGGGATTTTTGGAGCTATCCTACCATCTTTTACTTGTATAACTACTGGAGCTACATTTGCCATTAATCCAGTGTCCTGTCCATCTTTTGTCCAAAGTGACTCTGGTATCTGAGATGTCATCTCTTCTACTTGGGATGGATTCCTATTTGTCATAATGGAATGTGACATTAATTTTGATGGGGAGTCTAACATGTCTCGTACTTCCTGAGCGTGATTCTCAGGGATGTCCAAGAATACACCTTCAGGAGTACAATAAATGACGCAACCCATTTTACATAGTAAGTCTCTACCCAGGAGATTAGTTGGTGCCGATGCAGCCAGCAAAAAGGAATGCTTGGTATGCAAAGGCCCTATTGTAATCTCGGCTGGTTTGCTAACAGGGTAGTGCTGGACTACTCCTGTTACTCCCATGGCTGGAATTGTCCTACCAGTGGTTCTCATGCCCACTGTCGAATTTATCACTGACTTGGCCGCCCCTGTGTCTACAAGAAAGTTTAAAGTTTTACCAGCTACATTGATTGCAATTTCTGGTTCGCTTCCAAGACTAGCAATCAACTTAACTGGGTGCAGATTACAGGTATGGCCACACCCCTATTGGGTATGCTGACCTCCCTGAATCCCGTTGGCAGCAACTACTTGTGAGGGGGTTAGCTGGGAACTACCAGAGGCATGCCAATCTCTGTTCGGGGGATATCTTTTTGTTTCCCCTGTATGTGGCTCAAAACTCCGCCTCTGTGGACCCTGCTCCCAATGTCGTGTGTTGTGTTGTTGTCTAGGGGGTTGAAAAGATCTTTGTACATTCTTTGTTCTACATTCTCGTGCAAAGTGTCCCGGTCTGTTACAAGAAAAACATGTTATTACACTTGCCTTACCCACAGGATTCGGTGGTACATACGCAGGCTGCCTTGTGGTCAGCGCCTGTATACTTACGGACATCAACTTTTCACTTTGCGACTCCTTGTGTCTAGTGATGTTTTTGTCGTGATCAATAGCAGCCTCTCTCAATGTGGACACTGACAGACCTCGCCAACATGGCTGCGTGGTCTGTACCCTAGCTTTTAATGTTTCTTTCAAACCATCCATCAGTACAGATACTGCTACTTCTCGATGGTTTGGGTTGGTCTTAATGTCTTCTATACCAGTGTATTTTGCTATTTCTGATAGTGCCCGGTGGAAATATTCTGCTGCCGTTTCGGACTCCTTTTGTTTAATGGAGAATATTTTATTCCATTTAGCAACGGCTGGGAAATACTCCTTTAGCTGTAAATTTATCCTTTTTACATTATCCTGGTCGTACACATCTGTAAGCGGTACATCTTTATCCAATGCACAGTCAGCTAAGAATTGAGTTGCATCGACATTGGAAGGTAAGCAAGCTCTTAGCACTATCGGCCAATCCTTATTATTGGGCTCTAAAGTGTTTCCTAGATCCCTGATGTATTTCTGGCTTGCCACTAAATCTTTTCTGGGGTCTGGGAATTCAGACACTATGGTCCTTAATTCCATTCTAGTGAACGGGCAATACATGGCAATGTTCCTGACGGGTGTGGCTCCTGATGCATCTGTTTTCCCATTGGGAACTACTATCACCTTTACAGGAGCAATTCTAACAGCCTCTTCCTGTGTAGATTCTACTGCTTGTTGTGGTACAATTGTTTCAGTGTAGTGCATGGTGCCGTACTTACCCGTTGACACGACCTCACCTATCCCTCCGCTAGGGGCTTTCACTAATCTCGTGGGTGTCGCGGTGCCTACTGTGGTCTCTGCTATGGTGGCTGCAAGAGAGAGAGCTGAAATTGTTGCTGAATCGTCTTCTTGATCACACTCCTGAGGAAGGTTCAAAACAGGGTACATCTTGCACGGGTTAATACTTGCATGAGTTATTTGGTTAACATCATTAACATTTACAGGGTTACTAAGAGTTTGTGTTTTACAACCCAGTGCGTTTCTCTCCGCAATCAACTTCTCTCCTGCAATGTATGGTGGAGGAGGAGCTGTGGCTATCAGCTTCCTGACTGCCCCAGATCCTGCCGCCAGAGCCAAACCTCTCTGTATCTCACCTTCCTGGTGCCATAACTGTAAATAATCATGATGTTGAATTCGTCTCTTTGTTGATTTTACGAGACATATCCTCCTCCTTAAATTTTGTAACACTTCTGGACTAAAGCTACCTATTCTTGGGAATTTGTCCCTGTCTTGTACAGTCATTCTCTCCCATTCATCACATAAAGATTTGGTGTGAATTCCATATTTTTCACACATTACATATCGTGCCGACCCAACTGGTCGGTTCACAGAATCAACCTGAACCAGGGTTGATCGCCCCCTACCTGAGCAACTGGCCCCCATAGTCTGCAGGTGTTGCTTAGTCCTCCTTGGATCTCTGTATCAAGGTTTTCAGCAAGCCTTTTCAGACAACCAAATTACTCCACAGTAGGCCGGCGGTGGCGGTTTACCGAGTACCCCACTCACTCGCCCACCTCGACCAATACGACCTGATCACACCGACGTGGTGCTGGCGTACTCGATACAGGGCCCCTATGGAACCTTCAGTTTACTGGAACATATGAGGGTTACCCGCAGGACACTTACTCTTTCCAGTAAAGGTGGGGTTGTTAGATAGTTCCTGAGTGACCAGCGAACTTCCCTTCCAAAAATAAAAAATTACACAAATCACGTCAGAATGTACAAATAGCGTTTGTGACCACTTTACTCTAATGGTATTAGGTCAGATTACTAACTACTGCACACAATTACGTGCGGTCCAATCGTTCAGTACACAAGCACTACTTGTTATGTACTGAAAGATCAATGGAATCGATGTTTCAGGCCGCGATTCCTTCAGCACGAACTTATGGCCTATATGGGTTCTGCACCAACACCCCAGGCGTTGTGCCACTGGACTTTTATAGCGGACCTTTTACCTTACGACCTCCTGGTCTTGTTACCTTATGACCTCCTGGTCTTGTTACCTTATGACCTCCTGGTCTTGTTACCTTATGGTCCGCTATACTCTAATGCTCAAATATTATTTAACCAGGGATGCCTCCCTAGCCACCGTATATGTCACTTACACGTATGTCCCTTGACGAGTACCCGGCTTTCCTTTTGGTTCCACCTTAAAGTTGTATAAACTTATGTATACAAAACCACACTCACTCAACACATGTACACTTTGTTTCTATATCTATTTCTGCGCAGAAATTTTTCTTCAGGCCAGCAGTGTTACCAATTAGGAGCAGGATCTGTTAAACTAAATTTCAGATTTTCCAAAAATAGATTTGCGTTATTTACCGCGTCGCGTTATTTACCGCTGTGCGTTACTTATCGCCTTTGCGCTAATTATCGCTTTGCGCTAATTATCGCTTTGCGCTAATTCAACTTTTCGTGACGAGCTACGTGGGCGTAACCAGACGCTACGTTGCATAATGTACGCTGCGTGTGTCTGCCTTTGGATTGCGTACGCAAGTCTTTTGTTAGGGACACGTGTACGCAAAACAAAGATCCACCGTAACACAATTTCTATTTTTATCAATGTAAATGATCCCTGATCATCTACCGCAATCCACACTGACTGCCTTGTATCTCAGACAAACCGTGTGTTTGTTCTATACTTTAACTATTACCTCTACTATGAAATAACAGCAAATCTCTTTTTAGCACTTTCTATCAACTATAAAAATTGGCAAACAGGAATAGTGATATACGAAAATGAAACAGAAAATGCAGATATATGTATGCGTGCGTGTATACGCAAGACAGAAGAGAAATAAAACAGTTTTAAAAGACACAAGCGTTTTGTTCTTACTTCCGGTTCCCGGATTCCTTCAGCACTCTTTATCTAAGCGAAGCAGACGCTTATCCCGTCAGCACTGGGAGACAACCTCCCACCCTTTGCTGGGGGGATAATGTCTGCTGATCTACCTAGTGCAGATGTGAGAAGGATAGGACGAGTCCCCAATTGACAATGCTAAATTCCTTTGTCGTATAAACAACCCTTTATGAAGTCTAAGAACACTGTACGCTGTTTACTTAAGAAGTACCGTAATGGTACGCTATTTGCGTAACGATCGCTCAGCAGTAAGCGAGACGCTCAAGCGTCACGTTCGCTCACGGCCCAGTGATCACAGGACACGTTATTGGTTATGACTAGAGTAATGATTCGCTGTAGCGTAGCGTACGCTCGAGACCACGAGGAGGTCACCAGCGATGCAGACGCTCACAGCACTATACTTCGATATTAAACCTTTCAACAATGATATACACAGAATACCTTAATGTGAGTACAGGGTGTAAGTGCAACCTTGTGTAACCTGACTAACTACAAAGCTGCTTGAGCGTCACCGACGCTCAAGTGAACACTTAACACTATAGAAAATACACAGATACTGGTTTAGGTTCCAAAGCCTATTAACTGTATTATATCTAATATATTTGTAAAAGGGGATAACAGTACAAATGATACACTACAATATAACAGAGACTTCCTAACCACAGAACTAAACAATAAATACAAAAAGACAATACTACACTGACCTAAATGCAATACAATACAATACTATCTAATACAATACAATACTAGCCTAGTCTAGGGGAGATATGAGAGAACAGAACAGGGAGAGAGAGAGAGAGAGAGAGAGAGAGAGAGAGATGAGAGAAATTGGCTCACAGAAAGACAATGATTACGGAGAGAAAACTTACGCACCAGGGGAAACGATCGCATGCGCCTGGACATCCAGCACCCGATTTTCAGCAATGAGAACCGTTGAAGAGTGAGAGCTGGATGTGGTCGGCCTGCCTATTTATGCCCCACACACAATGCAATCTCCTGGTCCTACAATCCCATTGTCCATTGGCCGAAGGAATTCGGCCCTGCATCATAACAAAAGGTCATAGGGTGATTCATACAGGTGGGCTGTGACGATTTCCAACAGCTCAGGTGGGTGGGAAACTGGGTTTCCCGCCGCATACCTGAGTATGTGTAAATAATAGAAATGGACATAAACTTCTTATGTCCATAACTATTCGCACGAGCGATTAATACGCTCCAAACCAACACCGGAATATTACTAATTAAATACTCTTCCGATGGGTACCAAACACGGCTGTATGATTCCTGTCAGACCCTTCGCACGATACAAAGAGGGATTCCTTTAAACAGGGACCTTCTATTTTAACCAAACTTTCAGAATCTATCAAGGGGACCATGATCTACAAACTACATTAATTGTGAAAATATGTAACGAATGAGTCGCACGCTACGACTACATAAACTCTACCGTAAATACGCATACCGCGCCTGCGAGTGCACGCTATTGCGGGTATGCGCCTTCACGGGAGAGCATACGCATGCGCAGCGCGGACCAGTGTGCGGTGCAAATATGGCAATGTGCATAGAGACATTTTTCTGACTTTGACACTACATTCTTACTTATATTCCCATTCACCAAAAACTTACTCACAACAGAATCATATAACCCTCTCACACATCTTACAAATTCCACCGGGAACCCCATACGTACCAATACTTTAAACATAAAATTGTGAGACACGCGGTCATACGCTTTTTCAAAATCTAAAGCTAATAACATACATACTCTCTTCCTTTCTCTGCAGTCACCCAACACATCTCTCAGCAAAATCAGATTATCTGTTATCCTTCTACCAGGCACACCACACACTTGATCATCACCCACCACCTGATCCACCACATCCCGCATCCTATTTGCCAATATTTTTGCCAGAATTTTATAATCTGAATTTAAAAGCGTAATAGGTCTCCAATTTTCTAACAAACCCCTATCACCTTTTTTATGCACTAACACCACAATACCTTCTTTCATACTATCACATAATCTTGCATTTCCAAACATAAAAGCACACAAATCACACACATCCTTCCCTATGACATCCCAAAAACAACTATAAAACTCAATCGGCAACCCATCCATACCTGGAGTTTTATTCCTTTTAGCACTATCCACAGCTCTTTTCACTTCATCACCTGTTACCTTATCCATCAAAACCGGCAAATTTCCCTCATACACTCTCTCAGACAAACCACACAATACTTCTTCTTCCATATCACTATCTACTTCCTTCCTATCATACAACTTTTCATAAAATTCTGTAATCACATCCATCATTCTTTCACCACTCACTTCCTCTCCATCTTTATCTAACACATACTTTATCACATGCTTATTTTTCAAGCTTTTTTTGAAAAAAAACCTTGTACATCTTTCATTTTCCTCTAATACCTCCACCCTAGACCTAAAAATAATTTCTTTACCTCTATTATTCAAACATTTACTAACCTCAGATCTTGCTTTAATAATATCATCATTCACATCCACACCTTCCTCTCTTAATTTATAAAGAAAACTAAGCCTGCTATTCCACAGCTGATACTTATTCCTCTCTCTCACAGCTTTTCTATATCCTGCTCTCTGATAGAACTTCTTAACCCTTTCCTTAACCCAGTCCCACCATTCCAAAATATTGACAAACTCATTTTCCTACTTTGCCAGAAACTATATTTCTTACAGAAATCTTTGAATAACACCTCATCTTCTAAAAGCTTAACATTTAGTCTCCACAATCCTTTCCCATATATTGTACTAGACTCACAACAAACATTGCAACATAAAGAAACATGATCTGTAAAAGGCACTTTCTCCTGTACAAACTCTCCAAACATCACATCTTTAGAACATAGTAAATAGTCTATACGAGACATTACCCCTCCTCTGTCCGCAAAAAAGGTATTTGGGACAGGCTTACCCATACTTGTCTCTGCAATATCAACAAAACCAAAATCCAGAATAATATCCTTCAGGATTTTCCCAGTAATATCAACAACTACCTCCCCTCTCCCACTCCTACCTTCCTTCTCTAGAATACAATTCATATCACCTACAAGCAATGTAGGAATTCTTCCAGACAAAAAAAACTTTAATTTTTCAAAAAAACATTTCCTCTCTTTCTTCTCTGCTGGAGCATAAACACAAAACACCCTAAATCTCCAGCCTCTATATTTAGCACTTACAGAGATAGCTCTCCCCTCTTCTATCACCAAATAACTTTCTATATTAATTTCTTTATTTTTAAACAAAATACCCACCCCTGCATTCCTGTTACAGCTAGAACCAGACCATATAGCCTCCCCATAGCCCCATTCCTCTTTTTCCGGTATATGAGACAATCCACATTCCTGCAAACAAATAATATCAGCATTTCTTGCTGCCACATATTCTAATACTGCCGATCTTCTGGCTTTACTTGTGATTAATCTCACATTCAGCGAGAATATTTTTAAATTAAACATTTGAAACAAAATAAAACAAACAGACAACAAAAAAAATAATAATAAACTTTGTAAAACAAAAACATTAGACATCCACTATGCACTGTTAGCATCACAGCACGTAAACAGAAGTTCACCCTAAAAAACATCAGGGAACTAATTAAGCAGCCCAAGGTACAGCACAAAAAATAGCTATTTTTGACCACCATCTCTTTAGCTGAGATCTAAAGCAGTTCTTCCTCAACAGCTTTGCAGTCCTCCTCACCCTATACCTTGCGGCCCCTTGTAAGAGGCACACTTCTTTACATTTGGGATAACATTTCCCCCATCTAAAAAATAAGCCGATGCCTCTTGTGATCTATCGCCATCCTCCTCAGCAGAGGACACATCTTCTATACCTTCAGTATTATGTCCTGTTGTATTCTCCATCCGTGGCTTCTTAGCTCTGCGCACCTGTCGTTCAGCTTTCCTAGCTACTGAGCCAGACCCCTCAGGCCCACTGCTGAACTCCTCCTCTCTAGTAGAGTCCACCGATGGTACAGGACTCTGACAGTCATCTATTACCAGACTAAGAGCTGGACTCTCCACACAGTCACTTGATGCTTCCACCACATCCTCCATTACATCAGCAAACTCCTCTTGCTGTCCCTCATCTGCAGCCACACATGCAGGCTCATCAGACCGAACAAGCTGTTCCTCGTTATCAGCACTGGGTCCAGACTTAGCCTGCTCTTCACTAGTGGAATTCCCACCAGGCACAGACTGTTGTATATTAACCCCACGATCTGCAAAGTTTTTTGCTCTCATCTCAGCATCAAGCTCTTTAAACATTTGCCTTCGCATACTGACTTTAGCAGCAGGACAGTTTCGGACACTGTGTCCTACCTCTCCACAGATATCACAGCTTTTTGCCATTGGGCAATTGCCAGCCTCATGATCTTTTTGCTTGCAATTCCTACAAACTTTGCCTGTGGAACATTCCTCCTTAGTGTGTCCATACATAAAGCACAGTCTGCAGAAGCTTGGCTGTCCAAAATAGTACAAGAATCCCCTATTACCACCAATGCAGAAACTAGCAGGGGGATGCTTAGTACCACCCACATTATCTGGGTCAGGTTTTAGTCTCACCCAGAACCGTATTTTGCCATTGAAAATTCCCAGGGCATTTTTTTGTTTTACTCCACCCCGCACATTAGAACAGGATTGCAGTAGGAAGGCTTTTAACAAGCTCACCTCTGTGTATGGGTTATAAACATGAACAGTAATTGAAATTTCTTCAAGGGCAAAAAGAGGTTTCATTCTCACCAACCTCATTGCAGGCTCATGTTCCTTGCCCCTCAAAACCTCATACACATTGAGGCAGAAGCCATTTGAATGAAATGTCACGTCATAAATACCTTGTTTAGGGAAGTCTTGAATACAATAAAGGTCACTCAGAGTCACTTTCCCTAGCTTCTCCAGTATCTCATGGAAGACAAATTTCAGATCATTCTGCGATGAATCCTTTTCCAACTCTAAACGAATAGTATTCTTTACGCCAGACATTTCCAATCAGGGAAGATGTACCCAAGGTACTAATGCAGAAGTGTGCACCGGTGTGCGATCACCACTCAAAGCCAGGGGCTCCCCGCAAGGGGAAGACCCCAAAAGGCCCCTGCCCCAGACCAGGCAAGCCGGTCGTTCAGGCAGGAAAGTTGTATAATATCACCATCCATACAGGATTTTTTTTTTTTTTATTAAACCATTTAGGTTAGTAAACATAGTCATCTACAATACAGATTTAGACAGTAAACAACTCATCAGCATGAATTTTTTTTTAAAAAACAACAATTATTATTATTAACAAAAAAAACACCTGTTCATAATCAAAAAACAATATACAACTTAACACATACCCACAATATTAGGCTATCAATCTTCGTTAACATATCTAACCACATGCCTCCATTTCTTAACTTTCCAAACTCCCTCAGCATCAAGCTCTTTTCTTCCTTTCCTATCTCTCAGATAATAGACATATAACTTACCCAATACCATTCTAACACACTCATTCACAGACCAGCACTCACTCCTAAACACACACAGATTCCTTGCATTCCACAAAACTTCCATCACACAGCTCATGATCAACCACAAAAGTCTCTCTTTTCCTCTATCACATGCTCCCATACCAAATAATGCCACCTTCCATCCAATATACCTAACACCAGTAATCTCTCTACACAAGCCACCCAAACACTTCCATACATCATTTGCAAAACCACAATTCCACATTACATGCATCACTGTTTCAGTATTATAACAATTGTCTCTCGGACAGACATCTGAAGCTACCAAGTCTCTTTTTTTCATAAACACCCTCACTGGCAACCCCTCATGCATACACAACCATACAATCTCCTTTTGTGTATTTGACATGCCATACGAAAATAGCTTCTTCCATATAATCACAGCTTCACTTGAGCGCATATAATTGATATTACAAACTATCTCTCTATCTTTTATAACTTTCATAACCTTCTTTCTGTCTTTAAACCCACTTAAAGAAATATTCAAAAGATCTTTCTTTTTAATGAAAACTTCAATTACATTGTACCACCACGGACTGCTAAACGCCACAGGTACCTTCAGGTCCCTTTTGATCCACCCTAAACCATACCAAGTCCACCCAGCCATATATCTCACCATACAGGCAGTTTTACTCCCCTTCCCCATTAACTCTACTATAACACGAATATAATTAACATACAAAAAGATTTCAATATCAGGGAAATCCAACCCACCCTTCTCTCTTGCCTTTATCAACACTTCACGTTTCAAACGTTCCATCTTCCCACCCCAAACAAACATGAAAAGAACTCTGTTTATTTTCTTGATCTCCAGCACAGACGGAGGAAAAACACATGCCAGAAACAATAAAATAGGTAACACCACACTTTTAATCACCAACACTTTCCCAAACACTGTCATCTGTCTCATCTTCCAAAAATCCACCTTCTTCTGTACCCTCTTACTACATTCTTCCCAACTCGCACTCCCTTTCAAATCATCCTCAAACACCACACCTAATATTTTAATCCCTTCACTCACGCTCATAATCCCTTCCACACTGCAACTTTCATCCCCAAAGCACTTCAATTTTGTTTTACACCAATTAACTTTAAATGCAGAAGCACTGCAAAAGAAACTAACCAGTAATTTAACTCTTCTCAATTCTGCAACACTCTTACTCACAACCGCAACATCATCCATATACCCCAATACTTTCACCATCCTACCTCCACTACCTGGTACCAACACCCCCCCTACAACTTTATCTCTCCTAATCATCTGTAATAATGGTTCAATAACACAAATAAACAAAATAGCTGACAATGGACATCCTTGTCGTACTCCTGACCTAATCACTACATTCTTACTTATATTCCCATTCACCAAAAACTTACTCACAACAGAATCATATAACCCTCTCACACATCTTACAAATTCCACCGGGAACCCCATACGTACCAATACTTTAAACATAAAATTGTGAGACACGCGGTCATACGCTTTTTCAAAATCTAAAGCTAATAACATACATACTCTCTTCCTTTCTCTGCAGTCACCCAACACATCTCTCAGCAAAATCAGATTATCTGTTATCCTTCTACCAGGCACACCATACACTTGATCATCACCCACCACCTGATCCACCACATCCCGCATCCTATTTGCCAATATTTTTGCCAGAATTTTATAATCTGAATTTAAAAGCGTAATAGGTCTCCAATTTTCTAACAAACCCCTATCACCTTTTTTATGCACTAACACCACAATACCTTCTTTCATACTATCACATAATCTTGCATTTCCAAACATAAAAGCACACAAATCACACACATCCTTCCCTATGACATCCCAAAAACAACTATAAAACTCAATCGGCAACCCATCCATACCTGGAGTTTTATTCCTTTTAGCACTATCCACAGCTCTTTTCACTTCATCACCTGTTACCTTATCCATCAAAACCGGCAAATTTCCCTCATACACTCTCTCAGACAAACCACACAATACTTCTTCTTCCATATCACTATCTACTTCCTTCCTATCATACAACTTTTCATAAAATTCTGTAATCACATCCATCATTCTTTCACCACTCACTTCCTCTCCATCTTTATCTAACACATACTTTATCACATGCTTATTTTTCAAGCTTTTTTTGAAAAAAAACCTTGTACATCTTTCATTTTCCTCTAATACCTCCACCCTAGACCTAAAAATAATTTCTTTACCTCTATTATTCAAACATTTACTAACCTCAGATCTTGCTTTAATAATATCATCATTCACATCCACACCTTCCTCTCTTAATTTATAAAGAAAACTAAGCCTGCTATTCCACAGCTGATACTTATTCCTCTCTCTCACAGCTTTTCTATATCCTGCTCTCTGATAGAACTTCTTAACCCTTTCCTTAACCCAGTCCCACCATTCCAATATATTGACAAACTCATTTTTCCTACTTTGCCAGAAACTATATTTCTTACAGAAATCTTTGAATAACACCTCATCTTCTAAAAGCTTAACATTTAGTCTCCACAATCCTTTCCCATATATTGTACTAGACTCACAACAAACATTGCAACATAAAGAAACATGATCTGTAAAAGGCACTTTCTCCTGTACAAACTCTCCAAACATCACATCTTTAGAACATAGTAAATAGTCTATACGAGACATTACCCCTCCTCTGTCCGCAAAAAAGGTATTTGGGACAGGCTTACCCATACTTGTCTCTGCAATATCAACAAAACCAAAATCCAGAATAATATCCTTCAGGATTTTCCAAGTAATATCAACAACTACTTCCCCTCTCCCACTCCTACCTTCCTTCTCTAGAATACAATTCATATCACCTACAAGCAATGTAGGAATTCTTCCAGACAAAAAAAACTTTAATTTTTCAAAAAAAACATTTCCTCTCTTTCTTCTCTGCTGGAGCATAAACACAAAACACCCTAAATCTCCAGCCTCTATATTTAGCACTTACAGAGATAGCTCTCCCCTCTTCTATCACCAAATAACTTTCTATATTAATTTCTTTATTTTTAAACAAAATACCCACCCCTGCATTCCTGTTACAGCTAGAACCAGACCATATAGCCTCCCCATAGCCCCATTCCTCTTTTTCCGGTATATGAGACAATCCACATTCCTGCAAACAAATAATATCAGCATTTCTTGCTGCCACATATTCTAATACTGCCGATCTTCTGGCTTTACTTGTGATTAATCTCACATTCAGCGAGAATATTTTTAAATTAAACATTTGAAACAAAATAAAACAAACAGACAACAAAAAAAATAATAATAAACTTTGTAAAACAAAAACATTAGACATCCACTATGCACTGTTAGCATCACAGCACGTAAACAGAAGTTCACCCTAAAAAACATCAGGGAACTAATTAAGCAGCCCAAGGTACAGCACAAAAAATAGCTATTTTTGACCACCATCTCTTTAGCTGAGATCTAAAGCAGTTCTTCCTCAACAGCTTTGCAGTCCTCCTCACCCTATACCTTGCAGCCCCTTGTAAGAGGCACACTTCTTTACATTTGGGATAACATTTCCCCCATCTAAAAAATAAGCCGATGCCTCTTGTGATCTATCGCCATCCTCCTCAGCAGAGGACACATCTTCTATACCTTCAGTATTATGTCCTGTTGTATTCTCCATCCGTGGCTTCTTAGCTCTGCGCACCTGTCGTTCAGCTTTCCTAGCCACTGAGCCAGACTCCTCAGGCCCACTGCTGAACTCCTCCACTCTAGTAGAGTCCACCGATGGTACAGGACTCTGACAGTCATCTATTACCAGACTAAGAGCTGGACTCTCCACACAGTCACTTGATGCTTCCACCACATCCTCCATTACATCAGCAAACTCCTCTTGCTGTCCCTCATCTGCAGCCACACATGCAGGCTCATCAGACCGAACAAGCTGTTCCTCGTTATCAGCACTGGGTCCAGACTTAGCCTGCTCTTCACTAGTGGAATTCCCACCAGGCACAGACTGTTGTATATTAACCCCACGATCTGCAAAGTTTTTTGCTCTCATCTCAGCATCAAGCTCTTTAAACATTTGCCTTCGCATACTGACTTTAGCAGCAGGACAGTTTCGGACACTGTGTCCTACCTCTCCACAGATATCACAGCTTTTTGCCATTGGGCAATTGCCAGCCTCATGATCTTTTTGCTTGCAATTCCTACAAACTTTGCCTGTGGAACATTCCTCCTTAGTGTGTCCATACATAAAGCACAGTCTGCAGAAGCTTGGCTGTCCAAAATAGTACAAGAATCCCCTATTACCACCAATGCAGAAACTAGCAGGGGGATGCTTAGTACCACCCACATTATCTGGGTCAGGTTTTAGTCTCACCCAGAACCGTATTTTGCCATTGAAAATTCCCAGGGCATTTTTCTGTTTTACTCCACCCCGCACATTAGAACAGGATTGCAGTAGGAAGGCTTTTAACAAGCTCACCTCTGTGTATGGGTTATAAACATGAACAGTAATTGAAATTTCTTCAAGGGCAAAAAGAGGTTTCATTCTCACCAACCTCATTGCAGGCTCATGTTCCTTGCCCCTCAAAACCTCATACACATTGAGGCAGAAGCCATTTGAATGAAATGTCACGTCATAAATACCTTGTTTAGGGAAGTCTTGAATACAATAAAGGTCACTCAGAGTCACTTTCCCTAGCTTCTCCAGTATCTCATGGAAGACAAATTTCAGATCATTCTGCGATGAATCCTTTTCCAACTCCAAACGAATAGTATTCTTTACGCCAGACATTTCCAATCAGGGAAGATGTACCCAAGGTACTAATGCAGAAGTGTGCACCGGTGTGCGATCACCACTCAAAGCCAGGGGCTCCCCGCAAGGGGAAGACCCCAAAAGGCCCCTGCCCCAGACCAGGCAAGCTGGTCGTTCAGGCAGGACAGTTGTATAATATCACCATCCATACAGGAGCCTTTTTTTTTTTTTTTTTTTAATTAAACCATTTAGGTTAGTAAACATAGTCATCTACAATACAGATTTAGACAGTAAACAAATCATCAGCATGAATTTTTTTGAAAAACAACAATTATTATTATTAAAAAAAAACACCTGTTCATAATCAAAAAACAATATACAACTTAACACATACCCACAATATTAGGCTATCAATCTTCGTTAACATATCTAACCACATGCCTCCATTTCTTAACTTTCCAAACTCCCTCAGCATCAAGCTCTTTTCTTCCTTTCCTATCTCTCAGATAATAGACATATAACTTACCCAATACCATTCTAACACACTCATTCACAGACCAGCACTCACTCCTAAACACACACAGATTCCTTGCATTCCACAAAACTTCCATCACACAGCTCATGATCAACCACAAAAGTCTCTCTTTTCCTCTATCACATGCTCCCATACCAAATAATGCCACCTTCCATCCAATATACCTAACACCAGTAATCTCTCTACACAAGCCACCCAAACACTTCCATACATCATTTGCAAAACCACAATTCCACATTACATGCATCACTGTTTCAGTATTATAACAATTGTCTCTCGGACAGACATCTGAAGCTACCAAGTCTCTTTTTTTCATAAACACTCTCACTGGCAACCCCTCATGCATACTAGAGATGAGCGGGTTCGGTTTCTTTGAATCCGAACCCGCACGAACTTCACTTTTTTTTTCACGGGTCCGAGCGACTCGGATCTTCCCGCCTTGCTCGGTTAACCCGAGCGCGCCCGAACGTCATCATGACGCTGTCGGATTCTCGCGAGACTCGGATTCTATATAAGGAGCCGCGCGTCGCCGCCATTTTCACACGTGCATTGAGATTGATAGGGAGAGGACGTGGCTGGCGTCCTCTCCATTTAGATTAGATTTAGAAGAGAGAGATAGAGAGAGATTGCTGTGATACTGTAGATTAGAAGAGAGTGCAGACAGAGTTTAGTGACTGACGACCACAGTGACCAGTGACCACCAGAGACAGTGCAGTTGTTTGTTTTATTTAATATATCCGTTCTCTGCCTGAAAAAAACGATACACAGTCACACAGTGATTCAGTCTGTGTGCACTGCTCAGCCCAGTGTGCTGCACATCAATGTATTGTATATAAAGCTTATAATTGTGGGGGAGACTGGGGAGCACTGCAGGTTGTTATAGCAGGAGCCAGGAGTACATGATAAATAATATTATATTAAAATTAAACAGTGCACACTTTTGCTGCAGGAGTGCCACTGCCAGTGTGACTAGTGGTGACCAGTGCCTGACCACCAGTATATTAGTAGTATTGTATACTATCTCTTTATCAACCAGTCTATATTAGCAGCAGACACAGTACAGTGCGGTAGTTCACGGCTGTGGCTACCTCTGTGTCGGCACTCGGCAGGCAGTCCGTCCATCCATAATTGTATTATAATATATACCACCTAACCGTGGTTTTTTTTTCATTCTTTATACCGTCGTCATACTAGTTGTTACGAGTATACTACTATCTCTTTATCAACCAGTGTACAGTGCGGTAGTTCACGGCTGTGGCTACCTCTGTGTCGGCACTCGGCAGGCAGTCCGTCCAACCATAATTGTATTATATACCACCTAACCGTGGTTTTTTTTCCATTCTTTATACCGTCGTCATACTAGTTGTTACGAGTATACTACTATCTCTTTATCAACCAGTGTACAGTGCGGTAGTTCACGGCTGTGGCTACCTCTGTGTCGGCACTCGGCAGGCAGTCCGTCCATCCATAATTGTATTATAATATATACCACCTAACCGTGGTTTTTTTTTCATTCTTTATACTGTCGTCATACTAGTTGTTACGAGTATACTACTATCTCTTTATCAACCAGTGTACAGTGCGGTAGTTCACGGCTGTGGCTACCTCTGTGTCGGCACTCGGCAGGCAGTCCGTCCAACCATAATTGTATTATATACCACCTAACCGTGGTTTTTTTTTCATTCTTTATACCGTCGTCATACTAGTTGTTACGAGTATACTACTATCTCTTTATCAACCAGTGTACAGTGCGGTAGTTCACGGCTGTGGCTACCTCTGTGTCGGCACTCGGCAGGCAGTCCGTCCATCCATAATTGTATTATAATATATACCACCTAACCGTGGTTTTTTTTTCATTCTTTATACCGTCGTCATACTAGTTGTTACGAGTATACTACTATCTCTTTATCAACCAGTGTACAGTGCGGTAGTTCACGGCTGTGGCTACCTCTGTGTCGGCACTCGGCAGGCAGTCCGTCCAACCATAATTGTATTATAATATATACCACCTAACCGTGTTTTTTTTTTCATTCTTTATACCGTCGTCATACTAGTTGTTACGAGTATACTACTATCTCTTTATCAACCAGTGTACAGTGCGGTAGTTCACGGCTGTGGCTACCTCTGTGTCGGCACTCGGCAGGCAGTCCGTCCATCCATAATTGTATTATAATATATACCACCTAACCGTGGTTTTTTTTTCATTCTTTATACCGTCGTCATACTAGTTGTTACGAGTATACTACTATCTCTTTATCAACCAGTGTACAGTGCGGTAGTTCACGGCTGTGGCTACCTCTGTGTCGGCACTCGGCAGGCAGTCCGTCCAACCATAATTGTATTATAATATATACCACCTAACCGTGGTTTTTTTTTTCATTCTTTATACCGTCGTCATACTAGTTGTTACGAGTATACTACTATCTCTTTATCAACCAGTGTACAGTGCGGTAGTTCACGGCTGTGGCTACCTCTGTGTCGGCACTCGGCAGGCAGTCCGTCCAACCATAATTGTATTATATACCACCTAACCGTGGTTTTTTTTTCATTCTTTATACCGTCGTCATACTAGTTGTTACGAGTATACTACTATCTCTTTATCAACCAGTGTACAGTGCGGTAGTTCACGGCTGTGGCTACCTCTGTGTCGGCACTCGGCAGGCAGTCCGTCCAACCATAATTGTATTATAATATATACCACCTAACCGTGGTTTTTTTTTCATTCTTTATACCGTCGTCATACTAGTTGTTACGAGTATACTACTATCTCTTTATCAACCAGTGTACAGTGCGGTAGTTCACGGCTGTGGCTACCTCTGTGTCGGCACTCGGCAGGCAGTCCGTCCATCCATAATTGTATTATATACCACCTAACCGTGGTTTTTTTATACCACCTAACTGTGGCAGTCCGTCCATAATTGTATACTAGTATCCAATCCATCCATCTCCATTGTTTACCTGAGGTGCCTTTTAGTTCTGCCTATAAAATATGGAGAACAAAAAAGTTGAGGTTCCAAAATTAGGGAAAGATCAAGATCCACTTCCACCTCGTGCTGAAGCTGCTGCCACTAGTCATGGCCGAGACGATGAAATGCCAGCAACGTCGTCTGCCAAGGCCGATGCCCAATGTCATAGTACAGAGCATGTCAAATCCAAAACACCAAATATCAGAAAAAAAAGGACTCCAAAACCTAAAATAAAATTGTCGGAGGAGAAGCGTAAACTTGCCAATATGCCATTTACCACACGGAGTGGCAAGGAACGGCTGAGGCCCTGGCCTATGTTCATGGCTAGTGGTTCAGCTTCACATGAGGATGGAAGCACTCAGCCTCTCGCTAGAAAACTGAAAAGACTCAAGCTGGCAAAAGCACCGCAAAGAACTGTGCGTTCTTTGAAATCCCAAATCCACAAGGAGAGTCCAATTGTGTCGGTTGCGATGCCTGACCTTCCCAACACTGGACGTGAAGAGCATGCGCCTTCCACCATTTGCACGCCCCCTGCAAGTGCTGGAAGGAGCACCCGCAGTCCAGTTCCTGATAGTCAGATTGAAGATGTCAGTGTTGAAGTACACCAGGATGAGGAGGATATGGGTGTTGCCGGCGCTGGGGAGGAAATTGACCAGGAGGATTCTGATGGTGAGGTGGTTTGTTTAAGTCAGGCACCCGGGGAGACACCTGTTGTCCGTGGGAGGAATATTGCCGTTGACATGCCAGGTGAAAATACCAAAAAAATCAGCTCTTCGGTGTGGAGGTATTTCACCAGAAATGCGGACAACAGGTGTCAAGCCGTGTGTTCCCTTTGTCAAGCTGTAATAAGTAGGGGTAAGGACGTTAACCACCTCGGAACATCCTCCCTTATACGTCACCTGCAGCGCATTCATAATAAGTCAGTGACAAGTTCAAAAACTTTGGGTGACAGCGGAAGCAGTCCACTGACCAGTAAATCCCTTCCTCTTGTAACCAAGCTCACGCAAACCACCCCACCAACTCCCTCAGTGTCAATTTCCTCCTTCCCCAGGAATGCCAATAGTCCTGCAGGCCATGTCACTGGCAAGTCTGACGAGTCCTCTCCTGCCTGGGATTCCTCCGATGCATCCTTGCGTGTAACGCCTACTGCTGCTGGCGCTGCTGTTGTTGCCGCTGGGAGTCGATGGTCATCCCAGAGGGGAAGTCGTAAGCCCACTTGTACTACTTCCAGTAAGCAATTGACTGTTCAACAGTCCTTTGCGAGGAAGATGAAATATCACAGCAGTCATCCTACTGCAAAGCGGATAACTGAGTCCTTGACAACTATGTTGGTGTTAGACGTGCGTCCGGTATCCGCCGTTAGTTCACAGGGAACTAGACAATTTATTGAGGCAGTGTGCCCCCGTTACCAAATACCATCTAGGTTCCACTTCTCTAGGCAGGCGATACCGAGAATGTACACGGACGTCAGAAAAAGACTCACCAGTGTCCTAAAAAATGCAGTTGTACCCAATGTCCACTTAACCACGGACATGTGGACAAGTGGAGCAGGGCAGGGTCAGGACTATATGACTGTGACAGCCCACTGGGTAGATGTATGGACTCCCGCCGCAAGAACAGCAGCGGCGGCACCAGTAGCAGCATCTCGCAAACGCCAACTCTTTCCTAGGCAGGCTACGCTTTGTATCACCGCTTTCCAGAATACGCACACAGCTGAAAACCTCTTACGGCAACTGAGGAAGATCATCGCGGAATGGCTTACCCCAATTGGACTCTCCTGTGGATTTGTGGCATCGGACAACGCCAGCAATATTGTGTGTGCATTAAATATGGGCAAATTCCAGCACGTCCCATGTTTTGCACATACCTTGAATTTGGTGGTGCAGAATTTTTTAAAAAACGACAGGGGCGTGCAAGAGATGCTGTCGGTGGCCAGAAAAATTGCGGGACACTTTCGGCGTACAGGCACCACGTACAGAAGACTGGAGCACCACCAAAAACTACTGAACCTGCCCTGCCATCATCTGAAGCAAGAAGTGGTAACGAGGTGGAATTCAACCCTCTATATGCTTCAGAGGTTGGAGGAGCAGCAAAAGGCCATTCAAGCCTATACAATTGAGCACGATATAGGAGATGGAATGCACCTGTCTCAAGTGCAGTGGAGAATGATTTCAACGTTGTGCAAGGTTCTGATGCCCTTTGAACTTGCCACACGTGAAGTCAGTTCAGACACTGCCAGCCTGAGTCAGGTCATTCCCCTCATCAGGCTTTTGCAGAAGAAGCTGGAGGCATTGAAGAAGGAGCTAACACGGAGCGATTCCGCTAGGCATGTGGGACTTGTGGATGCAGCCCTTAATTCGCTTAACAAGGATTCACGGGTGGTCAATCTGTTGAAATCAGAGCACTACATTTTGGCCACCGTGCTCGATCCTAGATTTAAAGCCTACCTTGGATCTCTCTTTCCGGCAGACACAGGTCTGCTGGGGTTGAAAGACCTGCTGGTGACAAAATTGTCAAGTCAAGCGGAACGCGACCTGTCAACATCTCCTCCTTCACATTCTCCCGCAACTGGGGGTGCGAGGAAAAGGCTCAGAATTCCGAGCCCACCCGCTGGCGGTGATGCAGGGCAGTCTGGAGCGACTGCTGATGCTGACATCTGGTCCGGACTGAAGGACCTGACAACGATTACGGACATGTCGTCTACTGTCACTGCATATGATTCTCTCAACATTGATAGAATGGTGGAGGATTATATGAGTGACCGCATCCAAGTAGGCACGTCACACAGTCCGTACTTATACTGGCAGGAAAAAGAGGCAATTTGGAGGCCCTTGCACAAACTGGCTTTATTCTACCTAAGTTGCCCTCCCACAAGTGTGTACTCCGAAAGAGTGTTTAGTGCCGCCGCTCACCTTGTCAGCAATCGGCGTACGAGGTTACATCCAGAAAATGTGGAGAAGATGATGTTCATTAAAATGAATTATAATCAATTCCTCCGCGGAGACATTGACCAGCAGCAATTGCCTCCACAAAGTACACAGGGAGCTGAGATGGTGGATTCCAGTGGGGACGAATTGATAATCTGTGAGGAGGGGGATGTACACGGTGATATATCGGAGGGTGAAGATGAGGTGGACATCTTGCCTCTGTAGAGCCAGTTTGTGCAAGGAGAGATTAATTGCTTCTTTTTTGGGGGGGGTCCAAACCAACCCGTCATATCAGTCACAGTCGTGTGGCAGACCCTGTCACTGAAATGATGGGTTGGTTAAAGTGTGCATGTCCTGTTTTGTTTATACAACATAAGGGTGGGTGGGAGGGCCCAAGGATAATTCCATCTTGCACCTCTTTTTTCTTTTCTTTTTCTTTGCATCATGTGCTGATTGGGGAGGGTTTTTTGGAAGGGACATCCTGCGTGACACTGCAGTGCCACTCCTAGATGGGCCCGGTGTTTGTGTCGGCCACTAGGGTCGCTAATCTTACTCACACAGCTACCTCATTGCGCCTCTTTTTTTCTTTGCGTCATGTGCTGTTTGGGGAGGGTTTTTTGGAAGGGACATCCTGCGTGACACTGCAGTGCCACTCCTAGATGTGCCCGGTGTTTGTGTCGGCCACTAGGGTCGCTAATCTTACTCACACAGCTACCTCATTGCGCCTCTTTTTTTCTTTGCGTCATGTGCTGTTTGGGGAGGGTTTTTTGGAAGGGACATCCTGCGTGACACTGCAGTGCCACTCCTAGATGTGCCCGGTGTTTGTGTCGGCCACTAGGGTCGCTAATCTTACTCACACAGTCAGCTACCTCATTGCGCCTCTTTTTTTCTTTGCGTCATGTGCTGTTTGGGGAGGGTTTTTTGGAAGGGCCATCCTGCGTGACACTGCAGTGCCACTCCTAGATGGGCCCGGTGTTTGTGTCGGCCACTAGGGTCGCTAATCTTACTCACACAGCTACCTCATTGCGCCTCTTTTTTTCTTTGCGTCATGTGCTGTTTGGGGAGGGTTTTTTGGAAGGGACATCCTGCGTGACACTGCAGTGCCACTCCTAGATGGGCCCGGTGTTTGTGTCGGCCACTAGGGTCGCTTATCTTACTCACACAGCGACCTCGGTGCAAATTTTAGGACTAAAAATAATATTGTGAGGTGTGAGGTATTCAGAATAGACTGAAAATGAGTGTAAATTATGGTTTTTGAGGTTAATAATACTTTGGGATCAAAATGACCCCCAAATTCTATGATTTAAGCTGTTTTTTAGTGTTTTTGGAAAAAAACACCCGAATCCAAAACACACCCGAATCCGACAAAAATAATTCGGTGAGGTTTTGCCAAAACGCGTTCGAACCCAAAACACGGCCGCGGAACCGAACCCAAAACCAAAACACAAAACCCGAAAAATTTCAGGCGCTCATCTCTAAATTGCATACACAACCATACAATCTCCTTTTGTGTATTTGACATGCCATACGAACATAGCCTCTTCCATATAATCACAGCTTCACTTGAGCGCATATAATTGATATTACAAACTATCTCTCTATCTTTTATAACTTTCATAACCTTCTTTCTGTCTTTAAACCCACTTAAAGAAATATTCAAAAGATCTTTCTTTTTAATGAAAACTTCAATTACATTATACCACCACGGACTTCTAAATGCCACAGGTACCTTCAGGTCCCTTTTGATCCACCCTAAACCATACCAAGTCCACCCAGCCATATATCTCACCATACAGGCAGTTTTACTCCCCTTCCCCATTAACTCTACTATAACACGAATATAATTAACATACAAAAAGATTTCAATATCAGGGAAATCCAACCCACCCTTCTCTCTTGCCTTTATCAACACTTCACGTTTCAAACGTTCCATCTTCCCACCCCAAACAAACATGAAAAGAACTCTGTTTATTTTCTTGATCTCCAGCACAGACGGAGGAAAAACACATGCCAGAAACAATAAAATAGGTAACACCACACTTTTAATCACCAACACTTTCCCAAACACTGTCATCTGTCTCATCTTCCAAAAATCCACCTTCTTCTGTACCCTCTTACTACATTCTTCCCAACTCACACTCCCTTTCAAATCATCCTCAAACACCACACCTAATATTTTAATCCCTTCACTCACGCTCATAATCCCTTCCACACTGCAACTTTCATCCCCAAAGCACTTCAATTTTGTTTTACACCAATTAACTTTAAATGCAGAAGCACTGCAAAAGAAACTAACCAGTAATTTAACTCTTCTCAATTCTGCAACACTCTTACTCACAACCGCAACATCATCCATATACCCCAATACTTTCACCATCCTACCTCCACTACCTGGTACCAACACCCCCCCTACAACTTTATCTCTCCTAATCATCTGTAATAATGGTTCAATAACACAAATAAACAAAATAGCTGACAATGGACATCCTTGTCGTACTCCTGACCTAATCACTACATTCTTACTTATATTCCCATTCACCAAAAACTTACTCACAACAGAATCATATAACCCCCTCACACATCTTACAAATTCCACCGGGAACCCCATACGTACCAATACTTTAAACATAAAATTGTGAGACACGCGGTCATACGCTTTTTCAAAATCTAAAGCTAATAACATACATACTCTCTTCCTTTCTCTGCAGTCACCCAACACATCTCTCAGCAAAATCAGATTATCTGTTATCCTTCTACCAGGCACACCACACACTTGATCATCACCCACCACCTGATCCACCACATCCCGCATCCTATTTGCCAATATTTTTGCCAGAATTTTATAATCTGAATTTAAAAGCGTAATAGGTCTCCAATTTTCTAACAAACCCCTATCACCTTTTTTATGCACTAACACCACAATACCTTCTTTCATACTATCACATAATCTTGCATTTCCAAACATAAAAGCACACAAATCACACACATCCTTCCCTATGACATCCCAAAAACAACTATAAAACTCAATCGGCAACCCATCCATACCTGGAGTTTTATTCCTTTTAGCACTATCCACAGCTCTTTTCACTTCATCACCTGTTACCTTATCCATCAAAACCGGCAAATTTCCCTCATACACTCTCTCAGACAAACCACACAATACTTCTTCTTCCATATCACTATCTACTTCCTTCCTATCATACAACTTTTCATAAAATTCTGTAATCACATCCATCATTCTTTCACCACTCACTTCCTCTCCATCTTTATCTAACACATACTTTATCACATGCTTATTTTTCAAGCTTTTTTTGAAAAAAAAACCTTGTACATCTTTCATTTTCCTCTAATACCTCCACCCTAGACCTAAAAATAATTTCTTTACCTCTATTATTCAAACATTTACTAACCTCAGATCTTGCTTTAATAATATCATCATTCACATCCACACCTTCCTCTCTTAATTTATAAAGAAAACTAAGCCTGCTATTCCACAGCTGATACTTATTCCTCTCTCTCACAGCTTTTCTATATCCTGCTCTCTGATAGAACTTCTTAACCCTTTCCTTAACCCAGTCCCACCATTCCAATATATTGACAAACTCATTTTTCCTACTTTGCCAGAAACTATATTTCTTACAGAAATCTTTGAATAACACCTCATCTTCTAAAAGCTTAACATTTAGTCTCCACAATCCTTTCCCATATATTGTACTAGACTCACAACAAACATTGCAACATAAAGAAACATGATCTGTAAAAGGCACTTTCTCCTGTACAAACTCTCCAAACATCACATCTTTAGAACATAGTAAATAGTCTATACGAGACATTACCCCTCCTCTGTCCGCAAAAAAGGTATTTGGGACAGGCTTACCCATACTTGTCTCTGCAATATCAACAAAACCAAAATCCAGAATAATATCCTTCAGGATTTTCCCAGTAATATCAACAACTGCCTCCCCTCTCCCACTCCTACCTTCCTTCTCTAGAATACAATTCATATCACCTACAAGCAATGTAGGAATTCTTCCAGACAAAAAAAAACTTTAATTTTTCAAAAAAACATTTCCTCTCTTTCTTCTCTGCTGGAGCATAAACACAAAACACCCTAAATCTCCAGCCTCTATATTTAGCACTTACAGAGATAGCTCTCCCCTCTTCTATCACCAAATAACTTTCTATATTAATTTCTTTATTTTTAAACAAAATACCCACCCCTGCATTCCTGTTACAGCTAGAACCAGACCATATAGCCTCCCCATAGCCCCATTCCTCTTTTTCCGGTATATGAGACAATCCACATTCCTGCAAACAAATAATATCAGCATTTCTTGCTGCCACATATTCTAATACTGCCGATCTTCTGGCTTTACTTGTGATTAATCTCACATTCAGCGAGAATATTTTTAAATTAAACATTTGAAACAAAATAAAACAAACAAACAACAAAAATAATAATAATAAACTTTGTAAAACAAAAACATTAGACATCCACTATGCACTGTTAGCATCACAGCACGTAAACAGAAGTTCACCCTAAAAACATCAGGGAACTAATTAAGCAGCCCAAGGTACAGCACAAAAAATAGCTATTTTTGACCACCATCTCTTTAGCTGAGATCTAAAGCAGTTCTTCCTCAACAGCTTTGCAGTCCTCCTCACCCTATACCTTGCGGCCCCTTGTAAGAGGCACACTTCTTTACATTTGGGATAACATTTCCCCCATCTAAAAAATAAGCCGATGCCTCTTGTGATCTATCGCCATCCTCCTCAGCAGAGGACACATCTTCTATACCTTCAGTATTATGTCCTGTTGTATTGTCCATCCGTGGCTTCTTAGCTCTGCGCACCTGTCGTTCAGCTTTCCTAGCCACTGAGCCAGACTCCTCAGGCCCACTGCTGAACTCCTCCACTCTAGTAGAGTCCACCGATGGTACAGGATTCTGACAGTCATCTATTACCAGACTAAGAGCTGGACTCTCCACACAGTCACTTGATGCTTCCACCACATCCTCCATTACATCAGCAAACTCCTCTTGCTGTCCCTCATCTGCAGCCACACATGCAGGCTCATCAGGCCGAACAAGCTGTTCCTCGTTATCAGCACTGGGTCCAGACCTAGCCTGCTCTTCACTAGTGGAATTCCCACCAGGCACAGACTGTTGTATATTAACCCCACGATCTGCAAAGTTTTTTGCTCTCATCTCAGCATCAAGCTCTTTAAACATTTGCCTTCGCATACTGACTTTAGCAGCAGGACAGTTTCGGACACTGTGTCCTACCTCTCCACAGATATCACAGCTTTTTGCCATTGGGCAATTGCCAGCCTCATGATCTTTCTGCTTGCAATTCCTACAAACTTTGCCTGTGGAACATTCCTCCTTAGTGTGTCCATACATAAAGCACAGTCTGCAGAAGCTTGGCTGTCCAAAAATAGTACAAGAATCCCCTATTACCACCAATGCAGAAACTAGCAGGGGGATGCTTAGTACCACCCACATTATCTGGGTCAGGTTTTAGTCTCACCCAGAACCGTATTTTGCCATTGAAAATTCCCAGGGCATTTTTTTGTTTTACTCCACCCCGCACATTAGAACAGGATTGCAGTACTAGGAAGGCTTTTAACAAGCTCACCTCTGTGTATGGGTTATAAACATGAACAGTAATTGAAATTTCTTCAAGGGCAAAAAGAGGTTTCATTCTCACCAACCTCATTGCAGGCTCATGTTCCTTGCCCCTCAAAACCTCATACACATTGAGGCAGAAGCCATTTGAATGAAATGTCACGTCATAAATACCTTGTTTAGGGAAGTCTTGAATACAATAAAGGTCACTCAGAGTCACTTTCCCTAGCTTCTCCAGTATCTCATGGAAGACAAATTTCAGATCATTCTGCGATGAATCCTTTTCCAACTCCAAACGAATAGTATTCTTTACGCCAGACATTTCCAATCAGGGAAGATGTACCCAAGGTACTAATGCAGAAGTGTGCACCGGTGTGCGATCACCACTCAAAGCCAGGGGCTCCCCGCAAGGGGAAGACCCCAAAAGGCCCCTGCCCCAGACCAGGCAAGCTGGTCGTTCAGGCAGGACAGTTGTATAATATCACCATCCATACAGGAGCCGCCTGTTCACAGAATGTGACATGTTGTCCAAGGCCATGAGACTGAGCCAGGAACTGGAGTTTATACCCCTTGGTCTGTGATGATTGGATGTTGCATCTGTGAGAACACACCCCGCTGGATTGGGTGCTCAGATCAGCTGTGAGTTAGCTGAAGCACTGTGTACTCCAGGCTGCAGTAGACTGAAAACTGGAACTGGAACTGAACTGAACTGCTGGAACCTGTAGTTCCACAGTAGTGATGCGATGGAGAATGCAGATTCCTGACAGTACCCCCCCTTTTATGGGTGGGCACCGAACACCCACGCTGGAACTTGGAAGGCTGAATGTCAATTGAAGTCTCAGAAGACAATGTAGGACACTTGAGAGCAGAGGACTGGAATAAGCATTCATAAGCAGGAGTAGAATCAACTTGAAATACTCTAGGGTGGAGAGAGGACGTCATCTCCAAAACTGACAGGAGTTCATTACTTGACACACTGGAGAGAACCACACCGGGTTTGGAGGAACTGGAATCGGTAGGAACCGACGGAGACTTTGGACAGACGGATGGAACCGGGATTTGTCCAGGACTACTTAAATTGACTTGAACTGAAGGAAGCTGATCTGTACAGACGGATGGGACCGAATTGGGTCCAGAAAAGCTTGAACCGGCTGGAACCAGAGGAGTCCTCGGACTGACGGATAGGACCGGATTTGATCCGAAGATGCTGGAATCGGCTGGAGCCGAAGGAGGTAGCCCATCATTGGAGCCACTCAGGCTGGCTGGAACCAGTGGAATCTTACTGGAATCGGCTGGAACCGAAGGAGGTTTACTGGTATCGGCTGGAACCGAAGGAGGCTGATCCGGACAGACGGATGGGACCGGATTGGGTCCGGAAAAGCTT
Organism: Pseudophryne corroboree; assembly: GCF_028390025.1. Lineage (NCBI taxonomy): Eukaryota > Metazoa > Chordata > Amphibia > Anura > Myobatrachidae > Pseudophryne > Pseudophryne corroboree. Next base: position 92,806,743 of record NC_086445.1, on the reverse strand, counting down.
GAACCGGCTGGAACCGGTGGAGTCTTACTGGAATCGGCTGGAACCGAAGGAGGCTTACTGGAATCGGCTGGAACCGAAGGAGGCTGATCCGGACTGACGGATAAAACCGGATTGGGTCCGGAAGAGCTTGAACCGGCTGGAACCGGAGGAGTCTTACTGGAATCCGGACTGCCTGTCCCTATAGGCATTAAGAGACTATGCAGAGTTTGTCCAGACCATCCACCCACCAACTTTGTACATCCCAGTCATCCCTTCTGTCTTCTTCTTTCTGTTCTTGTCATTATTATTATCATTATTTTTTAATTATAACAATTAGTAGTAGCATTACAGGATGAGCAACCCTTATCCAAAATGCTTGGGACCAGAAGTATTTTGGATATCGGATTTTTCCGTATATTGGAATAATTGCATACCATATCAGATATAATGGCGTTGGGACCTAAGTCTAAGCACATAATGTATTTATGTTTCATATACACCAGGGGTGGGGAACCTTTTTTCTACCGAGGGCCATTTGGATATTTATAAAATCCTTCGGGGGCCATACAAAAATTCTCAACTTAAAAAATGACCCTGCCCCCCAGCAGGTCTGCCCCATAGAGGTACTGTGTGTGTGCGCCGGAGGCGCGCGTGCCAAAAAATGGGTGTGGCCAGTTAAAATGGGACGTGATACACATATGCCCCCAATAGTGCAGTGCCAGATCCACAATTGCCCCCACAGTGCCAGGTATACAAATGCCCCTCACAGTGCCAGGTATACAAATGCCCCCACAGTGCCAAGTATACAAATGCCCCTCACAGTGCCAGGTGTACAAATGCCCCTCACAGTGCCAGGTATACAGATGTCCCCACAGTGCCAGGTATACAGATGCCCCCACAGTGCCAGGTATACAGATGCCCCTCACAGTGCCAGGTATACAGATGCCCCTCACAGTGCCAGGTATACAAATGCCCCCACAGTGCCAAGTATACAAATGCCCCTCACAGTGCCAGGTGTACAAATACCCCTCACAGTGCCAGGTATACAGATGCCCCCACAGTGCCAGGTATACAGATGCCCCCACAGTGCCAGGTATACAGATGCCCGCCCACAGTGCCAGGTATACAGATGCCCCTCACAGTGCCAGGTATACAAATGCCCCTCACAGTGCCAGGTATACAGATGTCCCCACAGTGCCAGGTATACAGATGCCCCCACAGTGCCAGGTATACAAATGCCCCCACAGTGCCAGGTATACAGATGCCCCCACAGTGCCAGGTATACAGATGCCCCCACAGTGCCAGGTATATAAATGCCCCTCACAGTGCCAGGTATACAGATGCCCCCACAGTGCCAGTTATACAGATGCCCCCACAGTGCCAGGTATACAGATGCCCCCCACAGTGCCAGGTATACAAATGTCCCCACAGTGCCAAGTATACAAATGCCCCTCACAGTGCCAGGTGTACAGATGTCCCCACAGTGCCAGGTATACAGATGCCCCCACAGTGCCAGGTATACAGATGCCCCTCACAGTGCCAGGTATACAGATGCCCCCACAGTGCCAAGTATACAGATGCCCCTCACAGTGCCAGGTGTACAAATGCCCCTCACAGTGCCAGGTATACAAATGCTCCTCACAGTGCCAGGTATACAGATGTCCCCACAGTGCCAGGTATACAGATGCCCCCACAGTGCCAGGTATACAGATGCCCCCCCACAGTGCCAGGTATACAGATGCCCCTCACAGTGCCAGGTATACAAATGCCCCTCACAGTGCCCGGTATACAAATGCCCCTCACAGTGCCAGGTATACAGATGTCCCCACAGTGCCAGATATACAGATGCCCCCACAGTGCCAGGTATACAAATGCCCCCACAGTGCCAGGTATACAGATGCCCCCACAGTGCCAGGTATACAGATGCCCCTCACAGTGCCAGGTATACAAATGCCCCTCACAGTGCCAGGTATACAGATGCCCCCACAGTGCCAGTTATACAGATGCCCCCACAGTGCCAGGTATACAGATGCCCCCCACAGTGCCAGGTATACAAATGCCCCCCACAGTGCCAGGTATACAGATGCCCCCACAGTGCCAGGTATACAAATGCCCCCACAGAGCCAGGTATACAGATGCCCCCCACAGTGCCAGGTATACAAATGCCCCCCACAGTGCCAGGTATGCAGATGCCCCCACAGTGCCCCCACCCCCTTCCGTGCTACTTACCGCTCCTTTCGGCGGGACACGGAGGAGAGCGCGGCTATGTTGGGCGGCGGTGTGTAGGACTTGAAACCAGCCGCCGGTTCGAGAGCCAATCAGAGCTCGCGGACCGGCAGCCGCGGCTCCTGATTGGCTGCCGGTCCGCGAGCTCTGATTGGCTCACGAACCGGCGGCTGGTTTCAAGTTCTACATGCCGCCGCCGCGCTCTCCTCCCTGTCCTGACACTGACAGCTGAGACACGCTGCCGCTGGACTGAGCGGCGGCGTGTCTCACTGGGAGAAGCAGGTGGGCCGAAGCAAATGGCTTTGCGGGCCTTATACGGCCCGCGGGCCGGAGGTTTCCCCACCCCTGATATACACCTTATACACACAGCCTGAAGGTCATTTAATACAATATTTTTAATAACTTTGTGTATTAAACATGTATTAAACAAAGTTTGTGTACATTAAGCCGACATAAAACAAAGGTTTCACTATCTCACTCTCACTCAAAAAATATTGTATTTCAGAATATTCCGTATTTTGGAATATTTGGATATGGGATACTCAACCTGTATTTACACTGCATTAAAAAATAGGGAATTCTGGACCAAGATTGGTTCAGAAATCTTACAAACTTGTCCTATCAGAAGAACAAGATGGTGGAAGCCTCATGACTAAGGAGAAGAAAACCCCCTTTTGGAGGAAACCAGTGGGACCCATAGCTGAAGGACTGCCCGTCCCTCTAGGCATTAACAGACAATGCAGAGTTTGCCCACACCACCCGCCCACCCACTAACCTTGCATAACCCAGACATCCCTTCTGTCTTCTTCGTGTTCTTCTTTTTATTATTATAATTATTATTAGTAGTATTATTTACTCTGCATAAAATGTAGGGAATTCTGCACCAAGATTGGTCCAAAAATCTTACAAACTTATCCTATAAGAGGAAAGATGGCGGAAGCGTTATGACTCATGAAGAGTCATCTTTCAATACTAATGAGAGGAAAAACCCATTGTGGAGGAAGTAGTTTTTTTCTTTTTTGTCTTGATAGTTCATAAACAGTCTGTAAAAGTACAATTCTGATTAAAAAAATTCTATATACAGACACAACCCTTGCAGTTTTATTAAATGTATACTGTAGCTTTCTACTGCAAGGTTTCGCTATTTACTATGCCTTGGAGAGAGATAAAGTGTGGGGGGGGGGGGAGGGGGGAAGGACCAGCCAATCAGCTCTTGTCATGTTACAGGCTATATTTGAAAAAAGACAGATAGAAGCTAATGGGATGGTAGTTTATTTATCTCCACTTTATTACTCTCCAAGGCTTTCTACATCTGTCCTATAGACTGATAAGCCCTGGCATGGGTTTCTTTAATGGGACGGGCTATTATAAGTGAATGAAACACACCAGGCCCTGGTATATTTGTGCGATTTTTTTACTTTTCAAATATATGTACATAGATTTATTATGTATGTATTTATTTATTAACAGTTTCTTATGTAGCACAACATATTCCATTGCGCTTTACAATTAGAACAACAGTAATAGAACAAAACTGGGTAAAAACAGACAGACAGAGGTAGGAAGGCTCTGCTCGCAAGCATACAATCTATAGGGAAATAGGCATTGATACACAAGGATAGATACTACCTATTGCATAATGGTTCACCATATTGCAAAGGTTCTTAATGGGTTGTATGATATGATCACCCAGCAATGTTGGCCAAGTGTCAGGAGGGTGTGAGAGTAAAAAAAGACAAAGGGGTAAATTTACTAAGATTCGTATTTTCCCGTTTCAGGTCAAAGTTCAATCACGAATGACATCGAAAGTGTAAAACTGCAACTTTTTGAATTTGTTACGATGGATTTACTAAGCTGTCGTATTCGGGTTTTTCTTTTCTTCCGATGTCGATGTCATTCGTGTTTTTTTTGTGTTTTTTACGGCAGTGATTAGCAAAACACTGCCGACTTTTTTACAATTAATCTCGGCCGGATCTGTGTGATCCGTGCTGGGGTTCTATTTTTTTTTTTTTTTAATTAAACACTGTAAAATTTTAAAAAAAAATTGCGTGGGGTCCCCCCTCCTAAGCATAACCAGCCTCGGGCTCTTTGAGCCGATCCTGGTTGCAGAAATATGGGGAAAAAAATGACAGGGGTTCCCCCATATTTAAGCAACCAGCATCGGGCTCTGCGCCTGGTCCTGGTTCCAAAAATACGGGGGACAAAAAGAGTAGGGGTCCCCCGTATTTTTAAAACCAGCACCGGGCTCCACTAGCTGGACAGATAATGCCACAGCCGGGGGTCACTTTTATATAGTGCCCTGCGGCCGTGGCATCAAAAATCCATCTAGTCACCCCTGGCCGGGGTACCCTGGGGGAGTGGGGACCCCTTCAATCAAGGGGTCCCCCCCCCCAGCCACCCAAGGGCCAGGGGTGAAGCCCGAGGCTGTCCCCCCCCATCCAATGGGCTGCGGATGGGGAGGCTGATAGCCTTTGTTGTAAAAGAAAAGATATTGTTTTTAGTAGCAGTACTACAAGGCCCAGCAAGCCTCCCCCGCATGCTGGTACTTGGAGAACCACAAGTACCAGCATGCGACGGAAAAACGGGCCCGCTGGTACCTGTAGTACTACTACTAAAAAAATACCCAAAAAAAGACAAGACACACACACCGTGAAAGTATAATTTTATTACATACATACACACATACATACATACTTACCTTAAGTTCCCACGCAGGTCGGTCCTCTTCTCCAGTAGAATCCAAGGGGTACCTGTTGAAGAAATTATACTCACGAGATCCAGGGGTCCAGGCTCCTCGGGAAATCCAGGGGTAATCCACGTACTTGAAAAAAAAAAAAAAAAAACGGTGTCCCGACCACGAACTGAAAGGGGACCCATGTTTGCACATGGGTCACCTTTCCACGAATGCCAGAAACCCACTTTGACTTCTGTCTAAGTGGGTTTCTTCAGCCAATCAGGGAGCGCCACGTTGTAGCACTCTCCTGATCGGCTGTGTGCTCCTGTCCTCACTGACAGGCAGCACACGGCAGTGTTACAATGTAGCGCCTATGCGCTACATTGTAACCAATGCTGGGAACTTTCTGCCCTGCGGTTGACCTAAAGTGACGTCACCGCTGAGCAGAAAGTTCCCATCATTGGTTACAATGTAGCGCATAGGCGCTACATTGTAACACTGCCGTGTGCTGCCTGTCAGTGAGGACAGGAGCACACAGCTGATCAGGAGAGTGCTACAACGTGGCGCTCCCTGATTGGCTGAAGAAACCCACTTAGACAGAAGTCAAAGTGGGTTTCTGGCATTCGTGGAAAGGTGACCCATGTGTAAACATGGGTCCCCTTTCAGTTCGTGGTCGGGACACCGTTTTTTTTTTTTTTTTCAAGTACGTGGATTACCCCTGGATTTCCCGAGGAGCCTGGACCCCTGGATCTCGTGAGTATAATTTCTTCAACAGGTACCCCTTGGATTCTACTGGAGAAGAGGACCGACCTGCGTGGGAACTTAAGGTAAGTATGTATGTATGTGTGTATGTATGTAATAAAAT